>NC_056731.1:1284931589-1285036589 GCF_019279795.1 Protopterus annectens | reverse complement strand
TCCAGGCCAACATGAAGGGACTGTGGCTGACAAAGTTTGTAGACGATTGCAAGTTTGGAGCTATCATTAACTCCCTAAGTGATGTTGACATTCTACAGAAAGGCCTCAATGAGACCATCGACTGGTGTCAAAACCATGGCCTTAAGCTCAATGCCAAAAAATGTGTCGTCATCCCCCTCTGGAAAAAAACATTTCCTTGAATTACCACATTGATGGTAGTCCACTGAACACAGAAGGCATTACAAGAGATCTTGGAACACAGGTTGACAGCAATTTCTCTTTTGACCACCACATTGCCACTGTGGTCAGAAAGTCCTTCTATGTGGCACATCTCATTACTAAGGGTTTTGCATCAAGGAAGAAAGACGTCATAGTCTCCCTCTACTCTTCCCTCATTAGGCCAATAATCGAGTACAATGCCCCATTAGGCATGTACCTCACTAGACACATGCAACAACTGAAGAGGCCGCAAAAGTACCTCACAAAGAGGATCCCAGGCCTTAAACACGTGTCCTATATGGACAGACTCAAAAAAACTCCAACAATTCTCTGTCTCATATCGCCTACTTAGAGATGATCTCCACTTGACTTACAAAGCCATGTGTGACTCAGCTCTGTTAGAAATGCTACATGTAAAGAAATCCCAATCCTTCCACACCACACACTCCAGACACGTTGACCTCAGTACCACAATCAACAGAACATGCTGTAGGGACAGGTTCATAACCCAGAGACTGCCCCTGCTTTGGAATAGACTTCCCATACATGTCAAGCAGAATACCTCACTGGCCCTCTTCGAAAGACATACGTGATGAGTGGATGGGAAATAGGAAATTTACCACGGGGATCACTCCAGTGGCTCTACTCGACAGAGGCTTTAGGAACTACGGTTGTGTGGCATGATGCCAGGGTAATCCTATGGGCTAGGCTTGTAAAGGCTCCAGAGCCATTAGCCTAGTACATAGCTATGAACCTATATATATATATATATATATATATATATATATATACACACACACACATATATATATATATGTATGTATATATATATATATATATATATGTATATATATATATATATATATATATATATATATATATATATATATATGGATATAGATATATATATGTATATATATATATATATGGATATAGATATATATGTGTATATATATATATATATATATATATATATATATATATATATATATATATAAAATACCTCTCAACCTGGAAACATCAAAAATCTGGACAAGGCCCATGAAAAATAGGTACAAATCTGTACGCTGATTAACATAATCTAATTTGCATACATAGTTATATAACCCCACCCACTCCAATGGAACTGTGGGATACCAACTTTCGAACACAAACTGAAGAACAGACAACTAAAATATGGCACCAGAGTCCCCCTGTAGCCATTCCAATGTCCCATTACCTGGCTATTTCGCCCCATTTACCATAAACACTAATGTGTGCATACTGCTTTACTTTTACAATGATTATTTGGATTTTATTTTTACATTTTGCAGCACATCAATGCACAAACACTAACAGACATCTGATAAAGCAATACTGTCTCACAATGAAAATAGACTTGGCATTAAAACTTCTCTGCCCTTAAAACTCACATTCATTGAAACAGCATTGAAACCCACACCACATCCAAAGAAAATGCATCTCGCCAGTGGTGGATAAAGATTACCTATGGGCTGTTTTCAAATCATTGGCCCCTTGCACACAAAACAAGAAACATACATGTGTTCTTTTCTTTGATACCTTCTTGACTTTAAGTTATATTCCTTGTATAATACAACACACTTGTTAGACAGAGCACATTATAAATGTATTGTTTGAATGAACATTTTTCCAGTAGGCTGTACTGCAGGCAATGAAAGAAAATGCATGAACCAATAGTTACAAAACTGCCCAATTCAGAACATTTCTATCATAGAAGTCTACTTCCACACAAAAACTATAAACAGAATGACAGTAGTGTAAGCCATAGGCATTTTGCACAGCTTCTCACACTTATTTTCAATTTCAGGGGGGTTTGGGGGGAGGGGCAAAAGATCAAAAACCAGGGACAGGTTTTAAACATTGCTTGCATAATTTTGGAAAGTTGGTAGAATAAAATGTTGTGCTACCACCATGGATGTTACTGGCATGTCTTGAACTCAGAACGCTATAGTCAGTGCACCATACCACTATGCTAAATCAGCAGTTTAAAAAATAGGAATACTGAAACTTAATGGCTATCATTTAGTGAATTCAGTTCTCACTTCTCACCATAGCTCTCAACCTGTTAGCACAAAAAACCTGGACAAACAACAAAGCTAATAATGGCGGACTACAACTCACTTCTCACTCACCAACCATAGCAGTGAATTGTTACCACAAAAAAATGGACAAACAACAAAGCCAATAATGGGGGGAATACAAATTCTGTTGTCACTTCTCATCATAGCTCTCAACTCTTAGTACAAAAAAAATGTAGGCAAAGATCTGAAATGGTGGTGGATAGGGACTTTAGGCTCTTTTTACCCTATAGCAAAGGTAAAGGGTTTGAGCCTAAACACCTCTAGCCACCAGGTGTGGGGCATTTTCTCACACACACACATACTGCACAGATATGTGCCTGCAGTAATTTCTTCCTGTCTCGTTTCCTTTCCATTTATAAACTAAAATGAGGGAGTTTTATTTTCAGATGGACAATCACTATGCATTTACAATGATTTGACCCCATTCATAAACAAAAAAAAAAATTCTGTCAGAACTGAATGAGAGAAGATAGGCAATGGCATTAATTACAGAAACTGTGTGATCTCTATAAGTATGCAGCAGCAAGATGTGGGAATCAAACCTTGTTTTATAGAAGGAATCAAGCTCAGTCACATGACATTATTCCATTACCTATGCTATAGTAAAGCATAAATGGATGAACATGAAAATAAGTAAGATTAGAAAGAAAGAGAGGGAAAAGGCATAATTTGTTCATTTCAGTAACTATATCATTTTGACATGACATTATTAATGCTTTCAATAATAATGAAATCTGCTGCTATATGTGCAGAACTAAATGGCATACACTGTGGAAGTGAAATGTTTCATTTATGAAATGCATGTAAGTTATAGAAGGGTACAAGGTGACATGTGGAAGTAAGCTTTCTTTTTTTCTGTAATCCCAAAAAGTTATTTACAAATGTACATAGATTTGGAAAACACGCATGAACTATACTTGGAACTGCATATTTCCATTCACAGACGTATATAATCTGTACTCATTGTATGGAATACATGCCTTTACTATCCCTAGCACACACACACCCCCTTTGTTGTTTCCTTACCTAAAGTCCATCCAAAACCAGCCCGGCAGCAAAGTAAAGTCTGTTTATGGCGGTAGCAGCAAAGCAGTTTAGTTCTTCCATTCTCGGCAGCAAGCAAAGCAAAAACATCCAAAACCAGCCCGTTCTTATCTGCAAAGCTTTCCATTCTTGGCAGAAAGCAAAGCAGTTTAGTTCTTCCGCTCTTGGTGCAAGCAAAGCAGTTTACTAAAGGCAGCCTGTAATTTGAAAGTAAAGCGAGCCTGTAATTCCCGCTTGCAGCCAGCCAATCAGAAATGATGACTTGATCTCCTTGAGCTCAATTCTGACTGGCTGGTAGCACTGACGGAGCTGACATCATTGCACACGTGATGACATCAGCTCCGACAGCGTGGAAAATTCAAAACATAAAAAAATAAAGCAAAAAAAATCGGAAATGAAGGGATGCCTCCCAGGAATCATGGCATCCCTTCATTTGGACCACAAAACTCAGTAAAAACCGAGTAAATCGGTATCGTTGGGAGGTATAATATATATATATATATATATATATATATATATATATATATATATATATATATAAATATATATATATCGATTCACTAGACAATCTCGACGTACTGAAATGTCGAATTTCAGTACGTCGAGACTGAATAGTGAAAAGTACAGTTATGCGAAACTGCACTATGTCGAATTTATAAATGTCGAATCCGCTATCATGGTGTCGCATTCATGATGTGTGGTGCGGTTTGTGGATTTATCTGGGGTTTCAGGTAAGTGGTGTTTGTATAAGGGTATTGGGTAGGGATTTTAATGTGCGTGAGTGTGTGTAGTGGTGTTTTTTTGTGTGTTTAGTTTGACCTTGGAGGTAGAATATATAAGTAGAGGGGTTGTGGGGGGCACAGCCCCCCACATGGGAGGTGCAGGGAGGCTTGCCCTCCTGCTTATAGGTAAGGTAGGTGTGTTTGTGTGTTATGTTGTGTTTGTGTGTGTTGTTATGTTTGTTTTAATGTAGTTAGGTAGGTGTATGTGTGTGTGTGCTTATGTGCTGGTTTGTGTGTGTGTGTGTGTGTGTGTGTGTGTGTGTGTGTGTGTGTGTGTGTGTGTGTGTGTGTGTGTGTGTGTGAATGGTCGTGATTGTGGCTTTTCAGGTATGTGGGTTTTCCACTATTCAGTCTCGAAATACTGAAATTCGAGATTGTCTAGTGAATATATATATATATATGGGTCTACTTCTATTCGCTGACAGCCCATTTCACTGAAACCCATTTCGTTGACAGCTCATTTCATTGACAAAAATATTCAAGGCAAAAACCTGGGTTTTGCCCCCCTCCCCACTGTTGTGCGACTGTTGAGTTGTTATATATAGTTCGGGGGGTGTGTGGGGAACAGCCCCACATTGGGGCGCAGCCCCCCACCTAGAATGTTTGTCAATGAAATGAGCTGTCAACGAAATGGGTTTCAGTGAAATGGGCTGTCAGCGAATAGAAGTAGATCCATATATATATATATATATATATATATATATATATTTTTTTTATATATATATATATATATATATATATATATGTGTATATACCGCTCACACCCCCCATTAAGGAAACCACCGTAAAGAACTTCTCCAAAGCCAACTTCATGCTTCTTAAGACAGAAGAGGCTAACTTCATGACACCCATGCAGATGGAAAAATAGAAGTATGACTGCTGAATATTACACCAATGCACTGTATGAACACATACACAAGTGCATGGATCATGCCATCCCAAATAGAACCAAGATGCTCTATTCCCAATAAAGGAAGCCAATCTGGTGGTCCCCTGCCATAAAGAAACTGTACAACAGAAGGAAGAAACTGTTGCAAAAAAGGAGTAAACTCCCATGATTGTAAGAACTCCCTTATCAGCCTCAGTAAGAAGCTGAAATCCCTCATAAAATCCACCAAAGCTAGTTACAAAAACAAAATTGCAACTGATTCTAAAGACAATCACAAAGCATTCTGCAGCTATGTCAAGAATCTCAATGGCAACACTCAGATCTGCACTGAGTTACAGCACAATAGCAGTAAATATGCAAAACCAACTGATATTGCCAGCATCCTGGCAGATAGGTTCAGTGCTAACTTTACCCCCTTTTCACCAACTAAAAGGTCCATCTCAATGCTGGATGAATGTAAAGCTCCTGTAATCACGGCCACACAGGTAAAAAAACACTCTTCAAAGCCAAGAATACAGCATCAATGGGTCCAGACAACATCCCAGGCTGTGTTCAACACAAACTACAGAATGAAATGGCACCCCACTTAAGTACCATGTTCAATCACTTCATGCTTTGTGCCTACTGATTAGCACACAGTGACGGTTATCCCACTCCACAAGGGGTAAGCCACCATAGATGCTGGCCACCACTGCCCCATCAGCCTGAGAAGCCTGATCTGCAAGGCCATGGAGTGTATCATAATGGAACTTCTAAACAATGACATAGGTAACCTCCAAACTGTGGAACCCACCCAGTTTGGGTTTATAAAAGGTACATCATGTCACCTATACCTGATTGACTTTTTTGAAGCAGTCATCAGAGCCAAGGACAAGGCCAAGGTGGTTCACACAGCCTACCTAGACCTTGCCAAGGCCTTTGACAGCATCCTCCACTCTGGAATTACAGATAAACTCACTAAAGTAGGCATAAATACCTATGCAATGAGATGTGTTGCCAACTGGCTTACAGACAGAACCCACACTGTGAAAACAGCAGACTCCAAATATCACTCCAGACCAGTGACAAGTGGAGTAGAACAGGGTTCAGTTCTTGGTCCTCTCCTGTTTGGCATCTACTTCTCTGAAGTTCAGGCTAACACCGAGGGTCTATGGCTAACAAAATTTGCAGATGACTGTAAACTGGGAGCCATTATTGAATCCCAGAAAGATGTGGACAGTCTACAAAAGGGCCTCACTGAGACAGATGCCTGGTGTCAAAGCCATGGCCGCAAACTCAACACTAAATGATGCATTGGCATTCCCTTTGGGTAAAACTCTGTGCCCATGAACTGCCACATAGCTGCTAGTACACATAACACTGAAAGTGTGATAAGAGACCTTGGTACACAGGTGGATAGTAGTCTCTCCTTTGATAAGCGCATTGCCACATTACTCAGGAAATCCTTCCATGTGGCACATCACATCACAACAGGTGTCTCCTCCAGAAAAAAGGAGATCATTGTTCCTCTCTACTCATCCTTCATTAGACCTATTATACAGTACAATGGCCTGTTTGGTATGTACCTCACAAGACATCTACAACAACTGGAAAGTTCACATAATTACCTCACAAAGAGGATCACCGGCATCAAACAGATGCCCTATGCAAACTGTCTCAAAATACACCAGCTTTAATACATTGCATATCGCCTACTCAGAGCCGATCTCTGGCTAACATACAAAGCCATATCAAACCCAGAGTTGTTGGACATGCTACACATAAAGATATCTGAGTCCCTCCAAAACACATGCTCCAGGGAGCTAAAACCTTGTCACCACAATAGACAGAACATGCTGGAGGGATAGATTACTGTCCATAACACTTCCCATACTCTGGAACAAACTACCCATTTATGTGAAACAGAGCTCATCATTAGCCCTCTTTAAGATAAATATTGACATTTGGATGGTAAATAGGAACTCCACACCATGATTCACTTCTGTGTGTCTGATCGAAAGGGGCGCAGGAAATTATTTGTCTTGGGTGTCAAAAGCCTATATATAGATTTATATATATAGGGCTTTCAGATATTGGCAAAGGCTCTTGCTACCTCCATAGTGCCTGTTTTAGGCAAGGCTCAAAAGACAAACCCACCTCCATAGGTATCACAAGGGATAAGAAACTAAGAGTAGTGCTACTCAATGCCAGAAGTCTAAACCTCAAGATGCACGCACTCAAAACTCTCCTTAGCATGGAGAACATTGATATCTGTGCAGTAACAGAAACCTGGTTCAAGGCTCCCAAGAGCACCCCAGCACTACCAGGTTATACCTCATACCATGCTTTTCAGCCCCAAAACTTGGACCAAACCACAAAAGGAGGGGGAGTATCAATATTCGTCAAAGATACCCACACCTCCAGGTTGGTGGCACAGCACGAAGCATCAGAGACTATCCATGTGCAACTAACAGTGGGTAAAACTGCCTTCCAGTTTATAGCCTGCTGCAGACCACCCTCCCAAACCCAGGAACTCCACTTGGCCTTCCTGAGAACACTGGAAAATATGAAGGTCTCTCCAAACACCATTATATTGGGTGACTTCAACTACCCAAACATAGACTGGAAGCATTACTCTAGCTCCAACACCCTAGCCCAAAGGTTCCTAGAATTTATAAACTCAAATGCTATGGAACAACTTGTTACCACTCCCACAAGAGGGGAAAACATACTGGACCTGATCATCACCAACATGGGGACTCTATGCTCCAGACCAGAAGTGTATACCTCACTGGTAAGATCAGACCATAAACTAATCTCACTGGATATTCACATCCCGACCCCACCCCCTGCCCAGAAAACCACTGTGAAAAACTTCTTTAAAGCAAATTTCACACTCCTCAAAACCAAGGTGGAATCCTTCAAAGCCCTCGGGCCTGTGGAAAATACGGCCCAGACCTCAGAATCCTTTATAAACGCATTCTATGAACACCTTCAGGAATGCATGGATCATGCAATCTCAAATAAAACCAAGACCCAATCCTCCAAAGGCAGACGTCCTGTCTGGTGGACCCCAGCCATAAACAAACTATACAATAGAAGGAGGAAGCTACTACATGATAGAGCAAAATCCCAAAAAGGGACGGCATCTCTGATCAGTATTAGCAAAAAACTACGGGCACTCATAAAATCGTCTAAGGCCAGCTTCGAGAGAAAAATTGCACAGGACACTAAGGATAACCACAAGGCTTTCTTTAGTTATGTTAGGAACCTGGGTGGGAATTCCCAGATATGCTCAGAATTAGTCCAAAATGACAAAAAATACACCAAACCCACAGACATCGCCAACATCCTAGCTGACAGGTTCAGCACAAACTTCTCCCCCCTCCCCACCAAAAGGACAAATATCTATCCCAGTAGAGTGCTGCCCCCATCACATCTCAGATGCTCAGGTAAGAGCCGCCCTCTCCAAAGGAAAAAAACACAGCATCAATGGGACCAGATGGTATCCCGGGCTGCATCCTACATGAACTCCAAGAAGAGCTAAACCCAAACATAAAACTACTTTTCAATCCTTAATACAGAATATGTACCCAAAGAGTGGCGTACAGCAACGGTGGTCCCTCTCCACAAAGGTGGTGCCTCAACGGATCCTGGAAACTATCGCCCCATAAGCCTGACTAGCTTGGTCTGCAAAGCTATGGAAAGGATCATCATGGACCTTATAAATAAAGATATTGGGGACCTACAGACACTGGATCCTACCCAGTTTGGCTTTGTTAAGGGCAGATCCTGCCTCTTAAACCTGGTCGATTTCTTTGAAACAGTCACCAAGGCCATTGACGAGGGGAAGGTGGTCCACACAGCCTACCTGGACCTCACAAAAGCCTTTGCTACAATACCCCACTCGGGCATTATAGATAAGCTTATCAGCTTAAATATAAACCCCTATGTCACTATATGGGTTGCAAACTGGCTCAAGGACAGAACCCACATGGTTAGAATTGCTGGAGCCATGTCAGACTCCAAACCAGTTACAAGTGGCATCCCACAAGGCTCAGTCCTGGGACCTCTCTTGTTCGGCATATATTTCTCAGAGGTACAGGCCAACACAGAAGGACTGTGGCTGACCAAGTTTGCAGATGACTGCAAACTGGGCGCCATAATCGACTCTCCAGCCGACACAAGCATCCTCCAAAAGGGCCTCATAGAAACAGACAACTGGTGCCAGAGCCATGGCCTCAAGCTAAATGCCAAAAAGTGTATAGTCATCCCTTTGGCAAAAACAAAGTGCCCACAAATTACCACATAGGTGGTAATCCATTAAGTACGGAAGAAGTAATTAGGGACCTGGGGACCCAAGTTGATAGCAATCTCTCATTTGACAACCACGTGGCCAAAGTGGTTAGAAAAACATTTTATATAGCCCACCTAATCATGAAGGGATTCACATCTAGATCAGGGGAGGTCATCGCGCCTCTTTACTCATCCCTCATCAGGCCCATAATTGAGTACAATGCCCCTTTTGGGATGTACCTTACCAGAGACCTGCAGCAACTGGAAAGACACCAAAAGTACCTCACAAAGAGGATCAAAGGGCTCAAACAGATGCCATATGCTGCCCGGTTAAAGAAACTCCAGCTCTACTCAGTGGCATACAGGCTGCTCAGAGGCAATCTGTGCCTGATGTATAAAGCCATGTCCAACCTGGAATTAATGGACATGCTGCACCTCAGAAAATCAAATCCCATCGAGCACACAGCTCGAGACTTGAACCTCAGCACTGAAATAAATAGGACATGCTGGAGGGACAGATTACTGTCCATAACACTTCCCATAATACTCTGGAACAAACTACCCATTTATGAAACAGGAGCTCATCATTACCCCTTTAAGATAAATATTGACATTTGATGAATAGAACTCCACACCATGATTCACTTCTGTGTGTCTGATCGAAGCAAAGAGGGAAATTATTTGTCTTGGTGGTCAAAAAGCCTATATAGATTTATATATATAGGGCTTGGGATATTGGCAAAGGTTTCATACTCCATAGTGCCTGTTTTAGGCAAGGCTCAAAAGACAAACCCAGCCCATAGGTATCACAAGGATAAGAAACTAAGAGTAGGCACTCAATGCCAGAAGTCTAAAACCTCAAGATGCACGCATCAAAACTCTCTAGGTGTATGGAGAACATTGATATCTGTGCAGGTAACAGAAACCTGGTTCAAGGCCTCAAGAGCACCCCAGCACTACCAGGTTATACCCCACCATGCTTTTCAGCCCCAAAACTTGGACCAAAACCACAAAAGGAGGGGGAGTATCAATATTCGTCAAAGATACCTACACACCTCCAGGTTGGTGGCACAGCACGGGGCATCAGAGACTATCCATGTGCAACTAACAGTGGGTAAAACTGCCTTCCAGTTTATAGCCTGCTGCAGACCACCTTCCAAACCCAGGAACTCCACTTGGCCTTCCCATGAACACTGAAAATATGAAGGTCTCTCCAAACACCATTATATTGGGTGACTCCCAACTACCCAAACATAGACTGGAAGCATTACTTCCCCTAGCTCCAACACTTAGCCTGTGCTGTTCCTAGAATTTATAAACTCAAATGCTATGGAACAACTTATACACACTCCCACAAGAGGGGAAAACATACTGACCTGATCATCACCAACATGGGGGACTCCTATGCTCCAGACCAGAAGTGTATACCTCATCAAGATCAGACCATAAACTAATCTCACTGAGAGCCTGGCTATCCCGACCACCCCTGCTCCAGAAAACCACTGTGAAAACTTCTTTAAAGCAAATTTTCACACTCCTCAAAACCAAGGTGGAATCTTCCAAAGCCCTCGGCCTGTGGAAAATACGGCCCAGACCTCAGAATCCTTATAAACGCATTCTATGAACACCTTTCAGGAATGCATGGACTGGTGCAATCAACAAAACCAAGACCCAATCCTCCAAAGCTAAGTAGACGCCCTGTCTGTGGACCCCCAGCCATAAACAAACTATACAATAGAAGGAGGAAGCTACTACATGATAGAGCAAAATCAAAAGGACCTGCATCTCTGATCAGTATTAGCAAAAACTACGGGCACTCATAAAATCGCCTAAGGCCAGCTTCGAGAGAAAATTGCACACTAAGGATAACCACAAGGCTTTTTAGTTATGTGTTAGAACCTGGGTGGGAATTCCCAGATATGTCAGAATTAGTCCAAAATGACAAAAATACACCAAACCCACAGACATCGCCAACATCCTAGCTGACAGGTTCAGCACAAACTTCTCCCCCTCCCCCACCAAAAGGACAAATATCTATCCCAGTAGAGGCTGCCCCATCACATCTCAGATGCTCTCAGGTAAGAGCCGCCTCTCTCCAAAGGAAAAACACAGCATCAATGTGTAATCTGATGGTATCCTGGCTGCATCCTACATGAACTCCAAGAAGAGCTAAACCCAAACATAAAACTACTTTCAATCCTTACTACAGAATATGTACCCAAAGAGTGGCTTACAGCAACGGTGGTCCCTCTCCACAAAGGTGGTGCCTCACAACGGATCCTGGAAACTATCGCCCCATAAGCCTGACTAGCTTGGTCTGCAAAGCTATGGAAAGGATCATCATGGACCTTATAAATAAAGATATTGGGGACCTTGCCAGACACTGGATCCCACCCAGTTTGGCTTTGTTACGGGCAGATCCCGCCTCTAAAACCTGGCTCCATTTCTTTGTCGCTCAAGGCCATTGATTCCAGGGAAGTGTGGTCCACACAGCCTACCTGGACCTCACAAAAGCCTTTGCTACAATAATTCCACTCACTATAGATAAGCTTATCAGCTAAATATAAACCCCTAGCGTCACTATATTTGGGCTGCAAACTGGTTCAAGACAGAACCCACATGGTTAGAACTACTGGAGCCATGTCAGACTCCAAACCAGTTACAAGTGGCATCCTTACAAGGCTCAGTCCTGGGACACCTCTCTTTGTTCGGGCATATATTTTCAGGGGAGTGTACAGGGCCATCATTGAGAAGGATTCTCAGGGGAGCTTGACCCCAAGTTCTTTGCAGGATGACTGCAAATCCTGCCTATAATCGACTCTCCAGCCGGCTACGTGCTATCCTCCAAAAGGGCCTCATAGAAACAGAGGATGTAACTGGTGCCAGAGCCATGGCCTCAAGCTTAAATGCCAAAAGTGTATAGTCATCCCTTTGGCAAAAACAGTGCCCACAAATTACCACATAGGTGGTAATCCATTAAGTACGTGAAGAAGTAATTAGGGACCTGGGGACCCGTTGATAGCACCGGCCGACAAACCACGTACAAGCGTGGTTAGAAAAACATTTTATATAGTCCACTCCAATCAGCGAAGGATTCACATCTAGATCAGGGAGGCCACGCGCCTTTACTTCCATCCCCATCAGCCCACTGAGTACAATGCCCCTTTGGGATGTACCTTACCAGAGACCCGCAAGAACTGGAAAAGACACCAAAAGTACCTCACAAAGAGGATCAAAGGCTCAAACAGATGCCATGCTGCCCGGGTTAAAAGAAACTCCAGCTCTACTCAGTGGGCATACAGGCTGCTCAGAGGCAATCTGTGCCTGATGTGTGTATGTCATGTCCAACCCGAATTCACGGACATGCTGCACCTCAGAAAATCCAATCCCATCGAAGCTACGCCACAGAGACTCTGGCATCCCCAGCACTGTGTCAGCTAGGACATGCTGAGGGACAGATTGATAACCTAGAGGCCCCTTCACTCTGGAATAAAATCCCAGTCCAGGGTTAGGCAGAGTCCTCATTGACTCTCTTCAAGAGAATCTTGCGATGAGTGGATGGGATCGTGAGGTTTACCCCGGTATCACTTCTGTGTCACTGTTAGACAGAGGCACAGTATACTAACCTCGAAAAAGGCACAGCAAAATTAATTTAAAATTGGTGCCGAAAGCCAAACACACTCTGGCTAGGCTTATAAATGCCCTAGAGAAGATAGCCTAGTGTGAACCTATGAACCTATGAACCTAAGATGTGTGTGTGTGTGTGTGTGTGTGTGTGTGTGTGTGTGTGTAGTCATATGACATGCAGACATACCTCAGAATCATACATATCAACCTCTTAGTGCAAGACTAATGAACAAAGGCTGTACAAAGGGTGGGAAATAGGCCACATATATGGACATAATCAGAATTTTGCCGTCATAACTGAACAGTTGCACAGCAACAGGGACTGTATCAGCCGAACTGTCTAAATAATATGAGGATAGGAATTAACATGTATGTCAGTCTTCATTGACATAAATCCTTGCATCATAACAGTGCTACCCAGAGAAATGCAAATAAACTGCGGAACAGAAACAAAATATGGGTTAACAGCTGGACAGACTTCAAACAGCCTGGCAGTGGAGAGAGGTGGCTCTGCCAACCTTAGTAAATGAATCTGGAACAAGCCAGACATAGTGGGGGGACAAAGGCATGACAACAGAGACATATCCAAATGATGTGGGTGGATCAACTGAGAAGGTTGTAGTAGTAGCACTGTTCCTGCTAACATATATTGACAAAAATATCACCTTAGTGCATTTTATAATTAATGTCTGGAAGCCAAAATAAAGAACCAACTTAACAGATACAAGCATACATAATCTGAGGGTTGTGCTACTGTGCTGTGGAGATTCTATACATATATATATATATTTGTACTTTTTTAAATTTTAATTGTCTAATTAAGTATTAATTGTTGAAATTTGGCACCTTTTTAAAGTAATACAAAAGTATGTGGATTTTTGTTTTATCTTTGTTCTGAAGTTAGTTGCCAACTATTGCAAGTCAAAAGTGCTTTGACATACTTGGTAATAAAGGTTCGGTTTCAGGTTACGGGTTTTGATTCCTGGTGTTGCTTCAGTTTGTTTTGTGGATTTTACTTTTTTCGTAGTTTTATGGCACTCCAACGCCTCCACCTGTCTCCAACCTTTTGGGACACCAGTTAAGTGAAACAACTGGTTCCATTAGTTTAACGGCTAAAAGCCTCCATTTACCAGCTACTGAAAACGCAAATTTTGGACTCCTTGGAGAAAATCAATGCACTATGTAAACGCACTCCATCAAGTAGACCTAATCAGAAACTCTTTTAAAGACTTTTATGTCCGCTAAAGCTACTAACTCGGGATTATGACATATTTAGACTGTGTTAATTTGCCACGGACCAGTCTAATGAAAATCGAGGTTGCAGCACTGTAAACAACTCTGCGACTATCTCCTAAGTGATGACAGCACACCGCCAATTGGTGGCCAAGGGTCACCAGCTACTATACCGCTAGCTTTCAGCAGACAGAAGGATTTACCTACACAAACACACTTGGAACGGTGTTTCTCAGTCTTTTGTTTTTACTTCAGTTAATAACATGCCTAAATATTACTTCAGGGCAACGATCTTTTCTACCATTACCAACAACTCGCCAAAAGCTTTCCCCTATTGATAAAGGACTCTTTTTGTTTTGGGAGAACTCGGGTCAACGCTTCGCCTTAACACTAACAACGGAGACCAAATACAGGATAAAACATTGCACCAGACATTGTAAGTAACTTAAAACCTGATAACCATTTGTTGAAATCTAAAAAGACACAACTTGAGATTGCTTTACTAAGGAGTGTCTAAAATGTTAATATACCTAAGGGACTGCAGAATGCATCCCACGGGGCTTGTGAATCAGTCCCTTTCATACACAAAGATCTGTACAGCTAAAGGAACGACAGGTGCAGATTTGCTTAACCTTATGATTAAGCATTATTCCATCTTTGTCACGAATTGACTGGACACTGTACTCGAACACTTGACAAACTTGTTAGTGACTCTGAGTTTTTAGATACAAGTATGACTCTAGATCTATAAATGCTATCGATAAAATCTGACTAAAATTGCAAGCTAACAAGAATAGGAAACTTGAGAGAGACATTAAAGCTTACAAAGAAGGCACTGCTTATCCTATACCTTCCTGCCTGTCTTGGCAACCATTACCAGTTAGGAATGTTGTTCACAATGCTTATGCTTCTAACTGATTGTGCCAATTGTAAATGTCCATATCCTCAATGATATTATTGCTGACAATGTTGAGTTTGATAATAATTTTGGAATGATGAGGCAGAATTTTAACCCTTTAGAAGAAGCAAAAGGCTTCAGAAATAGTTCAAAATAACTATAATCCTAATTCAAGGTTTACCAACAGTAATAATGCCACTTCTAATAGAATCCCAAACCAAGAAAAAAAAAAACAATGGGGGTTTTTTTTCAAGACCCCTTTAAACAAACAAAAGGGAAAACCAAAAACCACAAAAAAAAATAGTTGGATATTCACAATCCTGACCTTCCACTGGTAAGATCAGACCATAAACTAATCTCAGTGGATATTCACATCCTGACCCCACCCCCTGCCCAGAAAACCACTGTGAAAAACTTCTTTAAAGCAAATTTCACACTCCTCAAAACCAAGGTGGAATCCTTCAAAGCCCTCGGGCCTGTGGAAAATACGGCCCAGACCTCAGAATCCTTTATAAACGCATTCTATGAACACCTTCAGGAATGCATGGATCATGCAATCTCAAATAAAACCAAGACCCAATCCTCCAAAGGCAGATGTCCTGTCTGGTGGACCCCAGCCATAAACAAACTATACAATAGAAGGAGGAAGCTACTACATGATAGAGCAAAATCCCAAAAAGGGACGGCATCTCTGATCAGTATTAGCAAAAAACTACGGGCACTCATAAAATCGTCTAAGGCCAGCTTCGAGAGAAAAATTGCACAGGACACTAAGGATAACCACAAGGCTTTCTTTAGTTATGTTAGGAACCTGGGTGGGAATTCCCAGATATGCTCAGAATTAGTCCAAAATGACAAAAAATACACCAAACCCACAGACATCGCCAACATCCTAGCTGACAGGTTCAGCACAAACTTCTCCCCCCCTCCCCACCAAAAGGACAAATATCTATCACAGTAGAGTGCTGCCCCCATCACATCTCAGATGCTCAGGTAAGAGCCGCCCTCTCCAAAGGAAAAAACACAGCATCAATGGGACCAGATGGTGTCCCGGGCTGCATCCTACATGAACTCCAAGAAGAGCTAAACCCAAACATAAAACTACTTTTCAATCCTTAATACAGAATATGTACCCAAAGAGTGGCGTACAGCAACGGTGGTCCCTCTCCGCAAAGGTGGTGCCTCAACGGATCCTGGAAACTATCGCCCCATAAGCCTGACTAGCTTGGTCTGCAAAGCTATGGAAAGGATCATCATGGACCTTATAAATAAAGATATTGGGGACCTACAGACACTGGATCCTACCCAGTTTGGCTTTGTTAAGGGCAGATCCTGCCTCTTAAACCTGGTAGATTTCTTTGAAACAGTCATCAAGGCCATTGACGAGGGGAAGGTGGTCCACACAGCCTACCTGGACCTCACAAAAGCCTTTGCTACAATACCCCACTCTGGCATTATAGATAAGCTTATCAGCTTAAATATAAACCCCTATGTCACTATATGGGTTGCAAACTGGCTCAAGGACAGAACCCACATGGTTAGAATTGCTGGAGCCATGTCAGACTGCAAACCAGTTACAAGTGGCATCCCACAAGGCTCAGTCCTGGGACCTCTCTTGTTCGGCATATATTTCTCAGAGGTACAGGCCAACACAGAAGGACTGTGGCTGACCAAGTTTGCAGATGACTGCAAACTGGGCACCATAATCGACTCTCCAGCCGACACAAGCATCCTCCAAAAGGGCCTCATAGAAACAGACAACTGGTGCCAGAGCCATGGCCTCAAGCTAAATGCCAAAAAGTGTATAGTCATCCCCTTTGGCAAAAACAAAGTGCCCACAAATTACCACATAGGTGGTAATCCATTAAGTATGGAAGAAGTAATTAGGGACCTGGGGACCCAAGTTGATAGCAATCTCTCATTTGACAACCACGTGGCCAAAGTGGTTAGAAAAACATTTATATAGCCCACCTAATCATGAAGGGATTCACATCTAGATCAGGGGAGGTCATCAGCCTCTTTACTCATCCCTCATCAGGCCCATAATTGAGTACAATGCCCCTTTTGGGATGTACCTTACCAGAGACCTGCAGCAACTGGAAAGACACCAAAAGTACCTCACCAAGAGGATCAAAGGGCTCAAACAGATGCCATATGCTGCCCGGTTAAAGAAACTCCAGCTCTACTCAGTGGCATACAGGCTGCTCAGAGGCAATCTGTGCCTGATGTATAAAGCCATGTCCAACCTGGAATTAATGGACATTATTCCATCTTTGTCAATGAATTGACTGACACTGTACTCGACTTGGACAAACCTGTTACTAGTGACTCTGAGTTTTTTAGATACAAGTATGACTACTCTAGATCTATAACAAGCATCGATAAACACCTGACTAAATTGCAAGCTAACAAGAATAGGAAACTTGAGAGAGACATTAAAGCTTACAAAGAAGGCACTGCTTATCCTATACCTTCTCCTGCTCAGTCTTGGCAACGATTACCAGTTAGGAATGTTGTTCACAATGCTTGCGCTCTAACTGATTGTGCCAATTGTAAATGTCCATATCCTAATGATATTATTGCTGACAATGTTGAGTTTGATAATAATTTTTTGAATGATGAGGCAGAATTTCCATCCCTTAGAAGAAGCAAAAGGCTTCAGAATAGTTCAAAAAATAACTATAATCCTAATTCAAGGTTTACCAACAGTAATAATGCCACTTCTTCTAATAGAATCCCAAACCAAGAATACAATGGTGCAAGACCTAAACAACAAAGACCAGCACATAATTTCAATACAAGGTCTAAAAATTTTCAATAGAGGAGGAAACCGGAGTTACTGAATTTTCAATTCAGGCCGAGTCCCCCTCCATTGATACACATGAATCCATGATGGTTAGCCATCCTAATGGTGATACTAATGTTGTTTTGGACAACCTAGAGAACACTTTGGCTTTACAAAAACCTGAAATTATGTTTAACAAAAGTAAAGATTTTAAAGTTTACAATTTTTCTTCTTGCCCACTATCATCAGATTTAGTTGAACTACTATCTAAAGGGCAAACATATGTTCCCTACATGAAACTTGATATTACGTCTGCCATCCTGGATCTTAAAATGTATACTAGAAAATTAAATTTTTAATACTTATTTGGTGATATTAAGAACATGGGACCCCCACACAGTTTCCACATACCTAGTACATACAACCCACCACTACATCCCACTATACAAATGTTTGAGAGTGTTTGTGAATTAGACTTCAGATCTCTCGCTAATAAGAGAACGAAAAGAATAACTGACACTGAAGAAATAGATCTAATTAAATTTGTCCATTCACAAAAAATCAGACTATGTAAGCCAGATATAGGAGGTGGAATTGTGGTGTTTGACATCGATGATTATAACTGTAGGATGAGAGCTATGCTTGATAACAACTCCTACTCACAGAGTTCTAGGTCTGAGGTGAATAAAGCCTATAACTTAGTGAAAACATGTATTAATGATTTATTTATTGAAGGGCACATTGACCAGGAATTATTAAATTACTTGTCCACTTCCTTTCCTATCTACCCGAGTTTCTTTGGGATTCCTAAGATTCATAAAGATCTATATAATCCGCCTATGAGACCGTTGGTAGATGGAAGGGGATCACCACTATATGTTTGTGCTAAATTTATTGACCTTATTTTACAGAAAATAGTAATAAATGAAAAACAGGTTTGCAAAGACTCTTGGTCATTTTTAGAACAGATCAACACCCTTGAATTTGACATCAACCACAACTTTCTTACGGTTGACGTAAAAGATTTATACACTTGTATCCCACATACCATAGCTACAGAATGGGTAATACTCATGATGTATAAACATAAGGCCTCAAAAAGAGACATTTTTTTGGTGTCTGAATTACTGGACTTAGTCCTTTCATATAATTTTTTCATCTTTGATTCATCATTTTTCATCCAGAAAATAGGCATCGCTATGGGTTCTCCTTGTGGAGCAAGTGTAGCAAATTTAGTGATGGCGTTTTGGGAATTTGACTTTGTTTTTAAATCAAAGATGTACTTAGATACAGTCGTGTTTTGCACTAGGTACCTTGACGACATTTTTATGTTAATAAAAGGTAACGACCATACAGCCTCACTACTAGTCGACTCCTTCAACACTTCGACAGAATTTTTGAAGTTTACTTATACGTTTGACAATTGTGCCATCTCATATTTAGACATAATGTTATCTAAGAATATTGAACTGAACAGTTATGTATCTAGAGTGTATCGCAAAGCTACATACTCGAACACATTTTTACACTACTCAAGTTGTCACCCTTTCCACCAAAAGAAGGCTGTCATTAAAGGGCAATTAGTAAGAGCGGCCCGGATTGTTACTCTTGACTCTGAATTCGATGAAGAATGCTTATTCTTAAAGAAAGCTTTTTCTAAAAGAGAGTACCCGGTGGAGCTCTTAGATGAGATTATAGCCGAGGTGAAAATAAAGAGAGATAACTTCTTTAGTCCTTTATTGGCTATTCAAGCCCAGTGTTTAGACAGTTCAAACAACACCAACTTGAGTAGTGAAGAGATTAATGGTGCTCAAATTAATAATAAAATTAATAAAATTAATAAAATTAATAATAACAACCCCAATCGAGTTACCTATTTTTCTACAATGTATGTAAAATCAAGTTCCTCATGTATTAATATACTAAATAAAAATTGGAACTTATTTAGAAATAACTCGTCCTTAATGGACAAAATAGGACATAGACCTAAAGTTGTCTTCAAACGTGGTCGAAACTTAAAAGACACCCTGAAGTTTCAAGCTGACTTGTTGAGGAAGTCGACTGGGATGTCTAAATGTGAGGCTTGTAATATGTGTAAACACGTTTCTGTTAATAACTCCTTTATAATAGAGGGGGTTACATACAAATTACGTAATAAGTACAACTGTAATTCTAAAGGTATCATCTATTTAGCTAAGTGTAACTGTTGTCTTGCCTTCTATGTAGGAAAAACTGAGCAGAGACTCAGGGATAGAATCTATGAACATATATATGCTATTTCCCATAAGAAGGCTGACAACGCACTTGCCAAACACATTACTTCTTTTCCAGACCATTCTTTTAAATTTTTGGTCATTGACAAACTAGAAAGTAACCTTAGGGGTGGCCCATATTCTTTAAAATTATTGGAATTAGAATTGAAGTGGCAAGTCAAATTAAATGCAAGCACTTTTCCAGGTCTTAATGAAGCCCTTTCAATAGGAGTTCTTTTGAAATTAAAAAGCCTAGCGAGATAATTTTTCACAATTGATGTATGTTTTTTCTTTTTTCTTGTTTCATACAATGTAGAGTAAGCATTTTTATAGGTTTTATGTTTGAATACATATCCATTTTTGAGTCAGTTTGTTAAGTAACATATTAAAATTTATTAGTTAATTTAGTAATATACATACTTTTGCGGTCCTTTGTATAACTGCAATTGTTTATTTCAGAGTCTACCATTAATTAATTATTATTGTAGTGCATCCTAACTGCAAGTTATATATATTTGTACTTTTTTAAATTTTAATTGTCTAATTAAGTATTAATTGTTGAAATTTGGCGGCTTTTTAGCATATAAAAGTATGTGGATTTTGTTTTATCTTTGTTCTGAAGAAGGCTAACTATTGTAAGCCGAAAAGCGCTTTGACATACTTGGTAATAAAGGTTCGGTTTCAGGTTGGACGTGGTTTTGATTCCTGGTGTTACGAGATTCTATACATAACTACTGAAGGCTTTGTGGTTGTCTTCACTATCTGCTGCAATCATGTTTTCATAGCTACCTTTACAGGATTTGATGAGAGATCTCAATATTTGACTGAGGCTGAAAGGGGAGTATTTCCAGTCTTGGGACTTCACCTAATTCTGCATCAATTTCCTCCTTCTGTTGTAGAGTTTTTTTATGGCAGGGGACCACCATATTGGCTTCCTTTTTTCTGAGGAGAGCATCTTGGTTGTATTGCATATGGCAAGATCTATGCACTTGTGTATGTGTTTATACAGTGCATTGGTGTAAGATTCTGCAGTCATGCAACTAGTCCCCATCTGCATGGGTGCCATGCAGTTAGCCAGTTCTGTTTCTAGGTGCCCAAAGTTAGCTTTGGAGAAGATTTCATGGTGGTTACCTTTGTGGGGTGGTGGGAGGGATGTGGATTTCCAAGGTGATTAGTTTCTGTCAGTATCTAACCAGGGAAGAGTTGCCTATTGGTGTAGAGCAATATTCGCCCATGTTAGTAATGACCAGGTCGAGGATGTTGCTATTTCTAGTGGGAGTAAGAACGAGCATGTCCAGGGCATTGGAATTAATGAATTCCAGAAAGCATCGGCCAAGTGTATTGGTACATGAGTAGTTTTTTCCAGTTAATGGTGGGGTAGATGATGTTGGCCATTATGAGAGTGTTGGGTTGGAACCTAATATTCCCCAGGGTGCTTAGGAATGGGGAGTGTGAGTCTTGGGCCATGTTTTTGGACCTACAGCAGGCTATGACCTGTATTGGTGTCTTACCCAATGTTAGCTGCACCTGAGGTATCTAAGATGCATTATGTTGTGCTAACAGTCTGTAGGTGTGTGCATCCATTATGAATATTGACACACCACCACCTTTGCAGCTTCGGTCAAAGTTCTGGGCCAAACAGGTATGGAATGAGTGATAGCCTGGTAGTGTAGGCGTGCTTCCTGCTGTCTTGAACCTGTTCTCTGTTACAGCACAAACGTCGATGTTCTTCATTTTATGGAGTGCTTTGAGTGAGCGCATTTTGAAATGTAGACATCTAGTGTTGAGCAGCATGATCCTCAGATTACATTTGTTTGTAGCTGTTACAGTGGTAATGTGGTCATTGGAACACTGCCTAAAAAAAGCCACTATAAGGGTAGCAAGAGCCTTGGCCAGTATCTGGAAGCCCAGGAGTGACAGATGCAGGCCATCTCTGGCAAAGGATCATGCTCTGTCAAACATGTCATCCCAGACACACAGATAGTGGATCCCCTTAAAATGATACCATAAATGTAGCCAATTGTTGAAATCAATCATTTTCAGCTTGTACTGTGGTATCATTTTGGGTGATGGTAGGATGCTGCTCAAGGCTAGGGTCATACCCGTTTGGGCTACATAGTCGGAGAGCTCCTCCATGTCTGTTTACATATAGTCCAGGGAGGTATGTCTCAGGTCATTCACACCCACGTGTACAATGACAGAGTCATATGTGCACCTATTGTTCCTCAGTGTGTGTGTTATGTGGCAGATCGTGGTGCCTGACAGGTAGCTGACTGTTGCTTTTTCCTTTATCAATCTAGTGAGTGGGACACCACTGTTCCTCGCTATCAAGTCAGCTATGCCTAGTGTTTTGGCCATGCTGTTTTGCCTTAGGTGCTTTGGTTGACTGGCGCACTGTTTAGAAGACATATGTGTCTTGTGAATAGTGTTGCATGGTGGTGGTGGTGGTGGAGTGCATATCTGCCTTGGAGGTCTCTGCTGTTTGTGCAGCTTTTTATTGAGAGCCTCCACAAAGGTGGGTGTGTGGTTTGTGTTTTTATATGAAGGCAGTGCTGGTGTGTGTTTTGGAGGGCTATGTGTTCCATGTAGTGTGGTGCAAGTGTTGACTGTCTACTCTTTGCCAACTATTCTGGTCTTGGCTGGAGAATGTGTGGCTTCCAACTATGATATATAACTGCATCTCTTGCAAGTCTGAGTGTAGAGCGGTAAGAGGTGAGGGTTGTCAGTGTACATGAGGCAGTTGCTACATTACCTCAGGATGTCCCAGTTTAGCAGGTTAATAGGTGAAAGCACAGGGAACAGACCTGTAGATATGCCTGGAGGGGTGGCCATTAATAATAATTACTGGAGTTGTTTCCTCGTAGAACATTTAGTGCTGTTAGCACTTTTGTGTGCTAAAATACTTGCTATAAGACGTCTGGTAAAGTGCTAAGGTAATAAGCTATTGAAAGTGCATGAGAGGAGGAACTAGCATATCTAAGTGACAAATTGAGGAGTAGACTTGGGCAATACTCAGAAGATAACATACAGTCCTGGATACAGTAAATCTGTATCTGGACTAGACTAGTTACAGGAAAGATAAGTAATTAATACTATTGTAATATTCAGATTTCTGGTATATTATATTTGTCTCCATGGTAGTGTAGCTGGTGTACGATGGATGTGTGAGTGCATATCACATGTGCAACCACTCATGTATACACATGTGTCCTATACAGTATATTGACACCCCTTGCTACTGTTATGACAGCACATATAGGCATGTTATGTAAAGGAAATAATATACACCTGGCCTGCAACAAAATATAGAACCCTTGCAGGTCTTGAAACCAGGAGCCTGTACACAGTAGTCAATGCATATAACCCCTAAGCCACCTGAGCTGTACTGTTTAATAATGTTTTCAACCATAGCATACAGTGCAGTTGGTTTATCATAGGGCAGGAAGACTGTGAAATCAGTTATGATTTAGTTGTCATTAACTTGCAGCACTTTCAGAGCCAAGAGCATCTTAGTACAATTCTGAAACATGCCAGATGAAGTTGGGGGACCAGTCTATGGACATACAAACACATTGGTAATGATACAAAGGGACCCATGCCACTGACGTGCTGCCCCCCCCTACACAGTACAACTAATAAGTACACAGTACAGTGCTACAAATTCAGGATTGGCCATACACAATGGCCAGACATACACTGACATCTTAGCAATATAACTAAAATGAATAAAGATAGTAAAACAACAGACAACCAGCTATCAATACACACAAATGTTTTTTTGCCGTCAAGTATTACAACATTACAAAACATATTTGCCTTAAATACAGGAAGCAATTGACACTTAATTACGTTTTTTCTTAAACAGCCTCCAATTACACTCTCCAGTTTACCCCCTAGGGAATACAGTATCAAATGATACAATGTAAATTGATTCTTCACATAATGGTTCTGTTACAAGTGTTCGATCAAACTGGGAAACAGACATTTTCCAGAAAAGTACATTGCAACCCACTACAGTCCCCATGGTGAAATGTATGAAAAGTAATAGCTATAGAATGTTTGTCCATGTAATAACTAATATGTCTCACATGTTCTAACAGACTGATTCTGAGGCATGTCCTACTATTCCGCAGACCAATCTCTTCACTGTACAGGGTTGTATATGCTGTTCAGCCTTTGCACTCATATGTATGCCATCTACCTCACTTAATGTGTCTTATTCCACAACATCACTGGGATGATGACTGGGATGATGATTGACTACTCCAACTTTAGACCAATTGCTCTCCTTTCACCCTTAGCTAAAATTATGGAGAAATGTATTCACCAGCAACTAGTACACTATCTCTCTCTACACAACATTATAGCAAACTGTCAGCATGGCTTTAGACCTCATCACAGTACCACCACTGCCCTTCTTTCCTTTATAGATACTATCAACAAAAATCGCAACAATAATCTTCTCTCTTCCGCTCTTTTCATTGATCTCTCTAAAGCTTTCGACATGGTCAACCACTCTCTTAACAAACATTCTTGAATCTCTCTCTTTTGATAACCTAGCCATTAAATGGTTTAGATCATATCTTAGCAACAGACAACAAGCAGTTATATGGGAAAACCATATCTCTTCTCTTTTGCCTATTTCCATCGGAGTTCCTCAGGGCTCCATTCTTGGTCCACTTCTCTTCTCCCTCTTCATTAATGATCTTCATTCTGCAATCCCACAAGCAACCTGCATTCAATATGCAGACGACTCGACCCTTATTTGTTTTGCTCCATCCACTACAGAACTGATCTCACTTACCCAAAATATATTTAATACTGTTGAAACATGGTTCTCTCGACGGTTCCTCCCACTCAATGCCAAAAAAACTAAACTTCTCCTTTTCACCCCCACCACTCGGACCCCCCCATTAAACTTCACCATCTCCTCAAACAATGACACTGTCATCTCACCTGATTCGACAACAAAACTGCTAGGAATAACCATCAACAATAATCTCTCTTTCGATCAACACATTAACAACACAATCAAGTTAGTTAACAGAAAAATAGGATCCCTATATCGAATTAAACCTTTTCTAACCCCAGCAACTAGAACCAAGATTGCCCAATCCCATCTTTTATCTACTCTACTATATGCCTCCCCTATTTATACCAACCTTAAGAAAATCAATCTTAATAAACTTGCAACTTGCTACAACAACATTGCCCGCTTCGCCACTGGTAACCCCTTCAGAACCCACCATTGTCTTAACTTAAAACTACTAGGCTGGCTTGAATTCCAAAACTACCTGCTAATTCCTCAACTCTCTACTGCCCATAGAATACTACATCAACCTGACAACACCCCAATTCTCTCTCAACTGTTAATCCCTTATAACAATGTCAACTCCCTTTGCTCCTCTCATAAACTCATGGCCAGATCAATTAAGTCCAACAACTTTGCTGGTGACTGTCTTTTCACTAACACAGTAGGTAGAAATTGCAATCTTCTACCTAGTGACATAACTCTGACTGCATCTCTGCCTCTTTTCAAACAGAAAATTAAACTGTACTTCCAAAACCACTGGCTCTGTTCCTGCAGTACACCTGACTAATTATCTTATTTTCACTCTTTTACTCCTCCACTCTTTTCCTCTCTACTCTAACTCCTGTTCTGATTCTACTACTTTTAGAATTTTAAGTATTATACATATTCTGTAAAATTGTTGTAATTTAAGAACTGTACATTTTTCAAAAAATGCTTCGATAGTGTGAATATCTCTCATGCATTTGTTCTTTAATCCTTATAAGCTGTATCATATAGTAATCTATTTTTATGTAATGTACCAGTATATAGTGGAGCTTTTCTCCTCGGGCCTCTGCTGAAAATGGACTTGTATCCAGCCAGACTAGCCTGGTCAACAAATGTAAAATAAATAAAAATAAATAAATGATAGCAGGAATGTCAGCACTAAATACTGATAGACCATACTTATCAAGCTTCTACTGCATGACAACTGGACAAAGCCTGTTAAATGAGTGGAGGACAGACGTCCAAACACAGGGCCATATTTCAAATATTGTTGTTATACACTGAGAAAGTTGCTGGTGTTACAGGGTTGGTTGCAACATCTCTATTCTGAGGGATATGAAGTCAGAAACACAAATTTATGTTGCCATTTACTGGGAGTAATGACCAGAGTATGCTAATGATTTGACAAGGACAACACCTCTCTGGGTAACACACCAAACATAACAGGCAAACCTCTGGCCATTATGTGGATAGGCCTACAGTTCAGAGCTATGCAGACACATAGCTTGGTCAGACTGACATCCATGCAGAAGTAGCATGTAAACACAAAGCCCATAAAACTAGCAGTATTCACACCATATAACAGCAATATTCAGATTCGATTCCTAAGTCTGTAACCTTCTCCACCATTTAGTTGGCCTGTCTCCACAAGTCTTGTTGTAAGAGTTATTCTCACCTGCTGTGTGTAACACTCAGTAGCCCTACACCTCCAAGATGTGTTCCACACAGTCAAGCCAAAGACACAGTGCCCACATTAAGTACTCAATTATAGGAGTGTGTTGCCATGACATTGGCTATTGGAAGAACTACCCAGCTGCTTGAATGCAATTAACAAATGGGGAACACCAAATGGTGCACAGGCCATCACCCAGTCAAGAGCATTTCCTGCAAAGGGCATGCAGACACCTATTCCAAATATCTGTCTACCAGTACTCCATGTTGAAAAACAAAAAGACATGGAGCAACCTTCTAATACAACCCAGTGCAGTGTGAAATAATAAAAAGGTATGTGAAACAAGTCATCATATAAGTGAATGTAGTATGTGTTTTCTAATAATGGGAAATAGGATTTTGAAAAATTTATGTCTGAGCAAGACTTGCTGTAGTGATATCCTGCTAAACAGCACATATAGCCATAGCATCTGCCTCTCTCTGCTGTGACATAGAACACAGCTCAGGACCCTAACTCATCCCAGGAAAGGACAGCTCAAATATGACAAACAATGGAGTGTCTGTCAAATAGTACTGACTGTGCCACTGTTAGGCCAGCTACAGTGATATTGTACATATCCATATGCTACCTGTGAATATGAATATGATACACGTTTGTCGTGTAAATCTAAGAGAACTATATAGTGTGTATACACCTTCCATAGCCAGAGAACAGGCAGATTCCACATATGTGGATGGACATGGGTGCTCATAGGTTGACTGCTGCCCATCATGGCCCTGCCACAAGTGCCACAGCAGGTGTCACCAGACGCATGTTTTAGATTGTCATGGAAGCACAGGCATGTGTCACATCTAACACCGGCCATATTCTCAGTGTCACAAATGTAACTCTTCATGCTATGTGTGACAACATCCTTGATCTTGGAGAGACCCATCATTATTATGCTGACGTCATAGATGGTTGGGTGAGATGGTGGCAATCATCGACTGTGGGATGTCTGTGCCACAGCATGTGTTGGGAGTTAGGCATCAGCCACATTTATTTATTTTATTTTATTTTTATTTTATTTTACATTTGTTGACCGGGAATGTCCGACTAGGTTCCACAGAGCCTATTTTTCAGAGAGGCCGGAGAGAAATGCTCCAGATGCATGTCTTTGGAATGTGGGAGGAAACCGAGTACCCGGAGGAAACCCACGTAAAACAGGAGAACATACAAACTCCACACAGAAGGCACCCCAGCCGAGAATCGAACCAGAGAACCTCTTGCTGTGAGGTGACAATGTTAACCACTGCACCACTGTGCATAGGACAGCACATGTGCTGGGAGTACAATGGTGTAAAACTGTAAACCATGGCCATATTTGTCACTCAAATACACATAGTCAGAATACTGATCTCACACACACAAACATACACACTTGGCATGACTGAGATTAGAACCACTACCTACCTAGGTCTTGCTATTGAAGTGGTCTGCATTTATTGCACACACCACAGAGAAAGTAGGGTGAAGTGTGCTCCACAGTTCCTCTAAGGTGAACAACAACCATTGGCCTTGCACAGTATGGCAATAGGAGATGTCCTGGGTGAGAATGGTCAGGAAATATTATCAGCTACAGAAATATACATAATGACCAATGCAGATACAGCCATACACACATTTGCCACATCTGCGGTTAGCAGCCCTGACTATCTTGTCATTCAGTCCATACTGTTACAGAGGTTTGGCACACAGCACATGCCTTATTGGGAGAAAAGTGTCATCAATTACCTGTATGGTTGATTGTGACAGCTGTGCTCATACAGTGGGCCTTAGGACATGTACTGGGGATACCATGGTGTAAAAATATTACACCCAGCACCCCACCCACATCGGATATAGTACTCACTCATACCCATGATAATGCTATGACAAACCCACAATCACACATTTACCAGGAATAAGATTCAAACTTTTGCCTGCCTATTTAATTATTCCTATTACACTGATATGCATTTATCGCACATGCCACAGAGCTTGTAGAGTGAAGATTGTTTCATGGCTCTCCTAAGGTGAGCAACATCACCACCCCTTTTAATGTATGGCAATGTGCAGTGTATTTGGAGAATGGGTCCTCAGAATGCTGTCTCCTACAAATATGCACACTCACACTCACACACACTTGCAAACACACACACACACACACACACACACACACACACACACACACACACACACACACACACACACACACACACACACACACACACACACACACACACACATATACACATATGCTAGGACTCAGAGGGTAAACCACACCTGTCTACTCATTGTTAGAATGTTAGAACAGTGTTATGCTGGTACAGCAAGCTCAAGGAAGCCTATAGGGTGAAGGGTGTCACAAGGTACCTTTACAGTGCAATACAGCAGCAGCCCTTTCTAAATATAGCAATGGGGTGTGGTGTAGTGAGTGAGAAGGCCCTCAGAGTATTTTCAACTACAAGTTTACAAACACACAGACACTGTTATTCTCAGTAATGCACACAGACACATTTGTCAGTACTGAGGTCCATAGGTGCAGGTATACCTAGGTGTGTACCAGGCTAATGCCCATGGAGAGATGAGAAGAGTAGGGCATGTGAGTACACTGGTATCATGGCACCTGACATTTGTCAGCATGCCATCTATCAATTACTGTCACTTGAGTGATCCCCAGGGTGACAGTTATATTCACCATCCACTCTTCGGAATTTCTCTTAAAAAGGGCCTGTGAGGTTCTTTGATTGACATGTATGCAACATATGCCACACAATGTGGCCAGTGTCTGGGTTATGGACCTGTCCCCAAGCATGTTCTGTTGAATGTGGTAATGGGGTTGAGGTATCCACGGCATGTGGTGCATACAGATTGGGGTTTCCTAGTTCTGGCATTTGTAACACAGCTGGGCAAACATGGCATTATGAGTCAAGCACGGATTGCCTATAAGTAGCCAAGATGTGGCCGCGAACACTTGGAGGTTTTGGGCTCTTTCCATATCAGACAGTTGTTTCATGCCTGGGGTCGTACATGTCACGTACACTTGCAGCCTAACCAGTTGTTGAAAGTGTCTACTGAGTTACATGGCAAATGGGCCATTGGACCTGCTGATTGACCTAATGAGCAGGGAGTAGAGGGAGACATTGACCTCTTCATTCCTGGATGACACACCCTTAATTATGCAATGTGCCACATGGAAGGACTTTCTGTCCACAGTTGCACTGTGGTGGTCAGAAGAGAGGTTGCTGTCAAGCTGTGTTCACAGACCTCCTATAAGGACATCTGTCTCCATTGGACTACAACCAATGTGGTAATTTGTGGACAACACATTAATTCAAAAGGGGATTGGGGCACAATTCTTGACATTGAGACTAAGGCCAGTGTTCTGACAACAGTTGGAGATGTCAGTGGTGACTTTATGCAGGATGTTAACGTAATTTGGGGATGTAAAAAGACCCCCCCCCCCAATTACCAATTGTCTGAAAACATTTTTATCCACAGTTCATTCCTGATGGGCTGGATATCAGAGCCACACACAACACACAAGACTGGACACAGGACAAGAACCTGTAGTACTCCACCCATGACTGTCTGGCAGTCTGACACCACTCATGACTGTTTTGCAGTCTGACATGGAGTCCACTGCTTTCACACTGTGAGATCCATCTGTGAGCCAGTTTGCAGACCACTTAGTGACATAGGGACTAATGAATTGATGAGTGTGTTTGCCTATGATTCATGAGTGTGGAATTGTATCACAGGACTACAAGGACCACATATCTTGTTTTGGACTCCATATTGTTCTATAGTAATATCACATGACAAACAGATTATAGGACTGAAGAGTGCCACAGCTACCACAAAAGTGGCCCCTGTACAGTGGACATTTGGTAGTTTGCTGGATGGACCACACAAAAGTGCAGCAAAACCCACCCCCCAGTGCATCACATTGTTAATGACACAACCAAAGACAGACAGACACACACACGACAGGAATGCGATTCAAACCCCTACCAAACTAGTTTACTGCACTATAGTATTACACACTTATCAGATGCACCACAAAGCTTACATACTTGAGAATTCTCCAAAGGTATCTTTGAAGGTGAGTGACATCAGCAGCAGTGATAAAGAAGGGGAAAGGGAAGTATAGTAAGTGCCAATGGCCTTAAAATCATGTCTCTACAGTTACAGACACTCCCACAAACCCACTTTTACATATGCCAGGGCCAAAATTAGAACTCCTATCTAAATAGCTCACTGCACTGTAGTATTACACATTGATCAGACACACCACAAAGCTTACATGGACAAGAACTCTCCAAAGGTATCTTTAAAGGTGAGTGACATCAGCAGCAGTGATAATGGAGGGCAATGTGAAATGGACTGAGTGGGAATGGCCTCAAAATCATTCATCTACAAACACACACATAAACAGACACACATTTCAATTTGACAGGACTGTGTTTAGGATTGCTACATAAATAGTTATTGGTACTCTACTGTTACACAGTTATCACAAGCACAACAGAGCCTATAGGGCTGAGGGCTAACAAAAGGAATTTGTACATTGACTGACTGCAGCACATGTTCTGGTATTAGGTAACGGGATGTGTACTGGGTGGGGATGGAGTAAAACAGCAACTCTTGCAAACATACACCTGCCAGGACCAAGATTTGGAACAATACCTATCTACTTAATTGCTTTAGTAAGTTATGCATTTATCTTATGTGCTATTGAGCTTACAGAACTGAGTCTTCTACAAAGGTATATTTAAGGTGATAGTGTAGAGTGAAACTATGGGATGTGTACTGGGTGGGAAAGGCTTCATAATGGTACTGTCTCTCTCACTGTCTGTGTCTCTCTTTGCCATGTGTATGTGTGTGTATGTTTGAATTATTGTAGTATGTTGGCCTTAGATATGTGTGAGTATTACACAAAACAGATGGAGATTTACCACATATCTGCCACCTACAGCTGGCTGTGGGTTTTCCTGTCCAATGTGTGTGTGTGTGTGTGTGTGTGTGTGTGTGTGTGTGTGTGTGTGTGTGTGTGTGTGTGTGTGTGTGTGTGTGTGTGTGTGTGTGTGTGTGTGTGTGTGTGTGTGTGTGTGTGTGTGTGTGTCTGTATGAAGACCAAACAGTTAACATTTTGGTGTGTGGTGCACAGACATCTGCAAATAGATATCTATGGTCCACTGTGGTATCAGATATGGGCTTTATTTCTCTTAAGTGTAGGAACATGCCCAGTATGACATCCTATATTGCTAGTGGGAGTCTATTCCAGGGAGAGTTGTACTCCAGTCCAGGGTTTTGTGTGCTACAGCTACACCTAGCAAGCTATTTTTGCAGGATATCTGCAGATAGGTTGCCAATAAGGAGAGACAATTTTTTTTTATTTTATTTTATTCCCCCAAAATATATCCTCAGCAACATCTATCTCAATGTTAAAAAAATCACGCAAGCCACACCTCTTGCAGTCATGGCTCTGTCCTTGCATTACATAAATGCTTTCCTAATCCACTCCATTCCTTCTATTCTCCTTTATATCACTTCTTACTATGCCTAATACTCAGTACTTCAAAAACTCATAGAACACTATATTGCCTTCTGTGATGTCACTTTGATTGCATCAGGCAATGAGTATATCTCTTGTTTTCTTTTCCTTCCCAAATAACCAACATCCAAGGTCCTCTTTGTGAAATGTAAACGCACCTGGAAAGATCTATTGTATGAAATATTTCTTGATTGTCCATATAACACTGTATGAAATTATTTTTCTTTTCCTTCCCAAATAACCAACATCCAGGGTCCTCTTTGTGTAATGTAAACTTGCCTGGAAAGATCTAGTGTATGAATTTTTTTTGATTGTATATATAACACTGTATAAAACTGTTGTTGTGGAGCTTTTCTCCCTGGGCCTCCACTGTAAATGGACCTAGTTCCAGTCTGACTTTCCTGATAAACAAATGTAAAATAAAATAAAAAAATAAATTGTGCAATTCTCAACTTAACTGAATGGCCATATCCTGCTGTGGGCATACCTCTCAGCTGTACAGATTTGGCCAGGTTATCCAAAGGCAGGAGTCATATATCTGTTCAGCTTCCTTTCACATTGTGGTTTACAATCAGATTTGTGGTTATGTATTCATGGGTTTGTAGTCAGGGGGAAGTATGAGCAGATATTTGATTTTCAGACTTCACACACTCCATGATGTCCATGCTTTTATGCCACCCCCATAATTCTATCCTCTTCCCAACAGTATCGGAGCAGTATCTGAGACATATTTCTATAGTTTGACCTTTATCACAGCAGTATTTATGTCTTGGTCCACAATTCTTGCACTAGGACATGGAGAGGCATGCTACTGGTATTTGTCAGCAGGGCCTTGCATTTGTTTTCTGCTTAATGTGTTATGTTGTTAGTTTTGACCCTATGACATTCTGTATGATGGCACTATGGGTAAATCATATGATGGCACTATGGGCGAGCCATGGGCATTTGCCAGAGGCCTATAGGCCACATGAGAGTGATGCAGGCCACTGCATTTTGTCACTCATATGTTACCAAGCTGCAAGGCAGTGGATTCCCCTGGGGCGACATGGACAAGTGGGTGAGGTGTTCCTGGCAATCCTTCTAGTTCATAGTGATGCATCATAGGTTCATAGGTTCATAGGTTCATACTAGGCTATCTGCCCAAGGGCATTTATAAGCCTAGCCCATAGTTATTTGGCTTTCGCCACCCCTTTAATTACTCCCTTTAAATGCTCTATTATTTTGTTGTGCCTCTGTCAAGCAGTGACACTGAACAGTGATCTGGGGTATATCTGCGACTATCATCCATTGAAGGCCATTCCTTCCAAACAAGGCCAGCGTAGGTGCTCTGCCTTGGTGGTGCTCATTTTGTCTGGGAGCATAGGGGAGTCTCTGGGTGATGAATCTGTCCCTCCAGCATGTTCCTGTCAATAACCATAATTGAAGGTTTAAGTCAAGGTTTCTGTGGTTCTGAGGGGATTCAGATTTTTCTAGATTTTTTTGAGGTGTAGCCATATGTTGACATGGGTTTATATTGATAGGCACAGGTCATGTCAGGTCATGTATGAGACTGAATAGAGCTGGTATTCTTCAAAATACAGCATTTGAGATATTTTGAGACTCCTTATCCTTTGATATTTTTTCTCCTTTTGCCTTCCAGTTGGGTGGTCTGGTCAGATGGGGCCCGAATGGGGCATTGTAGGTTGGCATAGGTCTAATGACAGATGGTATGAGGCATTGTGATCCTCCCTTTGATCTAGATGGATGATCCTTCATGATCAGGGTAGGTGGGCAATGCAGAAGGTTTTCCTTTCTACACTAGGAACATGCAGTCAACGAAAGGCTACTGTCAACTCTCAAGTCCTAGACGTGCTCTGACTTCTTTTCTGTGCCCTGTGATCCCTGGTAGACCTATATGGTAGCTAGGTAATCCCCACCAACCCATCAGTTTAGGTGGAGGTCTCTGAAGGATAATTGTGTCAGATGTGTTTTCTCACTATGCATGCCTTTCTGTGGTGGCTCTGTGACTTTGTCAGCCATAACCTCTGTTGTTTGCTTTTGCTTCAGAGAAGTAGATGCTTCAACTTTGTGGATCCAGGAGGCCCTGTGGGACAGCACTGTGACAGGCTTTGAGTCTGACATATTCCAGCAACTGTTTCTGTACTTGGGTTCTGTACAGCAGCCATTTGCAACCCATCTTGTGACATAGCTACATCTGCTGAACCCTGTTTGACAGGTATTGAGTTACATCATGGCTGTCAAAACTTTTGCTACTGGTTGTACTGTATGACTGCCTTTCCTCTACCAATGGCATTGGTGACTGTCCTGAAAAAGTCAACCAAGTTTAAAAGGCATGATCTGCCTTTTGACAAAGCCAATAAAGGTTGGATCAGGTCAATGCAAGTTCCTGGACAAATTTTCCTTATGAGTTCCACAAAGCCAAACTGGATGGCTTTCAAGATATGCTCACAAGCATGTGGGACGGTTATGAAAGCCAAGGAGGCACCGCCAAAGGAAGTGGGCGGAGCCTGCATGCCTACCCTGGGTTCGATCCTGAGGTGAGGCTAAGATTAAACAGCCGCCCCTAATTAAGTGGCCTAATTCCTCATTGTCCCATGGAGCACACATCCTGGAGTGAGGCTGTCCCATGGATGCTGTGTTTTGCTTCATTGAGAGCAGTTCTCACCTGGCTTGAGATGTTTGGGGGTCCCAATCCTCTGGTATAGATTCAAGTGTTTGGGGAGGGAGTAGTAGTTTGGCACAGTCGGGGTCAGCCAAAGGTCTGTGGCAATGTGTGTTTTGCTTTGGATCTTCTACATCATTTTGAACTAATTGAGCATATCTGGGAGTTTAAGCAATGGTTGTAGGTTCAGCTATCTTCAGGCCTTATGATTGTCTTTTAAATCATGGCTTATTTTTCTCTTTTGGTCGGATGATTTTATGAAGGCTCAGGCTTACTTATACTCTTCTTTGGGGTGTCTTAATTTTTTCTCTCAAATTTTGTCTTTGGGCTTCTGTAAATGTTGTAGAAGTTTTTTGGCCTTGGATGATTCCAGACTGGACGCTTGCCTTTTTTTTCTCTCTCTTAGTTTTGTTTGGGATTTCCGATCCAAAGCTCTTTGTGAAAGGGGTTAAGGCATTTTCTCCTCTGCCTTTTTGATGCACGTTTTACTTTTGCCTGGGCGGGCCTTAAAGAAGACCACCTTTAGTTTTTAGAAGTGTTTGTTCGGCTTTTGAGAAGTGAGACAGGTGGCCTTTTTGCCTCAGTACAAAGAAGGACCCAGCTGTTTTTAGTTTACTTTTGATCTCACCCCTGTGAGGTATACTGTGTTGAACATTGTGATCCCATGTCTCGTGATTTGTGGACCGGGCATGTTTTCTCCTCTTGTGGGGATTAATCAGAGTTGTTCCATGGCATTTGGAGTTTATGAACTCCCAGATCCCAAGTTTCCAGGATGTGGTGGGCTGGAGTAGTGTCTTTGTCTATATGGACCAGTTGAAGTCACCTAGTTGTCTTTTCTCACTTTGTGAATGGGGTCCATTGTTTCTTGGGCTATGTGGGAGGTTCCTGTGTTTGAGATAGAACCATATCAGCATAGTTGGATGACGGATGGAAGCTAGTGTATCCCAGTGCATTTGTCCTTGCGAATGGACCAGGAGGCCTTGGAGTTGGTGTTGTCCGCTTTTTGGGCCGGAACCATTGCATATGAGGTGAAACTCGCGATGTGCTGGGGTAATTGCGAGCCCATGCATCGTTTCTGTCACAGCACAGACATCGATGTGGGTGCTACTGGAAGTTATGGACGAAAGTACGGTGGCCTTGATTGAGGACTTCTGGCATTGAGCAGCATTACCCTTAGTTTTTTACTTTGTGTTCTAGGGTGAATAACTCATCTTGCCTAAAAGGCACTCCTTGAGGGCAGAGCCTTGCCAATAATATAAGCCTAGGCCTTTCAGTGCATGCATCTTGAGATTGAGACTTCTGGCATTGAGCAGCATTACCCTTAGTTTTTAGCAGTTATTGTGCCCTCTTGAAGCCTTCCAGAATTTAAGCCACCATTAAAGCTGATCAGTGGCAGGTGGTATTGTGCATCATTCTAGAAGGTAGGATGCTGCTGCAATCAGGGTTTAGCTTCTGCTGGGCTGGCATAATCAGAGAGCTCCCTGCCCTTTTTGAGTCCAAGGAGGGTACGTTGAAGGTCGCCACAAAGCTATTTCATGATCAGAGTATGACGGTACCTGCTGCTGGTGAGACCTAAGGTAGGTTACGTGGCGACACTGGCGCCTGGACTTAAGCAGCCTGGGCTACATCCTTACTCAGTCTGGTGAGCCAGACGCCAGTGTGTCTGACCATGGTTCACCTATGACAAGTATGTTTGGCTGATCATTTGGCCTTGGCGGGCAGTGACCGCTTTACACACCGATTTTGGTTGTTTGCGTGTTGTTTGTGTGGTAATACCGGCTGCAGTTGCTTTGGTGCCTTCCTTTGGAGGCCTCTGCTGCTGGAAAATTCTACCCAGAGCCGTGGCGGCATGTCTTTTAGTGTGTTGGTGTTGTTTGATTCAGTGGTGTGGTGAGAGTTATGGAGTGCTGGTATTGTTTTGTGTGTTATGTGCTGTCTTGTGTGGGTCTTGCCAGTTGCGGAGAGTTGAGAGTGCTCAGCCTCCAGTCTGGCTAACATCTGCTGACTTCACAAGTGTTAGTGTTACATGGGAGGTAGAGATGGTTTTTGTCTTTAATATGAGGTATTGGCTTCAGAGGCCCAGAATGGTATTGTGTGTTGTGGCAGGAGGTATTGCTTGCATCTGCAGTTTCATGTCCTGAGAAGAAGAGCTCAGGTGTGGTTAATTCAAATAGGGCCTCACAGGGAAGTGGGCACCTGTGGGTTTTGCTAGTGAGAGATTTGTATAATATAGGAGTGAGTGGACTTTGCAAAGAGAATGCCAATAAGATTAAAGTGATATGCTTATAAGACAAGTGCTGGTCTTGCATGGAAGAAAAGCTGAGAGAGGAACAAGTGCCATGACGGTTTAAAAGTGGTGTAAACTGGGAAGTGTTTAACAGACATGGGAGGATAGAAAATGGAAGAACAGATTTATGGAGCCAGAAAGTGGGGCCAGAATGCTTATCTCCTAGATCTGGCGTCGTCAGAGGAGGCTCCGCTAACATTTTAAAGCATCGCTAGCTTGCTTGAAGGCTTGGGAGTTGTAGAAGTAGGAATAAACCCAAAAGGGAAAATAAACTGCTAAAGCAAGGGAAAAGTAACCACTCCCTAATGGGGCAAGGAAAGAGCTCAATGTTAGTGCGGTAGCTGCCGATGAACAGAGAGGGATAGTGGCAGCCCAAGCAAAAATGGCCTCACAGAAACTTTCAAATGTTGGAACAGTAAGGAAAGAAATTAAACTAGGTAACTCGGCAAGAAAAAAAACTACAGTTTCAAGTCAGTAACCACCTCATAGGGGCAGGGGACAAGCAATATCAAGTTAACCTGCACAGTGAAATGACCCGATGCTGCTCTAGTGCAAATGACAGAAAATATGGCTTCTCAAAAAGAAAAAAATCCATTTAAAATTAAACTGAAACAGGAAACTCTCTCACAGCTTTGGTTTGTGCTTTAATATTTGATTTTATACAGAAAGCAAGTTTAACAAGCCAGGAAAATGCTCGAAGCGCTCAATGTTCATGCAGAAAAACAAGAGCAAACAAACAGAGAAAAAAAATACTTAGCAAAGGGGTCTGGCTCCCTCTTTCAAAACAAGCCTCTTTGCAAGGTAAGCTTCACCAACTTTAACTTGTGCTAAAAATACAACCAACAGGCAACTGTTTTTTTTTAAGAGGAGAGATAGGGAGTTATGGAGCAAGTAATATCAAGCCAACACAGAAAATAAATCCCAAAACAGTAAATCAATTCTACGGGGGCAGGCTTCTCTCTCAGAGTTATCACTGCCACTGGTGCAACAGAGACCTCCTTCAGCCCAAGCAAAAATGGCCTCACCTAAACTTTCAACAGTAAAGAGGAAAAGCAAGCCTGTATGAAAACTTTTTAACTCTCAGAAAAGCCATGAAAGCAGTCTTTTTTTTTTGTTTTGTTTTTACAGAAGCTGCAGAGGTCTACAAGTAATTTCCTAACTCTCAGAGCAGTTTTCAGACCCTCACACAAGAAAGTAGCCGGCACAGAGCCATGCAAGTTTTAGAAAAAACGCATTTAAAGGAAAGTTTAACAGGAAAGAAAGCAAATGCTTTTAAAATGGAAATTTTTTGCTACTAATACAGAAATCAAGCAAGAAACAAGCCAGAAAATGCACAAGCCAGGCAGCAGAAAACTTAGCACAACAAACAGAGAAAAAAATAGGACAATCTCAAAAGTGGCTCTAAAAAAAAATGCTTTTTTCCTCTTTGAGCAAAAAACAGTTTTAAGCCAACAAGCCCTGTAAGACGCTAAAAACCACGAAAAGGGGCCCTGTGTTTAACAAATTTTTCTTGATGATATGAAATGAGCTAGGTAGCCATGAAACAAACAGAGTTTCAAGTCAGTATAAACCTCTACTTAAAAGGGAAGCTGCTCAATGTTAGTCACTGCCACTGGGATGAACAGAGCCACCCTCCTTCAGCCCACAATGCAAAAGTCATTATGAGCTGACTCTAAACAGTTCAGGAAATTAAAGGCATGTAACTAAAGAAATTAAACTCTGGAAAAGTGAAAAAAGCAAGTTTTAGGTGTTTTGTTTTTACAGAGATAGAAGAATAAACAGGCAATATCAAGTTATAATAGCTCACCATGACCCAGCTAAGAGTGCGTTATCAACAACAGAAAATATGCAAGTTCTAACTCAAAACGATTTAAAAATTGGCGCAAACAGGAAATTCAGCAAACAGCTTCAAAGGTGCTCTAAATACAGCTTTGTTTTTTTAAATCAATGGAGACAGAAGAGAAAAGTCTATAGCTCTAAGTATACGCGAGAATTTTTACAGCAAATAAACAGCTCAAAAATACCAAAAATCTCAACAGCCCCTAAAAAGAGATTTAGAATGAGGGTGCAAACAGAAAATTCAGCAGACAAAGTCTGGATGTGTGCAGTGTGCTGCTTATGGCTAGGAATACACCTGCAAGGGACACCATTTCAGCATGCTGCATCCTGTGTGTATTCCATAAAAGAAGTGTGCTGATTCTGTAATCATTCCCAACAGCAAGGATATGACTGATGACATACCTGTGGCTTTTGTGTGGACTGAGTGCATGTGTGATATGGAAGCTTATGGCACCTGACTCACAGATATGACTGGGGCCTTCTCCTTCTCCTGCCTTGTATGTGTACATCAGCAGTGTGTCATTACTTCATAACTGGCTTTTGTGGGTTGCCAGTGATTGGGCAGACAACCAATATTCCATATTAGATGGACAACTAACGTGATGCTAACCTCTATATTTAATTCCAAAGGTGTGTGTAGTTCATAGTTACTTTCTAGGCACTGCATAGAATACTTCCTCCTGTGTACTGTTACTATGTATGGACCCCTGTTCATAGCCTGTCCACCTTTCTGACAGTGACACATATTGACATCTGGACAGTGAGTGTGTACAACTAGTAACATAAGTGTAGCTGAGAAGCAGACTGGTTAGCACTCAGCCACAGTACTATACCTAGGCCACTGAGACACAACATCCAGGCTTACATGCTGTCCACTTCCAGACAATATTAAACACTCACAAAAGATTGGCACACTGACCCCTGTATATAGTGGACATACACCAGTTATCATGTTGATTGGAACATCACAGGTAATCTGTGCTCCACTGATATTACTCTACAAACTTCCATGTTACTGCCATTTATATATAGGGTTGGGGGGCACACATGACAACTTTACACATTTGCACTGACCGCACTGGTATTTCAGTTATACTCTGTTTGCTTCCATTTAGTATTGTATTGTGCCCTAACTTGCAGAATGGAGGCATATCAGTAAAGTACAAAAGTTAGATTGTAATGGCATACATTTCAGTTTCAGACTTCTTACTCTTCAGAACTATACTGCGACTGTAAGACCTGTTGTAGTATGTCTGTGTAGGTCTGTAGGGGGGCTGTTCACCATTGCCAGCAATTGTGGAGCTTTGTCCAACCTTTCTTTCTGGTCATCTATACCTGTCCTGCTGTGTAAGGCTGGGGGGTGGGTATGGGAATGCTCATTGACATCCATGTGTGTGACCTGTGGACACCCACAGTTAGTCGAGCTACCACATGTACTACAGTGGGAGTTGTCACCTTGAGTACTACTGCCTAGTGTGGGGACAACAGTATTTGTTATGGATTTCATGCTGTCCCATATAGCTGTCAGCTATCTGCTGCTATCCCTTTTGGCCACCCAATTCCCTTGCATGCTTGCATCCATAGCATAGCTATAACTATCAGAACATACTACTCCATTCAGTAATTGATAGTAAAGGTGAATTACCTTGTGCCTGGGGTTGTATTGAGGATGGTGTTGGAGGGCTGACTATGTGGGACGCACGCAGTACACTCCCTATACATGGTAAAGTACAGGTAGTGTCATGTTTGGCATCCCTTTTACTGTATGTGCAAGTTGGAGAGAGGTATTAGTCCCTGGGTCCCTACAGTGTCAGTGTGTGTGCTATGCATTGCCTCTTTGCCAAGGCACAGGCATACTGGGCTCACCTCTGTCTGCCTCTAGGGACAGACTCAGGAAGTTCCTCCTCCAAGTCCCTCTCTGCCTGTGGTGACCTTGGCAATGGTGGGGGGCTGTGTGGCCCCCCCCCCGTGTTGGTCTTGCTGCAGCTGTTTCTGCAGGATCATATTGTGTAGCATGGCACATACTATGAACATTTGCCCACATGTAGCTGGAGAGTACTGCAAGGCTATACTGGATATGTCAAGGCAGCGGAACCGTGACTTGAGCATCCCAAACACACACTCTATAATGATCCTGGTTTGTGCAATTGCCTCATTATAGCATTCTTGTTCAGGGGTGTGTGCATTTCTGATGGGTGTCATCAGCCACAGCTCCAGTGCATAGCCAGCATTCCCCACTAGATGGCCAATTGGGATGTCCCCCCTGGCAAACCCCTGATACAGCTGTGAGGAATACCAGATGTGGGAGTCATGATACCTTCCAGGGCTGCCAGCACACACTTGCATGATAATGCCCTGGGCATCACACACAACCTGGCAGTTGATGGAGGGGAAGCCCTTGTTGTTGATGTAGACCCTACCCTGCTCATCGAGTAGTGCTTTGATGTGGGTGTGCATGCAGTCTGTGGCACCCAGTACCTTTCTGGTATTCAGCTACATGGTGGAAGTGATACATATTGTGGGTCAATTCCTCATAGGTGCTAGGGAAGTAGATTGAGTTCACGGACATGTGGTAGCATGGCATCCAGGAACTGATGGAGTACTCTGGATGCAGATGCCTATGACACCCCCATGATATCCCCACTTGGTCTTTGGAAAGTACCTGTAGCTAGTATTCTTAAGGCTACACATACCTTAGTATCCACTGGCATGAGTTCCCCGCTGTTTGTTCTGTATATGAAGCGAGGCCAGCAGAGCTCCATAATTTGCCAAAGTATGCCCCTGTCCACCCTGTAATTCTCTACAACCTCCAGGTCATGTAGCCCCTGATAGATCACCCTGGGTCTGAACACTCTTCATCCTGGGTGTGCGGCGGTTGGCAACATTACCCTCCTCAGCACCGTCAGCCTCCAGCACATAGTGATGTATCTGAGCAATGGCAGCCCCTAGCATTTTGTCAGTTTAAATTCCCAGGTTTACTTCAAAGGTGCAGAGTTTGTGGGGAAATGCAGACTGAGGGGTGTTTCCATACTTTATAGTGGTGTGATGCTACTGCTGCCTGTCAGATTCACCGTTTCTGATTCATTCCAGATGCCAGCTTACTTGCTCATGGCATGGATTTAGCCACTGTGAGTGTTAGAAACATTAGTGGTGATTTGCGGATGATTGCTTTTATTCTGCTGTTGCCCTTTTTGTAATTATTTTTTGCTTGCATCTCCTCCCATTTATAGCTCTGTATCTACCTGCCAGCTATTTCATATTTTCAGGGCCCATTCTGAGTTGCAAGACTCCCATAGTAGTGATTTATATATCAATTCACCCTTAGTTTGTGCTGTTGACCTTTAATTCTATTTTTTATGTCCTCCCATCTTCAGCTCTGCAGCATACCTCTTAACCATACTGAATTACTCAGTTTTTACTGAGTTTTGGGGTCCAAATAATGGGGTGCCATGATTCCCGAGTGGCACCCATTCATTTTCAATTTTTTTAGAGCTTTTTTAAAATTTTTTTTAGCTCCATCACCCTGTCAGACTTGAGCTCAAGGGCTCACATATTTTGCACAGGAAGGACATTTGAATAGCTGCTAAATTAATGCTGTGGTGTGGAAACATCATGAGAGCAGGAAGGACTGCTTTTTGAATGCTGGTTTACTGCAGTGCTGGTTGAAATGGAGCGTGGATACTGCAGAGCTTTTTGAGGTATTTATTTGTGAATGGCTGTAGAGCTATTTGGACTGCTTGAAGTGTACAGAGCTTTTGAGGTATTTGTTAATGGCTGCAGCAGAGCAGAGCTTTTGAGGCATAAGGTGGTTAGCTTTGAATTTTCTGGATAGAAACTGCAAAGTGTAAGGTCATGAAATTGGAAAGGAACCCTTATTAACCTGCTAGTCTGAGTTCGTGGGAATGTTTTTAGTCAACACAAATATGGCTGCTTTGAGAATGGCACGCTGTATATTAATAAACAGTAGGTTGTGTTATAGTTTAATTGGAATTGAGTATAATGTTTTATTATAATATTTGCTGCAGCAGAAACAGAATGTCATTAGAATGTGGAAGTGCTTAATGCATAAAGAAGCAAGATAAGGCAGAACCGAGTTTGTTTTAGTAAAACTCACTTGAACTTATTTTAATAGTCCGGTGTAAACCTTACATGGCTGAGTTGTTTGCCATTGTATTGAAATAGTCCATTGTTATACACTGTGCCAAAGCTTTGGAAGTGTTAATGCGGAATTCACTCTTGTTTTAGGATTAAACTGTCAGATGACAAGATGTGGCATTCTCTCACTGAAGTAATATTTCTAAAGACAGTGTGCATTTCAACATGTTCATTGTCTACTTATCAGAAATGTTATTTGTTGATTTTTTTCATATTTTTCTGTACAATGTGTTAATGTTTTGTGCTGGCCATCACAGTTTTCTGGAGTTTATTGTATTTTCTATTTGTAATGTGGACTGCAGCTGTTGAGCATTGACAAGCTGGTTTTAGCAGTGCACTCTCTGCTTTTCTAAGAAGTAAATGGCAGATTGTGAAGTTTTAGCTGTATATTCACTTTAAGATGCTGTATTTCTCAGTCAGCCAGTCTTACTGGGCAAATGCCTCTCGTTTTATGGATACTGGCTAGTTAATTATCTTGGTGTGTGGCATGGAGATGGTGGTGATCAAACTCAAGAGTACAGAAACTTGCCAGCAGCATATAAGTTCACATAAGATCCCTCATGTACCAGGAACATGTTATTTTGAGTCTTACATTTCCATGTTCCACTCTTCTACTCATTGAAAAGATTTATCACATATGCCTTTTTGATTTTTTTTAACAAATATTCAGTATAAATAATTTAGAATCCTGACAGTTCATCAAATGACTCTTGTGTGTGTATTGAAATAAGTTTTTAACTATGCTTTGAGCTTCCTCACTGGTTTAAGTGCGCCATACCTCTCAAATGTGTGTACCTCATAATGATGGATTTTCATTGTCTTGAGTCATAAAAATTAATCCTGGATGTGTATGAAGTAATACTTTTAACTATGCTATGAGCTTGCTAATTGAAATTATACTATACCTCTCAAGTGTACATATCTCATAATGGGGAACACTCCTCAATGAGTCTTAAAAATTCTGTGCTTCTCCCCTGTTCCACATTGAAAGGTTGTACTCTGGGGCCATATTTTGGCTGTCTGTTCTTAAGTTTGCTTTTGAAAGTTGGTATCCCACAATTCCATCGGAGTGGGTGGGGTTACATAATTATGCATACAAATTTTATGTTAATCAGCGTACAAATTTGTACCTATTTTCATGGGCCTTTGTCCAGATTTTCGATGTTTCCAGGTTGAGAAGTATGCTCTGCAGCTTGCAGCCACCTGTCAGCTGTATTATTCGAGTGCTTTCGTTGGCCAGTTGTGGGTTGCAGACTCCCATATTGCTGATTTGTACAGCATTTTCCTTGTTCATAGGTTTATAGGTAGGTACTAGGCGATCGGTCCAAGGGCCTAAGTAAGCCTAGCCAACAAGGTTCCCCAGCTTACACCACCCAAGAAAGTTACTTTCCTGTACCCCTGTTGAGCAGAGCCACAGAAGTGATCCCCAGAGTGTATTTCCTATTTCCCATGCATTCATCAAGATTTTTCTTGAAGAGTGATAAAGAGGAACTTTACTTGACATAGATGGGTAGCTTGTTCCAGAGTATGGGAAGTCTCTGGGACAGGAATCTATCCTTCCATCGTGTCCTGTTTATTGTGGTGACAAGATTTATGTCTCTAGAGCATGTAGCTTGAAGAGATTGGGATTTCTTTAGGTGTAGCATGTCCAACAGCTCTGGGTTTGACATAGCTTTATATGTTAGGCAGAGATCACCTCGGAGTAGGCGATGTACTATGGAGTAAAGCTGGAATTTATTGGTTTATTGAGAGGGTCAGTGTAAGGCATCTGTTTGAGGCCAGTAATCCTCTTTGTGAGGTACTTCTGTGGCCTTTCCAGCTGCTGCAGATGTCTTGTGAGGTACATTCCAAAAGGGGGATTGTACTCTATAATGGGTCTAATGAGTGTCAAGTAGAGGGGAACAATGACCTATTTTTTTCCTGGATGAGAAGCCTTTTTTGATGAGGAGTGCCACGTAGAAGGATTTCCTGACTACTGTGGCAATATGACTATCGAAGGAGAGACTACTGTCCACCTGGGTCCCAAGGTATCTTATCACACATTCGGTGTTAAGTAGACTGCCGCCTATGTGGAAGTTCATGGGTACAGAGTTTTTACCAAAGGTGATGACAATGCACTTTTTGGCATTGAGCTTGAAGCCATGGCTCTGACACTGGGCATCTGTCTCAGTGAGGCCCTTCAGTAGGATGTGCACATCATTTGGGGACTCGACTATGGCTCCTAGTTTGCAGTCATCTGCAAACTTCATTAGCCAAAGGCCTTCTGTGTTAGCCTGTACTTCAGAGAAGAAGATACCAAGTAGGAGAGGTCCCAGGACTGAACCTTGTGGTGCCCTACTTGTCACTGGTTTGAAGTCAGATTTGGAGTCTGCAACTTTTACAGTGTGGGTTTTGTCAGTGAGCCAGTTGGCAACCCATCTTGTGATGTAGGGATTTATACCTAATTTAGTGAGTTTAGCTATAATTCCAGAATGGGGGATGGTGTCAAAAGCCCTGGTGAGGTCAAGATAGGCTGTGTGAACCACCTTTCCCTCATCTACGGCTTTGGTGACTGCCTCAAGGAAATCGATCAAGTTCAGGAGGCATGATCTGCCTTTCACAAACCCGAACTGGGTGGGGTCCAAAGTTTGGAGGTTACCAATGTCTTTGTTTATGAGTTCCATGATGATACGTTCCATGGCCTTGCAGACCAGGCTTGTCAGGCTAATAGGATGATAGTTCCCAGGATCAGTGGTGGCTCCCCCTTTGTGGAGTGGGAAAACTGTTGTTGTGCACCATTCAGTGGGCACAAAGCCTGATGTGAAGCTATGATTGAACATGGTGCTTAGGTGGGGAGCCAGTTCGTTCTGAAGTTCGTGTAAAAACGCAACCTGGGATGTTGTCCAGTCCCATGGATGCTGTGTTTTTGGCTTTAGAGAGTGCAGCTTTTACCTGTGTAGTTGTGATTACAGGGACTCTTCATTCTTTCTGTATAGATATGGGCCCATTAGGGGGTGAGAGGGGGGGGTAAAGTTAGCACTGAACCTGTCTGCCAGGATGCTGGCAATATCAATTGGTTCTGTAATTTTCATGCCATTGTGCTGTAACTCAGAGCAGACCTGGATGTTGCCATTGAGATTCTTTACATAGATATAGAATGCTTTATGGTTGTCCCTAGAATCAGTGGTGATTTTGTTTTTGTAGCTAGCTATGGAGGATCTTATAAGGAATCTCAGCTTCTTACTGAGGCTGACCAGGGAACTCCTCCAGTCATGGGATTTTACTCTCTTTTGCAACAGTTTCTTCCTTATGTTGTAGAGTTTGTTTATGGCAGGGGACCACCAGATTGGCTTTCTTTTTTTGGAGGATAGCATCTTGTTTCTGTTAGGGATAGCTCGATCCATGCACTTGTGTAAGTGCTTATAGAGTGCATTTGTGTAGGATTCAGCAGTTGTAACTGTATTGTTCATGTGCATGGGTGTCATGAAGTTCGCCACTTCTGTGTTAAGAAGCATGAAGTTGGCTTTGGAGAATTTTTTTACCGTGGTTTCCTTAATGGGGGGTGGGGGCAGGATGTGGATATCTAGGCTGATTCGCTTATGGTTGGATCTGACCAATGAGGAGTTGACTTCAGGTGTGGAACTCCGGTCACTCATGTTGGTAATGACTAGGTCTAGGATATTGTTGTCCCTGATTGGGGCATTGATAAGTTGATCCAGGGCATTGGAATTTATGAATTCCAGAAAGCGTTGAGCGAAGGAGTTGGTACATGTGTAGTGTTCCCAGTTAATGGTGGAGTAGTTGAAACTGCCCATTATTAGGGTACTTCTGATACTTCCTTTGCCTTTTCCTTCTACCCTTCCTCTTTCAGCCTGTTGGTAGTGTAAACAGCAAGATATGTCCCTCCCCTACATGTGCAGACTCTCTTCAGTTCATGGAGTATGAGTACACAGCCTCAGACACAACCCCTCTCCTAGCTGTGCTTAGCTACACAGACACCAGCCAACAGGGCTCCAATGTGCTTCCAGCAAGCATGACACACCCCCTTTTCATGTTCCTTGCACCTCCTGCTTACAGAATGGTGTTAGAGCACCTACACAGTTAGGTGTAGTCTGACACTTAGAAAGTTTCCTGGCCAACTTGTGATTCAATATAAGTCACCTCATTAGCATACCCCACTGCCTTAACCACTAGTTACTGCACTATTCCCGAGCCTTCCCCCTTAGCAACCAGTATTCCCTGCCTATGTTTACTTTCTGCATGCTATTGACTATAATGGCAAAATGCAGAAAGCAGTTCTACTGCAGCCCCCCCCCCATTTATACTTCTACTCCCCCCTCCAACTAGCGTACCACATCCCCTGTCCTCAAAGGCCGAGCTCGGCCAACATAAAATAAATTTATAATTTTATTATTTTCGAGTGGTTTTGCATGCCAATGGCCATATATTTGGCCATTGGCATGCAAAATCTATTTAATACATGCTTTCTGGAGCACTGACATAGCTCTGTTGTGTAGATTGCAGAAATTTATTTGGTTAGTTACCGAATACATTTCTGCAAGCTACACTGTTCCAGAACGGAACATGCCGCTTTGCTGGAGTTCTAATCGGGCTCATTTGCATAGTTTTCACCAGCAAATGAGCTTACTGGCATCCTACATGGCTTTCCATGCAGGAACAGTGTAGGGCCACTCGAGCACGTGAAAACGGCACATACGTGGATCGCAAAGCAGCCATTTTCCATTAAGGAGCGGTTACACTGTTCCTTCACAGAAAATATTGCTTCATGAATCCCAGGGTGTGTCTCCTTTTATGTGAGCTTGCACTTTAACTATAGCTAAAGCTTTTGGTAACAACAAAGCATCTAATAATTCCTTTACAAACTGTCCATTTTTTATCTCAGTACCTTCTGATGTTAAAAATCCTTTCTGTCTCCACAATTCCATAAAATCATGGGCTACCCCAAACTCATAACAGCTTTCAGTATAAATGTCTACAACTTTATCTTTAGATAGTTTACAGGTTTTTGTTAATGCAACCAATTTAGCAACTTGTCCAGAAGTTTCCCATTGTAGTCTTTCCTGACACAGTATTATATTTTCAGTACATATAGCTATGCCTACTGTAAGATTTCCATTTATGTCTCTTCTATATGATTTGAACATGACCAGCTCCAATTCTGCATTGTCCATTGTAGTATCTTTCAAATAAAGTCTAGGAGAAAGCACATGGCTGTCACAATTATACACTTATGCAGTCCACCATCTCCCGTCATGGGAAAGACAGAAGCTGGGTTCCATAGCTGGCATCGCTCAATGGTGATTGAAGGGTTTGAAATAAACAGCAACTCATGCTTTGTCAACCTAGCAGCCAAGAGATACTGCATTTTAGATTTCAGCAACAATGTAAATACCACACATGGAACTGCAACTATAAGTTTATGTACTAGGACCAATGCTGCATATTGTTCTGCCATCACTACAGCTGCTGCTACTGCCTGCAGGCAGTCCAGTAATCCTCTAGTCATCAGGTTTAACAATGAACTGTAATAGCAATAGGTCTAAATACATCACTGTGTTTTTGAACTAGTACCCTTCCTGCACCCCCCCCACTTTATGATAGAACAAAGTAAAATATTTCTTATAATCTGGAAGTCCAAGGCTGCGTCTGTAGCAAGGGCTTGTTTTAAGAAAGTAAAATCATTTTCTTTCTTTTCATCCTAGGACATTGGCCCTGGTCTGTCTTGTTTGACCATGTCAGTCAATGGTCTAGCAATTTCTGCATAATTTTGTATTCACTGCCTTCAGTATACAGCTGAACCTAGAAAAGCTTGTAGGTGATTTTGAGTAACAGGAGAGGAAGCCTTTATGATAGCTCCAACAAGTGAAGGCAGGAGATGTCTCTTTCCATGTGAGATTAATTGTCCTAAGTACTCCAGGTGAACATAACTGAAAATTTTCTTTTGATATTTTGCGTCTCTTTCTTGCTATTTCAGTCAGTAAATGCATGGTGTCCTGGTGACAATGTGTTAGTATGTTTGAAGCTATAAGTAAATCATCCACATATTGCACCAATACAGTTTCACACTGACAATAGATTTCTTCAAGGTCTTGCGTTAAAAATTGTGAAAAGACTGAAGGACTGTCAACAAACCTTGTGGCAGTCATTGCCACATATATCGAATTCCCCCATATGTAAGGCAAATAAACACTCAGTCTGATTCTCAGAAGCTTGCACAGAGTGCAAGATCGGTGCAGAAGCTCAAGCAGGTAATACGTCTGCCGTGCGATCCAGGAACAGCCTGAAGGGGCGTGCACGAGCGCTCCTGCACTAAGCTTGCACGGACTAAGCCTTGGTATGCAAATCACCCAATCTGCAGGTGAAATCCATGCAAATGAGGTGATTTTGCAATCCAGGAAGCTTGCAACAGTCCGTGCAAGACTAATGCAATCTGCAGAAATGTACTCGGTTAGTAACTGAGTACATTTCTGCAAAATCCAAAACGGAGCTATGACACCTCCAAATAAAGGCTGCATATCCTGTAGTAAGCATGCCAATGACCAGGTATAAGGTAATTAGCATAGCAAACAGTTTAAAAAAAAAAAAATCAACTTTTATGTTTTTAGCTGATCTCGGTCATTTAAGCGTAGGGTAGCTGCGCACAAACAGGATTGGGGGGAAAATAATAAAATAAGCATTCTAACTAAAATCAGTTTTCTGCCATGCAAGCCAATGGCAGGCAGAAGACAATCTGTCCAGCGAGTAGTGTTGCTAAGGGGGGAGGCTCAGTTTGAGACATGTAACTATGCTTTAGCAAGCAATCCTATGCAAATGAGGGGAAAGATAGTGAATTCCAGTTTTCCCAGCATGTGAGTCAGGTCCCAACAGTGTAAGAGTAGGAATAGCCTGGTGCAAGCCTAGGAGTTAGGTGACATCATGGGGGGGAGGTGTCATGCATACTGTAGGCAGATTGGAGCCCTTTGGCTCGGGTTTGCTCCTAGCTTAGCATAACATGGCTAAGCTAGGGGGTGTGTCTAAACCCGCTTAGCACTCTTCACAAAGCCTAAGCAGGTGTGCTCGCCGCGCACTGGGCTTTACAGGAAGAAAAAAAAGGTTAAACCTGGAAATAGCAGCAGTGTGTATATTTGAGCACTCCATTTACGTGGCGCCCACACGGGCTTAAACAGGAAGGCGATGGGAAGGGAAAACAGCAGTAGGAAGGTAATCAAGGAGAACTAGCTTAGCTGGCAGGTGAAATGTATCAGAATCAGCCAATTACACAGGCAGCAGACCAGCCCAGAACACTACTATAAACTAAGCAAACACCTTCCCCTCTGGTTTTCCCCACACTCTACACCACCGGTGTAAACAAGTGGGGAACTTTTAAAACTCACAACAGCAAGATGTTAGTGGCTGCAATAGCTATCATACAACTTGTGGAAGAGGCTGAGGTGGTGAGGATGTGAATGCTGCCGAGCAACCCACAGTGAGGAGATGGAGAAGAGTGTACAGACCCAGGGTAACCTACCAAGGGCTACTGGAAATAGTGGAGCGCTATAGGGTGGACAGGGACCTCCTACAGCAAATTGTTGAGCTGTGCTGGCCACGCCTGACACATAGAACTAACAGAGGGGAACCCATCCCAGTGGATACCAAGGTATGTGTAGGCCTAAGAATACTATCTACAGGTACCTTTCAAAGGCCAACTGGGGATATGATGGGGATTTCACAGGCATCAGCATCCAGGGTACTCCACGAGTTCCTGCATGCCATGTCAGCACATGTCAGTGAGCACGTATATTTTCCCAACACCTGTGAGGCATTGGCCAGCAATATGCATCTCTTCCACCAAATAGCAGAACACCCTGAGGTAGTGGATGCAATAGACTGCATGCACATACACATCAAAGCACCACCCAGTGAGCGGGGTAGGGTCTACATCAACCGCAAGGCCTTCCCCTCCATCAACTTCCAGGTTGTGTGCGATGCCTATACCAGAGATTTGCCAATGGGGACATCCCACATGGTCACCTAGTGGGGGATGCTAGATATGAACTGGAGCCGTGGCTGATGACACCCATCAGAAATGCACACACACCCGAACAAGAACTTCATAATAAGACACACGCACAAACAAGAATCATAATGCAGTGCGTGTCTGGGATGCTCAAGTCATGGTTCCAGTTCCTGGACACATCTGGTGGAGCCTTGCAGTACTCACCAGCTACACCTGCCCATATTGTCCTTGTATGTGACGTGCTACACAATATGATCCTGCGGAAACAGCTGCAGCAGAAACAGCATGGGGCAGGGCCACACAGCCCCACACCATTGCCAAGGCCTGCACAGGCACAGAGTGACTCAGAGGAGGAACAGCCTGATCCTTTCCCAGTAGGCAGAAGGAGGAGTGCCCAGTATGTCCTGGCCTTGGCAAAGAGGCACCGCATAGCGCATACACTGACACAGGAGGGACCCAGGGAATAACACCTCTCTCCGACTCTTACATACAGTAAAGAGATGCCAAACATTACACTGCCTGTGCCTAACCATGTGTAGGGAGTGTACTATGTGCATCCAACATAGGCAGCCCTGCAGCACCACCCTCAATAATGGGACACCCACAAGGTAAGTGACTCACACATGCCAGTCGGAGGGGGTCACATACCCAACAACGGTCACAGCCAGCAGGACAGGTGTAGACAAACACAAACAAATGCTGTGCTATGGCCTCTGAATGACACAGATGGGTAACCTCCCCCCCAGGCCTACACAGACAGACTACATCAGGTCAGGCAATGGGATGTCAGTTCCAAAGGCTAGGAAATCAGAAACTAATATGTAGGTAATTAAAAGCTAAGATCTGTAGTACACTGGTATGCCTGTAGCCAGCACGATAGGTAAGACTACAGACTGAAATGGAGTACCCGACACACCAGTACAGTCCTAGCAAATGTGTACAACTGTCAGGTGTGCCCCCTCCCATCCTATGTAGAAATATAGTAACAGTCAGGTGTGCCCTCCCAATCCTGTGTAGAAATGTCGAAATAGTCAGGTGTGCCCCCCCATCCGACGTAGAAATATAGTAACAGTCAGGTGTGCCCCCCCCAATCCTGTGTAGAAATGTAGAAATAGTCATGTGTGCCTTCCCCCAATCCTACATAGAAATATAGTAACAGTCATGTATGCCCCCCAATCCTGTGTAGAAATGTAGAAATAGTCAGGTGTGCCCCCCATCCTACATAGAAATATACTAACAGTCAGGTGTGCCCCCCCAAACCTGTGTAGAAATGTAGAAACAGTCAGGTGTGCCCCTCCACTATGCAGAAATGTTATAACAGTCAATGCCAAATGATCGATGGATATCCTGCAGATAAAGCATGCTACCTGTTGGTGTACAACATAAAGGTCAGCACTGCAGTACAAACTACCTGGACTTCATCCACACATGCAATACAGATGGCTATACTGGGCATGCTCACACACACAGAGAAATGAAGGCAATGTCAGTCAACAACATACTGAAAGGTCATACTGGGCATGCTCACATACTTACACATGAAGGCCATATCTGCAAACACCAGTGGACCAGACATATCTGGCAGTCACAGTTGTTAGTGCAGACACTCGTCAGTATGCACCACTCATGCCTTGCACACACAGTGGATAGGAATACAGACATATATGTAAAGACAACATACTATAATAAGCTAAAGGTAGACAGACATAGATGTGTGGAAGAGGGTGACTGTGACAAGGAGCCATCCAGGCCTGTCTCACCTAGCACACAGACAAAGGGCCCCAAACCCATGAGGTGCAGATGTCACTCACTGCAGATACTAGCCACCAGTATCGGTCAGCATTACAGACTATGTGGTGCACGTGCCAGCTGTGCAACATGACTGTACAAGGAAGTAGTCATCTACCAGCTGTATACACATACCTGTGAAATATGATCCTGTGTGTACCCGCATGTGGCGTGTCAACCCCTAGATGAATGAGTTATGGCCCATGCACACACACTGCCCTCCTCATAGCAGTATTATGACAAGCCTGCTGAGGTCATTTAATGTGAAATATGCCTTTGGGAGAGCTGTCGCCCAGTAATCTCTGTGGCGTGTCCCATAACTGTGTACTGCTGTAGTGTGATAAATTAGTTAGGTAGGAGTTTTAATCCCAGACTTAGCAACTGTGTGTGTGTGTGTGTGTGTGTGTGTGTGTGTGTGTGTGTCTGTCTGTCTGTCTGTCTGACTGTGTAGAGAGCAATGCTTTTTAGGGTAGTCACACTCCCAACAATTCAAATGCTCAAGTTTGGTAAAGCTGATGATGTCATTAACCTAGAAATACACCTCTGGGAAGATTGTAGCCCAGTAATCTCTATAGCATGTCCTGTAACTGCATCCTGCTGTAGTGTAATAAAGTAGTTAGGTAAGTGGTCTAATCCCAGACATGGCAAGTGTGTGTGCCTGTCTGACTTTGTCTGTGTAGAGAGCAATGCTTTTAGAGTACTCACATTGCCTACAAGTCATATACTCAACTGTGGCAAGGCTGCTGATGTCATCCACCTAGAAAAACACCTCTGGGATGGTTGTAGCCCAGTAATCTCTGTAGTGTCTTTCAACTGCGTACTGCTGTAGTGTGATAAAGTAGTTAGGTAGGTGTTCTAATCCTAGACATGGCAAGTGTGTGGGTGTGTCTGTCTGTGTAGAGAGCAATGCTTTTTAGGGTACTCACACTCCATAAAATTCATATGCTCAAATTTGCTAAGGCTGCTGATGCCACCCACCTAGAAATACACCTCTGGGAAGTCTGTATCCCAGTAATCTCCATAATTAGTGTGTGCCATGACTGCGTACTACTGTAGTGTGATTTAGAACTGTGGTAGGGTTCCATCTGGATGTTTTGTGTGTGTGTGTCTGTGTACGGAGCAATGCATTATAGGCTAGTCACACTCCATACATTTCAAATGTCCTACTTTGGTATTCCTGCTGATGTCATTCATTGTGAAATACACCTTTGGGGAAGGAGTTTTCCAGTAATCCCTGTAGTGCGTCCTATAACAACTCCATGCTGTAGTGTGAAATAGACCTCTGTTAGGTGTTCTATACCCACACATGTCGGTTGTGGATGTTTAGTGTGTGTGTCACTGTCTGTGTAGGGAGCAATGCATTTTAAGCTAGTCACATGCAATACATTTCAAATGGCCTACATTGGCAATCCTGCTGATGTCATTCATTGTGAAATACACCTTTGAGGAAAGAGTTTTACAGTAATCCCCATGGTGCGTCCTATAACAGCTCCATGCTGTAGTGTGATATAGACCTCTGTTAGGGGTTCTATATCCATACATATTGTTTGTGGATGTTTTGTGTGTGTGACACTGTGTAGGGAGCAATGCATTTTAGGCTAGTCATGCTCACTGCAATTTGAATGTCCTACTTTGGCAATCCTGCTAATATCATTCAATGTGATATACACCTTTGGGGAAGGAGTACTCCAGTAATCTCCGTGGCATGGACTATAACTGTGTAGTGCTGTAGCATAATAAGCTAGTTTGGTAGGGGTTCTACTCCCAGACATGACAGATGTGTGTGTGTGTGTTTGTGACTCATCTCCTGAGTGGAGGTGGCTGTGAGTGTGTGACACCTGTGGCCAATGTGGAGTGGGGTTTGCATATTTCTTATATGGTGGCCCTAGTATATATCACAATGTACACCATACAGGGATAACAGATGTGAAATAGCTGAGTGGCTGGGGTGCAAAGCCATACCCATACATGTGACATCAAGGCCAGGCAATCACAGTTAGCAACTCCAGTATTACCCAGAGCACACTCTCAACCCATGTCTCATTTACACACACATACCTAGGCAACAGCCAATACATGGTAGTGCACTGCATATTGGCCACTGATAGTAAATATGGAGTGATAGCAGTGGGCTACAGAGGGCATGGCACCCTGTCCATCTGTCCAATATGCACATACATGCAGACAGTGCACCTCCCCCATGCTCCCCAATGGACACCTGCAACACCTGTGGTGCCATCACATGTGACCCACAAAGGACATACCATGCCTGACAACATGCCCTGTATGGACAGATGCCACTGACACCAGGGAATGCCGTTAGCATGCTATCAATGTAGGTGCAGGGTACAACTGCTGCCCATTACCTGTTCCCGCCACAGGTGGGCAAGACCGGCACATCTGATGATAATCTGTGTTCACAACATGGGCCTGACACCCCAGGTCCAATTCCACATGTCACTGTACATGCATGTGGGATGTGTGCACATCCCAGACACCGTCCATGTCATGGACTAAGGAACACATACATGGCAAGCGATGCACAGCATTGGCCACACACAATAGTCACCCACATGACTGGATGGGGGGATACAATACCCACCTGTGTGGGCAAATGCAGAAACTACAGTGCTGAGCCACAATGCAGACCATTGTCATGTGGCCTGATGCCAAGGTATACCCATTGTCTAGCCTTGTATAGCCATCTGGCACAGTTGACCACCACACACCCATGCAGACATGCACCCATGCATGTCAGGACTGGCAACCTGTGTGTTTGTGTGTGTGTTGTATGGTGCATATGTTCACATCTACACTCACTACAACCCCCATTGGCATACTGAAGCATGCTGTGTGATGTCAGACACCTCCCCATACCCTTTGCCCATACAACCTCCCTATTACCCATGTAGTGCATGTGATACCTGCACAGTGATGTGTTGTGGCAATCCCACTACTGATGAGTTGTAATCCTGGCCCTGCCAAGTGTGTCAATGTGTGTGCATCCCTGTGAGAGTGTGGCTGTGTTGATGCTGGCACCTGTTCATACGGACAGGCATGTGTACATCACCTACTGTATAGCTACCATATCCCTGTTGCTGATGTCCCTCACCATCACATATATGTTCTGAGGGCTCTACAACAGGTAACCCATGTGACGCATCCAATAACTGCATAGAACTGTGATAACACAACATAGTTGTCGGGGGTCTGATACCTTGTGCTGGTAGGTGTGTAACACAAACATGCTTAGGTTTTACTCTCTCATCCCACCCTGACTTGTCTTTGCCTCTGTATGCCTCTCCCACTCCCTTTCTGGTGGATGTGTAGACTTACACCTGCTTTGCTTAGGCAGCAGCATGTGTATTTTAAGTGATACTCATGATCAGTTGATGGCCTCTGCATGGATTGCAGCCCTCCCCTAGCTGATTGCATGTGGAACAGCTGTGGTAACATTCCCATAGCCAATTGAATGGAAACACATTCCAATATCTAGGAACATCATGTTGGTGTTGGCCCTTTTCATTCACTATGAGCAGGAACTAGATCTGTTGTTTGGCAAACAGCATCTCAGATGGATTGTGGATTTACCTCTAACAACATACACTGTAGAAACAGGGCAACACACAGGAGGGGGATGTGCCTGACCAGACTACAGACTGTAATTGCTGCTATACTGCATTTGGAGTAATGTTGGTTTTAACAGTGTGTGTGTCGATATGGCCGTCCTACATGTCTCAATACCTGCCATATCAGTTCTATGTTTATGAGGAGTCCCCATCTGCAGGGTCATCTGCAGACTGGGCAGTGTGATGTGCCTTTGGTTTCATGTGTTACCCACGGAGCATCCATCTGTGGACTGCAGAAGGTAGTCTGAGGATTGCAGTTTGTAGATGGTGAAAGCCATGACAGTTACTGACTACATATCCCTCATAGGACATATGTTCCAACTAACCCTATTACAACAGTAAATGTATGAGCTTATCACAGCAACATGTCAATATTGGCACTGTGTATGTGCTTCCAGCCACAACTCTGTCACCCTTTGTACATATGTCATGCATGAAGAGGTGCATATGTGCTGTACACCATAATTAGTGTCATCATATCTGATGACAAGCCAGTGAGATATCAGACTGCTATACATGTTATGTACAGTAGGGGTTATTTTTGATGACATAACCTGGACATACTGTGGTTGTTTGTACAGTACTGAGGTCTGTGTACTTATGGTGAATGTTGACAGTGTGTGTATTGTTAATATGTACCTTGGCCTGTGTACAGACTGTGGTAGTTGTCATCGTCCTACGTCCCATCCTATCTGATGTTACATGCTGCTCCACTGTATGTTACCATATTGGCTTACATGTTTGTAGGGCCATACACACACATGTCCCATACCACAGTCAGTCATCAGATCACACTGTGTAGTGGCCCAGTATATGTAGGGTTAGTGTGTGAGTGACACATATGAGGATGGTGTTGGACAGATAGACCATATACTGTAATATTATGCTAGCTTGCCATATGTGGCTCTGGCTGTGTTCTCATTGGTTGTGGTTATGTACTTTCACACAGGTGTATCTTACCCTGTGCTGTGACATGCCTGTACAGCCTGCTATATATGCAGGTACATGTGCATTCCTCCATAGGAGATGTAGGCCAGTGTTGAGCCAGTCTGCCTGTAGCCTGCACAGTGCATTGTTACATGCCTCTCAGTTTAGTGTACTGACCCAGTGAGATGTCATGTGCAGATACTTGTCAGATATACTGCTGATGGAACACCCTCAACAGTCATGTATGTCAGACAGAGCAGTGGGATACTGTATAGATGTATGTCAATATCTAGTGGGTAGTATGTGGCCATGGCACCCCTGTACCAGCGGTTATTATGTGTCAGGCCAGACAGGGGTGTGTGAGTGCATAACCTATGGTGCCATATGTATACCAGTTGTTATGTGTTATACCCATCTACATGGCTGTTAACATCTATATTGTCAGGCATGGTACACATGTTTTGCACTAAGGGGTTTTGTGTATACCTCTGGACTGTAAGGAGTGTGTCAGAATGTCCACACATATCAGCCAATATCTCTGCTGCAGTCGACAGGGGCAGGATGTGCTAGCAGTGGTACTTTACTATGATGTCCTTAGGATATCTGTCAGTAGCCAATGGCACATATGGAAAGCAGATGTGACCTCTCATACACATCTTGTCTGTGAAGACAATCCCAGTTACAATAGCAATAGCATATAGAACTGTAATAGTACACAAATAAAGGTTTTCCATTCCTGCAAACCTGTGTCTGGTGGTTTTTCCTATGACTTCTCTGAGGGTTTATGTTGCAGGCAATGATTGTCATTTGCATGGGTGGCCAATACAGTGTCCAGTTGTTCAGGTGTGAACTGTAGGTATAGTGGCTGTTCCATATTTTGTGCACCTTCTACATATGTATCTTACTGTACATATCTCTACATGTGTATGTGTAGTCACATGAATATCTATTTCTATGTAATTATACATATAGTTATATCTGTATCTGCAGTTATGTTTCTGTGTATATGTATCCTTGGGATGTTGATAGCTTCCACATTTTACAATTCCTATGGGAGCCAGACTGTACTGCATGATATGTTACCAATAAAAGTCTGATATCATACAGGTGGGATGTAGTACTGTTACCATCTTGTGCCCATGTCATGTCAGGTCCTTGTTATGGGATCTGCAACACTTGAAAAGTGTATTGCAGGGTGGATGTGTTTGGCTGGGGGGGTATGCCTATTCGTACAAGACGTATATTGTTTGGGGCCTCTCAACACCATTAACGGTGCATGCGGACATATTTGTTTTTGTTAATCTACCATTGCTATCTACAGATGCATGGCCACATATACCTATATAGATATATATATCAGCTTACATATGTATGACTATGATCGTATATACCTAGATAGCTATATATCTGCGTACATATATGTACATTGCTGTGCATATGTAGACATATAGGTGTAGACATATATATATGTGTTGATGTAGGCATTTGCATGTATATATGTTCATATATATGTATATATATATGTAAATATTTCTAACTATACATACATATATATATATATCTATCTACATATATAGATATGTCGTATCTGTTTAGATATTAATATATTTACACACACATACATCTAGATGTTGGTATACATTCTCTGTAGTGCTGCATGACTGGGCTGGATGATATGTTTCTGAAAACATCAGATTTATGTATAGCTGTTATGGCTTAGTGGTAAATCCTTTGTGCCTGGTGTTCAGGGTCCTGGGCTCGATCCTTGCAGAGACTGTTTGTTTTGTTGCTGGGCAGAAAAAGGGCCATTGGATACATAGTGATTAATGCACTTTAAAGCAGTTTTAAGCGGGTCTGCAAGGAGGTAAGCACTGCTAACTTCCGGTTACAGTTTCTTACACTCAGTTAGCTTCTAAATTGCTTAACCTGTGTAGGCAGTGCTTACCCCAGCACAAACCCGCTTACAACTGCCCAAAAGTGCCTAAATCACTCTGTATCCAACGGCCCTTGTTCTGCCCAGCAACAAAATAAGCAGCCTCTGAAGGCTCGAACCAAGGAACCTACACACCATAACCACTGTGATTTACTACTAAGCCATAGCAAATATACATAGCATTGATGTTTACATAAACATATCATGCAGAACAATCATTCAGCAGTACAGGAAATGTACTTTTACATCTAGATGTATGTGTGTGTGTATATGTAGATATATATATATATATATATATATATATATATATATATATATATATATATATATATATATATATATATATATATATATATATATATATAATAGAGAACATAACAAAGACATATGTGAACCCAGGCACCATTAATGGGGGTGAGGGGGGCTCAAGCAACATAAGTCTTACACGTATTGATATCCCCCCACCCAGCAAAACAGGTCTGTCCTGCAATACACTGCGAACTGTTAAATGCCAAAACCAGGACCTGACACTACATGGCCACAAGATGTTAACAGTAAGCCATCCCACCTGTATTATGTCAGGTTGGTATTGATAACATTTCATGGAGTACAGTCTGGCTACCATAATGAATGTTCAATGTGTAAGCAATAAACAGTCCTAAGATATATATACACACACACACACACACACACACACACACACACACACACACACACACACACACACACACATATGCATATGTATAGATATACATATATATATATATATATATATATATATTTTTTTTTTTTTTTACTTATATACTTGAAAGTATAGTCTTTCATATATTGATCTGTCATATTAATTACTATTATTATTATTATTATTATTCTTTATTTCTTGGAGCTTTTCTCTCCGGGCCTCTACTGAAAATGGACATGTATCCAGCTAGACTAGCCCAGTCAATAAATGTAAAATAAAAAAAAAAAAATATATATATATATATATATATATATATATATATATATATATATATATATATATATATATATATATATATATAAATAGATAGATGACTACACATACACACACAGGGGTATGTCTTGGAAGATACATAGTCAGAGGGTGCACACCATACTGAACACCCAGTATCCCTACAGTTGCAACCTCATCCGATGGACAGTGTGTGAGTCACCCATATAATCCGAAAACATCACATCTGTTGGTGTCCACGCCAAGGCCATCAAGTACAACAGGAAAGACAGACTGGGCCACAGGATAACAAGCAATCAAAAGTATGTAATGCAGATGTATAGCCCAGTGGCCTCTAAATACACTCTGCATGCAATCACTAGGGGGAAAAGACCTAGGTTGACACAATGGCTGGTATCTGTTACATAACAATGCATAACTGAAATCATCACAATCACACTGATGGCAGTAAGCAGTAGACCATCAGTGTTCACAAGGTGAATTGTATGGTAATGTACATCTGTATACTTTTAGGCAGCTTACTACTGGTATTCCTCACATGTTGTAACACCCTAGAATACTTATTGTGCATACCCCCCCAAACACTGACTTACAGGGGCATATAACACTGTTACATACCCTGACCTCTAGACTGCAGAGGTGCACACATGTGTTGTGCAGATGAAGCCCACATATATATGGTGTATTTGTTCTGAACACCATTATTTATTGACATCATACCTGATAACAAGCCAGTCAGATAACAGACTTCTGCAGATGTTGTGTGTAGTAGGGGTTCCTTCTGAGGACATTACTTGGACATTCTGTGTTTGTGTGTACAGTACTGTGGTCTGTGTATGTAGGGCAGGAGTCTGCAACCTTCACTATCCAAAGAGCAAGTCCTGACTCCTCACCCAGCAAACTAAATTAATTGGGAGGCACAATAGCTATCTGACTCCTAAAATGGAGATAGCTGAGCATATAAGGTTTCATATATAGTTATACAAGATATAAAATAACTAAGTATATAAGAACAATACCTAATATATGTCCATAATTGTGTTACTGTGTTGGGATTGCTTGATCACTGTGTGTGTGTGTGTGTGTGTGTGTGTGTGTGTGTGTGTGTGTGTGTGTGTGTGTGTGTGTGTGTGGTAGAGTGTCTATTAATCCTCAGAGGTACAGGGAGCTACTACAGCAGGATGGAAGAGACACATGTGGCTCCAGAGCCACAGGTTGCAGACCCCTGAGTTAGGATGATTGATGACAGTATGTATATTGCACTTATGAACCTTGGGCTCTGTACAGACTGTGGTAGACACCATTGTTCTCGGTCCTATTCTATCTGATGTTACATGCTGCTCCAGTGTATAGTACCCTATTGGCTCACATGTCTGTAGAGCCAGACAAACACATGTCCCATACCACAGACAGCCATTGGACCACACTGTGCCTTGACCAATGTATGTAGGGTTAGTGTGTGAGTGGCACATATGAGGATGGTGTTTATCAGACAGTCCATATAGTGTCATATTAAGCTTGTGTATCATATGTGGCTGTGGTTGCATTGACATTGGATGTGGGTATGCATTTTCTCACAGGTGTCTGCTATGCTGTACTGCGACCTGCATGTCGAGCCCACTATAATTGCAGGTACATGTGTATTCACCCATACAATATGTAGTCCAGTGTTGTGGCAGTCTGCCTGTAGTTTGCCAAGTGCTTTGTGACATGCCCAGCAGCCTACTGTAATTACCCAGTGTGCTGTTATGTCCAGTTATTTGCAAGACATACTGCTGCCAGGCCAACATAACTGTTGTGTATTTCTGACAAAGCAGTGGTATGCTGTACAGATGTATGTCACTATCTACTGGGTAGTATGTGGCCATGTGAACTCAGCGCCCCAGGTATTATGTGTCTGGACAGACTGGCATGTGTGCATGCATACACTGTGTGGGCATATGTACTCCAGTATTGTTGTGATATACCCATGTACATGGCTAGTAACATGCACATTGGGTGGCGTAGCCCACATGTCTTGCATGAAGGGGACATGTGTACACTTCTGGACTGACCACAGAGTGTCAGACTGACCATATTTATTGGTCATATCCCTGCTGTAGTCCACAGGATCATTACTGTGCTAGCAGTGGTACTGTACTATGCTGCCCTTAGGATGTCTGTCCATAGGCAAAGGTGCACATGTCTACAGCAGATGTGACCTCCCACATCCAACATGTCTGTTAAGACACCCCTATGACAGTAGCAACAGTCTACATATATACCTGCAATACATCCATGACATCCCCTTGCACTACAAGGTTGGGAGGATTGGTGCTGAGGTAGGACTCCACTCCATGTTCTGGACATATGGTAAACATCTCCTTCTCCCACAAAACACAAATACATGCGAGAGATGCAACTATATGGCCAAACTGGAGGCTGAGCTCTCTCAACATAGGACTGGCAAGACCAGACAGGAGGAGAAGGAAACCCCACACAATACATACCCAGTCACACATAGTATCATCACAACTTCAAATCATACACATAATCACACAAAGACATACTCGGAGGCTCTGATCAAAAATCTACCAAAACAGCAGAGGCCACCAAAGCAGACACCCAAACAACTACCACCTCAGGACCCAACACATGCAACACATAGACCACACAGTCAGAGTGTCAAACAGTCACAGCCCCTAAGGCCAAACACAATGCCAGACACACTTGTCATTGGTGACTCCATAGTCAGACACACTGGCGTCGCTCACCAGACTGAGTAAGGAGAAGGTCACAGTAAGCTGCCTGTCGGGCGATAGAATCCACCACATAACGCAAGCACTCAGGTCTCTCAACAGCAGGTACAAGTACGACTCAGTCATTGTCCACGCTGGTGTCAACGACCTGAGATGTACCTCCTTGGACTACATGAAAGGGACATCGAGGAGCTCTCTGATTATGTAGCCCAGGCAGGTATGACCCTGACCTTGAGCAGTATCCTACCTTCACCTAGAATGATGCCACAATACAGTGATAAGATGATCAGCTTTAATAATTGGCTTAAATTCTGGTGTCATTCAAAGGGGATCCAATGTCTGTCTGCCTGGGATGACATGCTGGACAAGCCACACTGCTTCGCAAGGGATGGCTTGCACCTGTCACCCTGGGCTTCCGGATATTAGCAAAGGCTCTTGCCACCCCATAGTGCCTTTTTAGGCAAGGCTCAAATTCTAAACCTACCACCCTAGAACACCAAAAGAAAAAAACTAAGGGTAATGCTGCTCAATGCCAGAAGTCTCAATCTCAAGATGCACACTCAAGGCCCTTCTCAATATGGAGAACATCGATGTCTGTGCTGTGACAGAAACCTGGTTCAAGGCCCTGAGAGCACCCCAGCACTAACAGGTTTCACCTCATATCATGCGTTCGCCCCAAAATCCGGACAACACCAAGAAAGGAGGGTGTCCATATTCATAAAGGACACCCACACCTCAAGGTTGGTGGCAAAGCACGATGCATCGGAGACCATCCAGGTGCAATTAACCATAGGCAAGACTGCTCTGCAATTTGTAGCATGTTACAGGCCACCCTCTCAAACTCAGGAACCTCATATGGCCTTCCTGAAAACATTGGAGGGATAAATGTATCTCCAAACACCATCATACTAGGTGACTTCAACTACCCTAATATAGACTGGGAACACTACTCAAGCCCAAACACTCTAACCCAAAGATTCCTGGAGTTCATAAACTCAAATGCCATGGAACAACTAGTCACCATCCCCACAAGAGGAGAAAACATAATTGATCTCATCATCACGAACATGGGATCAAAATGTTCAACACCGGAAGTGTACCCCTCACTGGTGAGATCAGATCATAAACTAATCTCGCTGGAGGTCCTCATCCCGCCCCCACCTGAAACAAAAAAGACCACAGTGAAAAACTTCTCAAAAGCTGACTTCACACTTCTAAAAACTGGTGTGGTCTCCTTTAAGGCCCCTGAACCAGTGGTAAACATTACTCAAACTGCTGAATCACTTACAAATGCCTTCTACCAGCACCTACAGGACTGCATGGATCAGGCTATCCCAAACAAAACTAAGACTATCTGTACCAAAGGCAAGCATCCAGTCTGGTGGACCCCAGCCATAAACAAGCTCTACAACAAAAGGAGGAAGCTACTACAAGATAGAGCAAAATCCTTGAAAGGTAAGACACCTTTGATCATCATAAGTAAAAAACTAAGAGCTCTCATAAAATCATCCAAGGCAAATTTTGAGAGAAAAATCACCAAGGACTCAAATGACAATCATAAGGCCTTCTTTAGCTATGTTAGAAACCTAGGAGGAAACTCCCAGATATGCTCAGAATTAGTTCAAAATTATGTGAAGATTACTGAACCTTTACACATTGCCAACATACTGGCTGACAGGTTCAGTGCAAACTTCTCCCCCCCCCCAAAAGGAGAGATATCTATACCAAAGGACTGTAGCCCCCCAAACATCTCCAACGCCCAGGTGAGAACTGCTCTCACTAAGGCAAAAAACACAGCATCCATGGGACCGGATGGTGTCCCTGGCTGTGTGCTTCACGAACTCAATGAGGAATTAAACCCACAATTAGGACAGCTGTTTAATCTTAGCCTCACCTCAGGATACGTACCCAAGGAGTGGCGCACGGCGACTGTGGTCCCACTTCATAAGGGCGGTGCCTCCACTGACCCTGGAAATTACCACCCCATTAGCATGACAAGCCTTATCTGAAAAGTCATGGAGAGGATCATAATGGAACTCATAAATAAAGACATAGGGAACTTGCAGACTTTGGATCCAACCCAGTTTGGCTTTGTCAAAGGCAGATCCTGCCTCTTAAACTTGGTTGACTTTTTCGAGACAGTCACCAAGGCCATTGATGAGGGAAAGGCAGTCCATACAGCCTACCTCGACCTGGCAAAGGCCTTCGACACAATACCCCACTCAGGTATCATCGAAAAACTCATCAGCTTGAATGTAAACCCATACATCACAAGATGGGTTGCAAACTGGCTAAGTGACAGAACCCACAGGGTCAGAGTTGCTGGAGCCATGTCAGACTCAAAGCCTGTCACTAGTGGTGTCCCACAGGGCTCAGTCCTGGGTCCACTCTTGTTCGGCATCTACTTTTCTGAAGTACAAGCAAACACAGGAGGGTTATGGCTGACAAAGTTTGCAGATGACTGCAAACTGGGCCATAGTTGAAAACACATCTGACACAGATATCCTTCAGAAGGGCCTCACAGAAACGGATAACTGGTGCCAGAGCCATGGCCTAAAGTTAAGCCAAGAAATGCATAGTCATACCTTCGGAAAAACAAGGTTACCCCTAGCTACCATATAGGTGGCAATCCACTGAGCACAGAAGAAGTCATCAGGGATCTGGGGACCCAGGTTGACAGTAGCCTTCGTTTGACACTCATGTTGCTAAAGTAGTTAGGAAAACCTTCTATATTGCCCACCTGATCATGAAGGGATTCACATCTAGATCAAGGGAGGTCATCGTCCCCTGTACTCATCACTCACTAGACCTATGATTGAGTACAATGCCCGTTTGGAATGTATCTGACCCGACACCTGCTGCAGCTTGAAAGGCCCCAAAGTTCCACACCAAAAGGATAAAGGGTCTCAAAATATATCTTATGCTGCCCGACTGAAAGAACTCCAGCTCTATTCAGTCTCATACCGCTTGCTCAGAGGTGACCTGTGCCTGACATATAAGGCCATGTCAAACCCAGATTTGATGAATATGCTTCACCTCAAAACATCTAGATCCCTCAGAACCACAAGGGCGGGAGACTTAAACCTTGACACGGTTACAAATAGAACGTGCTGGAGGGACAGATTCATCACCCAGAGACTCCCTATGCTGTGGAACAAAATCCCAGTACATGTGAGGCAGAGCACCTCGCTGGCCTTGTTCAAGAGGAATCTTGACAAATGGATGGGAGATCGCAGATATACCCCAGGGATTACTTCAGTGTCACTGCTTGACAGAGGCACAGCAAAATAATAGGCATAGTTTTTATTCAAACTAAAGGGGTGGTGAAAGCCACATAACTATGGGCTAGGCTTATAAATGCCCTTGGGCAGATAGCCTAGTATGAACCTATGAACCTATGAACCTATTTATATGTACACATATATCCACATATCTATACAGATATATACACATATACATATCCACATACATATCTGGACATATACATATCCACATACATATATGGAGATATATATGTACACACACACACATATATATATATATATATATATATATATATATATATATATATATATATATATAAAAACACTCACACATATACATATACACAGCAATGACTTCAACAAATGGCTAAGCATCTGATGTCATTCAAAGGGTTCCAGTATCTGTCTGCCTGGGATGACATGATTTACAAACCATGATGCTTTGCCAGAGATGGTCTGCACCTGTTGCCCCTGAGATTCAGGTTACTGGCTACAGCTCTTGGCACCCCCATAGTGCCTTATCTAGGCAAGGTTCAAAGGACAAAACCACCACCATAACAGATACAAGCATGCAAAACTGAAGGTAATGTGACTCAGTGCAAGAAATCTAAATCTAAACAGGCACTCTCATGAGGCACATGTACAAATGGGGAACATCGATATCGGTGCAGTAACTGGGACCTGGTTCAACGCTCCAGACAGCACATCTGTAATACCTGGCTACAACTCTTATCACACATTTTGGACAACAAACCAAGACCACAACACTGCAGGTGGAGATGTGTCCATATTCACCAAGGTTATTAACACTTCCAGCCTATTTTCCAACACAATGTATCTAAGAATCTCCAGATGCAACTAACACTAGGTAAGACTGCAATCCAAATTGTAGCTTGCTACAGATCCCCCACCATGTCCCAAGATTCTCACTACACCATTATAAATATACTGGACAATATTAAGATACAACCAAACACCATAATACTGGGTGATTTCAACTACCCTGCCATTAACTGGGAAAACTACTCGGGTACCAACACCTTTTACCAACGGTTCCTGGAATTCATACATTCCAACCCCCTGGATCAACTAATCCATTGTCCAGCCAGGGTCTCTAATATCCTAGACCTGGTCATTACCAACATGGGAGAAAGATGCTCCACACCAGTGGTCACCCCCTCATTGGTCAGGTCTGGCCATAAGGTAATCACTGTTGACATCCACATCCCACACCCACCAGCCAGTAAGGAAATGTCCATAAAAACCCTCTCCAAAGCCAACACCATGCTACTTAAGTCAGATGTGACACACTTCATGACACCCATGGAGATTGGAGCTGAAAGTTCAACTGGTGAATCCTACACTAAGGCACTGTATGAGCACATCCACTCGTGCATGAATTGTGCCATCCCAAATAGAACCAAGTCGCTGTCCTCCAAAAAAGGAAGCCAATCTGGTGCTCCACTGCCATAAACAAACTATACAACAGAAAGACGAAACTGTTGAAGAAAAAAAGGATAATCCCAAAATGCAAACTGCTCCATTACCAGCCTCAGTAAGAAGCTGATATTCCCCAAATCTGACAAAGATTGTTATATAAATATAATTGCCAAAGATTCCAAAGACAACCACAAGGCATTCTATAGTTATGTCCAGGATCTAAACGGCAATGCTCAGAACTGCTCTGAGCTACAACAGAATGTCATTAAATATACTGATTGCAACGAGTTTGCCAAACTCAGATTGATTTAGTGCCACGTTCACCCTCCTCTCACCCCTAAAGGGCTCATCTCAGTACTGAAAGATTGCCAAATTCCAGTAAACATGACCACATAGGTGAAAACTGCACTATCCACAGCTAGGAATACAGCATCCATGGGACCAGATGACATCCTGGGCTGTGTACTACATGAACTACAAAATAAAAATAAAAATAAGGCACCGAAGTTACACACTGGAGACTAGTTATAATACTTATTACAAAGGAAAACAGTAGGTAAGCGCTTTTACAACTTGGTGTTGCTTCATCAGACAACATTCATACAAATAATGCTTGATTAAATACTTAGGCAATTAATGTGTTCTCAAAATTTAAAGCAATATTGCCAACTAAAACTGCTAACACCATGTATAGAAAGAAACTTTAAAATCCTACAGCAATGGAGCATATCTGTGGTATAGCCATAAATGCCCTTCCTAACTGTCATAAATAAATACATAAATATTAGAAATATGACAACATCTAAAAAGCATTAAAACAAAATTATACTAATGTTTAAGATGCCTTGCTTTAAGACAAGGAACTAATGAGGTGCAACCATTCAAACCGGGATACTTATCCGCATTTAATTTAGTAATCCATTTTTATTCCAATTCTTCGGTATGGTTTTCTATATCTCCACCTCTGTTTGTCCTTACTATTTGTTGTAAATTTAGAAATTTAAAACAATGTGTGCTATCCATATTTAAAACATGGTTAACTAAAGCATTAGATTGCTTCTGGTTCTGTATATCCCTAGCATGTTCTAACATTCTATCTTTAAAACTTCTATTTGTCTTGCCTACATAGTAGGCATGGCAGACTTGAGAAAAACAAAAATAAATGACATCAGCACTCTTACAATCATAGTAATTCTTCGTGCATAGTTTAAAACATTTCACAGGATGGATGTATTTGTTTTTAGTGTAAATATACTGACAAGCTGCACAATTCCTGCAGGGAAAAGTACCTTGTCTACTAGAGAAATTATTTTTTATGAGGCTGATATTCTTTATTACAAAAGTGTTCTTTTAATGACACATTATTTTTAAAACTAAAACTAGGGGTATCACCAATCGTAGAAAGAAGGCCTGGTATTTCCTGTAATAAATGCCAGTTCTTTTTAATAACTTCTGTGTACTTATTTATATCACTTGCAAATCGAAAAATTACCCTAAACGTATTTCTGTCAATAACTGTGTCATGAAATACTCTTGTATCAGTAACATGAGAACTCATGTAAGGTTTACACCTGGTAGATTTAAGTTTCCATGCATCTGCTATCACATTTGTAATTTCTAGGCTAGAATATCCTCTTGTTTGAAATTCAGTTTGTAATTTATCCAGAGCAACTGCAGCCTCTGCATCACTATTGTGCAAACGTAAAGTCCCATAAACTTGTCCTTTAAGGACATTCCTAGGTATGTGTCTCGGATGCATACTTGACTTGTGGAGACAGGCATTAATTCTTGTAGGTTTATGGTAAATGCTAGTTCTTATCTGTTTCAAATCAGTTTTAGTAACGCTCACTTCCAAAAAATCAATACATGTATCAGAAAAGGTAAAAGTAAGTTTCAGAAAATCTGTAGTACTATGCAGATAAGCAATGAAATCATTAATATTTCGACCGTGCCCTCTCCACAAGACAAAGACATCGTCCACGAAAAGTACATACCAAAGGATACAGTCAGAGAAAGGATTTGAGGTTGACAAGATATGTTGTTCTTCCCATCATACTAATGTCAGATTGGCGTAACTATTTGCACACGAGGTGCCCATAGCCACGCCAATCTGCTGTAGAAAAAATTGATCTTGAAAAATAACAACATTATTTTCAAGAATAATCTCTAATAATGCACAAACCAGCAAAATCTTGTTTGTGGTAAGCTTCCTATCTATGTTAAGGAATTCCCTTATTTTTTCAATTCCCCATGCATTTGGAATACTTGTAAAAAGAGATTCAATATCCATAGTAAGAAATACAAACTCTTCATTATAGTTGATAGTTTCCATCCTGTCATACAACCGCTGTAAAAACATTTTTGTATCCCTAAGAACTGTGTGACAACCACCTAAAAATTCATGTAAAATACCTTCTACATAAATAGATAAAGGCTAAGTGCACCACACTGCTCCTGATACGATAGGACATAGAGGAGGGATGGTAGAGTGTTTATGGATTTTAGGTAGTCCATATATTTTTGGGATTAATGTTTTTTGTACTGAAAAATAATTAAACAGAGATTCATCAATTAGACCTGTAATTAATAAATCAAACACTAGGAAAGACACTTTATCAATAATGGCAGTTACCGCTAATTTTGTTAGCGTTTGATAAGTACAAGTGTCTGATAACAAGACCTTCATCTGATTAATATACAAATCTTTATCCATTAATACAATTTTACCCCCTTTATCAGCTTGTTTTATGACAAGAGAATGCACGTTCTGTAGCTCATTCAGGGCCCTATATTCTTCTGTATTTAAATTATGAAAAGTACAACCATTCACACCAGGGGCATGTGCTTCTTTAAAGGCATGTTCACAAATATCAAAAAATCTTTGTATACCTGGAGGAGTAGGAGGTATATAAGTACTAGGTTTCTTGTACATATTAATATTAATATCAGTGTTACTTGAAAATACAGATTTTAAAGATAAATTCCTGCCAAGTAATTTCAAATCTGTAATCATTTCTGTTAAATCTGCCTTTCTGGCAGGAATAAAGGACAAACCCTTATTTAGCAAACTGCTTTGTTCATCAGTCAAAACAAAAGAAGAAATGTTCACAATGAGGTCTGTTCCTATAACCTCCTTTTCTTGGAGGAATGTACAGTTCTGTCCATTTGATGTTCCCTTGTTATCCTCCCCATAATCGGGTTGCTTTTGACACGGGCTCTGAAAGGGAGAGCTGTTTTTAAGGTAAATTCTCCCACTTTCGGATTGTCTAAAAAAAACGCTAGTATCTGTAGCGTTAACTTGTATATTGTCTATAGGAGTCTTACCTGTGTTAATAATGTCTCTTCGCTCTTCAGTTCTCTGATTTCTATCTGCACTTGACGTGGATATATCTCCATTCACTACTGAGGCAAAAAATGCAGGCCTGGAAGCTGCAATACCACTAGTAACGCGTTCTTGATTACTAGGTAGTGCTGCCATGCTTTTGCTCACGTTATTAGCGAGAAAACCGGAAGTAGAGGGCTGTGCCTCATTACTGGTCTCTGCCCTCACAATAGCAGGATTCTGCGAGGTAGTTCTATTTATAGAGTCTCTCGGCCATGAGAAGACATTGTTGTTCTTAAAATCTAATTTGTCTTTGTTTAATTTACTCAATTTAATATTTTGAAGTTTCCTTTCATAAGCACTGATATTTTCATGTAGCTGGCCCATTTTATTCAATGTAATAGCAGCAGGAAAAGTTTCAGATATCTGATTTTCTAGTGGTGAAAAAAATTCTATAAGGAGCTCCATGTATTTGGAGCTAAATGATAGATTTAATTCTTGCCACTTACGTAAGAGATCAGGGTATGTGTTTCCATATGCATAAACCACAAGGAATTATTTTAGCTTCCAGTGAAGCTTGTAAGTGTAGTCTTTGCCATTGTATCCTTTTGTATTTATATAGAAGGTTCTCCAGCCCTCTATATTGAACTTGAAACTCAAGCATCTGTTCCATACCAGAGGCAATATCCATTGCACTTGTCTGTACATCAGTGTTCATTAATGAGTTCACTGAAACGTCCAGAAGTTTTAAAAATCGGCGATGTTGATCCGATACTTCTTGGTTAAGATCCATTTCCTTAATATTTCCCAGCAACAGTGTGCCCTTAACCGGATAAAAACAAGAAACAAAAGTACAAAATCCAAATGGCTTCAGGTACACTGGGGTGCCCAAAACAGCAATAGGAATAAAAATAAAAATAAGGCACTGAAGTTACACACTGGAGACTAGTTATAATACTTTATTACAAAGGAAAACAGTAGGTAAGCGCTTTCACAACTTGGTGTTGCTTCATCAGACAACATTCATACAAATAATGCTTGATTAAATACTTAGGCAATTAATATGTTCTCAAAATTTAAAGCAATATTGCCAACTAAAACTGCTAACACCATGTATAGAGAGAAACTTTAAAATCCTACAGCAATGGAGCATATCTGTGGTATAGCCATAAATGCCCTTCCTAACTGTCATAAATAAATACAAAATAAACCTGCACCTCACCTAAGTGCCATGTTTAATCATAGCCTCACCTCAGGCATTTATCCCACTGTGTGGCAAACAACTACAGTTATCACACTCCACAAGGGGGAATCCACCTTGGATCCCGGGAACTACTGTCCCATCAGTCTAATGAGCCTGATTTGGAAGGGCATGGAATGCATTATCATGCAACTTATAAAAAAAGACATTAGCAACCAGAAAAAAAAGGACTCCACCCAGGTTGGGCTTTTGAAGGGTCGATCTTGTCTTCTGAACCTGATTGACTACTTTGAATCAGACTCCAGAGCTGTGGAAGATGGTAAGGTGGTCCACACAGTCTATCTGGACTCAGCCAAGGCCTTCAACACCATCCGCTACTCTGGAGACATAGTTAAACTTACGAAGCTGGCCATAAACTCCTGCGTCACTTGATGGGTTGCCAACTGACTTACTGATGAAACCCAGACTGTAAAAGTAGCCAAGTCCAATCCCAGCTCCAGACAAGTGACAAGTGGAGTACCTCAGGGTTCAGTCCTGGGACAGCTCTTGTTTGGCATCTACTTCCCTGAAGTATAGGCCAACAGTACGGAACTCTGGCTAACAAAGTTCACAGATGACTGCAAACTGGGAGCCATTATTGCATCCCCAAATGATGTGGATATTCTACAACATGGCTTTACAGAAACAGATGCTTGGTGCCAGAGCCATGGGCTCGAGCTTAATGCCAGGTAATGTATAGTTATCCCCTTTGGAAATACCATGTACCCATGAAGTACCACATAGGTGGCAATACAATAAACACAGAAAGTGTTCTGACAGACATAGAGGCACAGGTGGACAGTGGTCTCACATTCATTAACCACATTGCCATAACAGTAAAGAAATCCTTCTATGTGGCACACCTCATCACTGAGGGCTATACATCTGGAAAAAAGGAAGTAATTGTCCTACTGTACTCATCCCTCATTGCACCCAGTATAGAGTACAATGCCCCTCATCACTGAGGGCTTTACATCCAGAAAAAAGGAGGTAAGTGTCCTACTGTACTCATCCCTCATTACACCCAGTATAGAGTACAACGCCCCGTTTGGTATGTACCTCACAAGACATCTGTGGCAGCTGAGAAGGCAGTGTACATACCTCACTATAAGAATCACAGGCCTAAAGCAGATGGGCTATGCTGACCATCTAGAAAACCTCCAGCTATACTCTGTGGCATATCATCTACACAGAGGCTATCTCTGAGTAGCATACAAGGCTGTGTCAAACCCTGGGAAATGACATCTGTAATAAGTGTATGTACTGCCATGTACAGTACATGTGTCTATGTGCTGTCATTACAGTAGCAAAGGGTTTTGAGTGTCATGTCTGGGACACACAAGTATATGAGACCTGCACAGCACTGTTATCTATGTGAATGTGTTACATGCAGGGGTAGCAACCCAGGGTACATGCTGTCACACTGGCATGTAGTGTAACATGGCATTACTACTGTTGACAGTGCTGTCCCAGGCAAGGGTAGAGTGCTAACATTACTACTGACAACAAGCACACCTGCAGGCATAGCTGCACTCTGAGGCATCACTGTCATGTTCCTGGTGTGTAGGCTGTGTCACTGTATATATCCCCTACTAGATAATAATCAGACATATGGAATGTAACTGTAGAGTACCGTCTATACAGCACATGCTAGTGAGGTCTTACAACATGTCGTAATGGCATACATATTGTTGTCAAACATCCATCTATTGACACATTCATCCTACTGCATAGCTACTCACCAAATTGTTGTTTGTCAGTCCCTTTACAGATGTGCAGATGGCAGGTATCCAGCTGGGATATGTACAGACAACCTATGCTTGATTGACACTGACATGTCTGGCCTGCTGTGTACTACCTGTCACATATAGGAGACAGCACCCTGTATGGGCCACATGCCACGGGTACCTACACTACACTACACTACCACAGTCAACTGAATATGCTTGGGTACAGGTTTCCATTACAGACACTAACCATGTGTTGTAATACATGTTGCATAAATGTCAACTGGATCACCTCAGTGGCCATGTGCAGAAGGCACCCAGTGGATTAGCTGATGCATGTCACTCTCACCCTGATGGTCACTAATGTGGTATCTGTCAATAGATTGCCTGCTGGCACATGGCAGGTGGCATGATACCAATGTACACACACCCCCTACACATCCAATCTTTCCATGGACAATAGCCAGGTACACAGCTATGATCACCTGCAGCAATGCACCACAGTACTGACACATGTATGTGTGCATTACTGAGGATAGCAGTGTTTGTGTGTTAGTACACCTGTAGCTGGGAATTCCATGATGGCCTTCACAACCACCTCAACTCCCATTGCCATACTCAGATGTGGCCGCTGCTGTAATGGACATGACATGTACCCTGTTACACTCCTCTCCCTAACAGCTACATGTGCCTTGCAGTACTAGCATAACAGTGTTGTACAAATGGGTTGATAGGCATGGGAAACCCATTGAGGTCTGCCAAGTGTGTGTATGTGTGCATGTCTGCATATCTGTAGGGTACACCATTCCAAAGCCACATACTCCTATTACACTACACATTGCCACACAGTAGTACAGATAGGGTTGTCACTGTCCATAGGTGATGCATTGCAATGCAACACCATACTATGCCTGTGGCATGTGCATTAGATGCATATCACTGTAGTACCACTGTTGTGATATACAATGGGTTGTATTGCTGTCATGGGCAATGTGTGATAGTGGGTATGTCAGAATGTCATAATGGGTTCCACTGTGTACAATATCCATTGGGGATGTGGGTGCTGCGTACACTGTAATTACATGTTACAGCTGGTATATGTCCCACGTACCACTTTCTGGTGACCACTGTCACCATCAACCATACAGGTAATTGATGCCACAATACAGCCTAGTTATGCATGTGCTGTGTGCAGCCTACCTGTAACACATTGGACACACAGACTAGTTACTTAGCACCAATAAACCCAGGTCTCTAAGATGTATGTCTGCCTGTTATGTGTCTGTCAATGTCTATATGATGGTATGACACACTATGTATTCTCCATATAGAACCATTACATCCCTCATTACCATATTGTACATGCCTGTGGATATTCTGTATGTACCATGTAACCTTGTACACACCATACCCTAAACATTGTGGGGTGTGTGCAATGAAAGCCACACAGTTCAGTAGCACTACATACTTAGGTTGGGGTCTAGTCACAGTGTTGCCAAGTAAGGATGTGCGTGTATGTGGATGAGTTGACATAAGGTTGTAGATTATACATGTCCCAGCTGTCAATGTGGCACAGGCAATAACTATTATACAAACCTGTGACATGTCTGCAACCGTACACACTTAGGTTGGGGTCTAGTCACAGTGTTGCCAAGTAAGGATGTGCGTGCATGTGGATGGGTTGACATAAGGTTGTAGATTATACATGTCCCAGCTGTCAATGTGGCACAGGCAATAACTATTATACAAACCTGTGACATGTTTGCAACCATACACCGGATATGTCACGGCCATGGTGTCACCACAGTGCCATAACCCTTGTGGAATATGACTGCAGACCATTCTCCTGCTGACACATGTACACCTACAACCCAAATGGATAACATTATGGAGATCACACTCAATCAGTGTTACTAACAGCTGAAATGCATCATACCTGGATGGCTGCACTACCTGAAATGTATGCATTACACATTACCTCTGACAACATCTTACACTGCAGTACATTGCAGCACTCTATTACAATCACTGTGTGCATCAGAACCATATTAGCCTGTCCCTGCATCGATGTTATGGATGACAGGGATGTGGCACAAGTATCATCATATGCACAGGGTGTGTTGCTGGTTTGCCAGAGGCCAAGAGTGGTCCATACATTTGACACCCTGTGTGTGGGTGAGGGGTTTAATTCTTTGATCGGGGTGTGTTGATGTAGTGAGTGTCGGTATGGGGTTTCCCTTGACGTGTTTGCATAGTGTGTGGGTATGCATGCACACAGTTCTGCCATGTGGCTGCCCTATACAGGTGTTTTTGGACAGCTGCAGACCATACCTGGCAGGGTGTGCAGTTCACCGCCTCCAGCCATGGACACGCTGACTGTGCCTGCCAGGGGTTCCATGGGCATGTGCAAGTACAGGCCTTGATGTGCTACTCTCCCCTGATGATGACAGATGTCCGTTGGAACCATGTCCCGCCTGGGACTGGCCAGGGCCATGTGAACGAGACCTGATGTGGTGTGGACAGCACCCCCAGTCATGTGCTGGTGCTGGTACTGCCACTACAGGAGGCGACTTGGCATCCTAGCACGTCCACATTGACCGCCAGCTGCTGGTGTTTCTGGCCTACATCCACATGGTGGCTTTCACACCACTCCCACCATGTTTTCAAGCACAGACATACCACGGTCGAGGTGGCCCACCATCTCAGCCCACTGTCTATCCATGATCTCGTTCTGTTCATGGATGGCAGCAGCAAGTTCACAGATGTTGTCACTTACAGATGAGAAAGCAGCCCTCTGCAGCCTCAGGCCCTGTCTGGTGTGCATTTCCATACATGCCTATGCCTCCATGACAGCCTGAAACATGCTCCTGGTGGTACCAGTTGTGGTGCCTCTGCCAGGAGCATGATGACCAGTGGCCCTCCCCCAAGCACCACTGTACATCAGCCTATGTGGTGCCCTGCTGGACATCAAGCTATGCTGACTGTGACCCGACACAGTTGGCATGGAAATCACACTCTCCTGGTCACTGGCACCAACTGTCCCTCTGCTATGGCCAAATGTGATGGGGTGTGTATGGGCACTGTAACTGTGTGTGGGCTTGGGGTGGCTAGGAGGGTGATGGCAAATGATAGCACAGTGTCGTCCTCTGACAACCCCACCTGTGCCTCAACAGTACCATCATCATCGTCATCTGTGTCTGTATGGACAACAATCTCAGATTGCATGCAGGAGGGAACCTGACCCACCTCGCCACTTTAAGACCTGTACAGCATTGCATAACAGTACACACATTTACACACACACACACACACACACACACACACACACACACACACACACACACACACACACTGACAGTCCACCTTACTACCTCCCTGTCCCTGGGTTTACAGACGATCCCACATTCAGTTACATATGTTCCCCATCCTGCATGACACTTGCTAACATACACTTATTAATACTATCCATTAACATATCATTCCTCTCCATGCCTACACATGTGATCACAACACATGACCTGTTACTCCATCATTTCCTTGACTTGAGTGGAGTAGGTTGTACATGGCCTCACTGCTGTCATCCAGTGTTAACCCTGTGTATGTCCAGTCATGGTGTACATGACTCCTATATGGCTGGGGCTACTACATTCAGTACATATTTCACACACCGGAGTCTTATACTACAGTCTTGCTCAGTCCCTGCCACATCTGCTGCACAATCAACCTATCATGTGGACAACAGTAATATCTGGATACATTCACTGGTGTGCTCTGGTAATTCTCCATGGCATTAGTAGTGCTGCATACGTGGGTAGTCAGTTAACTATCTACTGATGGTAATATGATGTGTATACCTGGTGTGCATTTTCCCTCCCAATGCATGTTCCATGCTACAGACCTTGTTATGCTATCAGCTGTTCTGTGTTCACATATCAGACAAGTTGTCCTGGTGTTTCATGTGTCACTCCATATCCATGTATGGCACAATCCCAAGGAGAAGACTGCCATGTGATCAATCCCACAACCACCTGTGCATACATGGACACCCACACAAACAGACACACATGTACACACACATCTGGCATGCATCAACCACACTCCACTCCACTCCACTCCATCAGATTGCACTTACAGACACAATCAACACACACCCACCCCTCACACCCCCCCACACACCTACATGTGAGGTTGCACAACTTTTGTACACACAGTCCTCCCATTACCCTTCTGTCAGAATACATTACATATGGTACTCAACAGCATGCAGTGCAACTATAGTGACTTCATGCTAGCACCAGTATACATGTGTGTGATGAATGGGCTGTGTTGGTAGGTGATGGCGCTTCCCCTTGATAACACTGCACCCATGTACATAGTGTTACTGTGGACCTGTTCTGCACCCTGCCTTGTACTGTGCGCCATACCTCACAGGTGTACAAACCATTGCTGAATGTGTAGTACTGTGTCAGTTATGTCAGCTCCAGTGCTCACAGCCCCTATGTATTTGAGTGACTCATACCTGGGATGATATGTGAACAGATGTCATTTGTGAATGCCTGATGTCTGGTTTACAGATCACAACATCAGCGGTGCATGTATGACCAATACAAGACTATTACACTGACATCTGCCAGACCTTACCATGGCTATGGGGGGGGGTGCCCTGCACATGTCCAACAACTCTTCATGGTTGCAAGGTCTACTCATGTGCACATCCCTTGGAGTTCACACACTGCTGTCATTATTGCTGTGGAGTCAGGGTTACATCTGCCACAGTTACTGAACCTGATTGTGTGCAGATACAGCCATTCTTAGCATATGTAGGATCCCTGCTGCAGTGCACTGCTGTGTCATGATGACACACCCTCCCCACCTCCAGCCTTTTTGCAGATGCTTGACAACTATGGCCTACACATGTGTCAGTTTGCAGTGTCCCAAGAATGGGACACTATGTGCAACAGCCTACTACCATGTAATTATGTGGACCACAGTACTATGTTATGACATAGTGTCAATCTGTAATGGTTGCTATTGTAATACAGGTATATTTCCTGTTGTAGTACCATATGAGAGTGCTGTTTGACACATGTCCCTACTATAGGTCATGTATCCTGCCATTCTTTTCATCCTTGTGGACACATTTCACAATGACAGGATGTTAGTTATCTTGCATGTGTCTGATGTACCCTTCCAATACCCCATCGTGGTCTCCACTGTGATGCAGTGCATTTCACAGAGTGAAACATGAGCATGTACAGCATACAGTATGGACAGGTGTGTTAGATGTGTGCATGGAATATCCCATAGCTATTACATGCCTGGTTTATTGGCAAGCATGAACATAAACCATACTCACCGGCTACAGGCTGCTGCCTTGGTGGTATCCTGGAGGGACCTACATAAGAGTGTGAGAGAGTTGATGTCAGTGGCCACAGCTGTGGCATTCATACAGGGTGAGTGCAGCATTATGGTACATCAAAAGTAGAAGTCCACAATTCTATAGCTTATGCACAACTGTTTATTACTACTACACAGCAACAGACTATGTATATGACATCTCAGATATGCATGATCTACCTGTACAGATGCAGATGCATACACAAGAGTGGTCTAATGATGTGCCCTGGGGCCTTACATGCACACTCCTCAGCTGGTGTGTTGGTGGCACCCACCTCCACAATGCTCCCTGCCAGTTGTTGGTTGGCAGGTGCCACAGGGCTGCTGAGAAGCTCCTTCACATGAGTCAGGAGTGGATGAATGGCATGCCCCCCCTGTTGTGAGGTGATCCCCCTCTTATGCCAGCTGTATGCCAATATACATGGTGAAGAAGGTCAGTGTAATGATGCCAGACCTGCTCATAACTGTGGTTCTGCAGGCTGACATCATTGACCCTGTAGACTACATCGTTATACAGGGCAGTTTTCTCCTGCTGATCATGGGCTGTCCTGCCGAAAATTAGCGGGTAGTGCTGTATCAGGCGTGTCATGATTACCTCAGTTTCTGCAGCACTGAACACTGGTAATCTTGCATGAGCCATCTTCCCTGGAAGACATAAAGATGGAAACAGGTCTGAGCAACTCATACAGCAGGGTTACCATAGTTCACTCTGTAACTCTCTTTCCTTCACAGCTGTACTGTTCTGCCTTGCTGCAACACAGACAGGTGTCGCATGTGAATACAGACTAACATTAGGGTGGTATATATGGTAATAGATTGTAGGTAAGCCTATTATACACCTATGGCATTTGTGCATGCTACATTACACATTAACATAACTGTCCTGCAAGTGGTGTGCTCTGACACCCATGTGTCTATCATGACAGCAGTACTTCCACCACCAGCTATTGCCCACACTAACATACCAAACACAGATATTATGGCTTACATCTTTGTCATTCATTGCTGGTCTGCACAGTTGACAGGTATGTCCCACTGCCTACAGGGACAGACAGTATTGTCCAGAGCAGTTGTTCAGCAGAACATCATTACATGAAGAACTACAGATGGCACATATAAATCATTCCACATCATATATCCTATTATTCTATGCAACATACTACATTCAGTCAAATACATATATGTTTTACATACCTGTTAATGTTTTTTTGACAGCTGTGGCAGCTTTCTGCTGTTTATGGCTTTTGTAGGTGATGCACAGGATCAGGTGATGGGCTCTGCACCAATCAGTGTGCACCAGCCTGCTGTGTAGTACTTCGGATTACCACTGTCATGGCAACCCAGTACTATAAAATACTGACTCATGTGGGCGTTGTCCCTTAACCTTTCCAGTATGGAGGACATCCTTCCTGTATGTGGGCAGCAGTGTTACAGACAGCAGGTAGCAATACCTCTTACAGCAGAACTTGCAGATACAGGCCAACTACACATTTGTATAAGGTTCCAGACCTACAGACAGAGTGAGTATTGTTGTTATGTGCATTGTATATTGCTGGTCTTACAGTATTTGTGTGTACATAGTAGTTTAGGATGGAATTCAGTCTGTCTGCATAGCTATCAACTGTGGGTCTATCCACATGATGGCCAGTGGATTGTCTGTTAGGTTTTGTCTGTGCACCACACAGTTCTTGTCCTAGATATATCACTGGCAGTCTGCCTGTTGCATGCTGTCAGTACATGGCTATATCCATTTCTGTTTCTGATGTCTTATTCCTGCATAAGGGTATGTTGCAACAAATCCTGTAACATCAGCAATTTCCAGGGTGTGTAACAGCAATATTGAAAATATGGCCCCGTGTTGCTGCTTCTGTCCTCCACATATATGGCAGGCTTTGTCCTGCTGTGATGCAGTTAGGGGTTGTTAGGTAATGACCTATCATTATTTACTGCTAGCATTCCTGCTATCATCCCAGTCATATCGTGGACTCCCACAACATATGTTGGTCAAGGTCCATACATATGGGGGCAACAGTTGGACAACATATGTGTGCCCTTGTACATTCCAGAGGTCAGTGTGTGGTACACAGTGTTCATATCCCTTGTACAACCTTTTATGGGGGAGGGGTATTCGATGCTATCAACCTAGGCTGTGACAACATGTCATGGATATCAGTGTTAAGACACATTGAGGTATGTGACTGTACACTTTCGTACGTTCCTCCATGGGAACAGTGGTGAGCTACAGCTTGCAGTGTTACACATAGTTCAGTTAATCAGTGTGATTATGAAATGTTAAGTTGAGCAATGTTATGTGACAGATACATTGACATTACCACAACTAATACATTTCCCCCTAGGGCTTGACTACAGGGTGTAATTGGAGGATGCTGAAATACATCTATAATTGTTGATTGTTACTTATCTTGAAGGCAAATCCTTTGTCTACTGTTGTACTAATTGAAGGCCTTGGCCTGGACAGCATAGTATGTTATATATCCACACTGCTTGCATCTACTGTTTTGTATGGGCCTTGCATTCATCACTGATTGCATATTTCAAAATCTGTGTGCTGTTAGTAATGACATGCATTACTGTATAGTACAAAATTAAAGGTTTTCTGTGTATGCATACCTGTGTGCGGTGTCATGTCCTTTGAATTGTGAGTGGGTATATGTTTAATGTACGTATTCTCATTTGTGGGAATGGTTGCCACACTACACATTTCGTAGGTGCCAGTTACAGGGCTTGTGGCTGAGGGATATACTTTGCACCCAGTACTTCCACACTACTTCTACTATGTGTATATATATATATATATATATATATATATATATATATATATATATATATATATATATATGTATATACATATCTATCTATATATATATATATATATATATATATATATATATATATATATATATATAGATATACCTAAATATATTTGTCAATGTATAGATGTGTGGTCATATCTGCACCATTGTAATATGTACTCCTTCCCCATTGTACATTCCCTACAGTAGAATGACTTTTCTGCATATGTTACAGATATTACCCTGACATTTTTCAGGTGAATTGGCTTACTGTTAAAGCATTGTAGCTGTGTTGTGGAGGGTCCTGAATTCAAGAACTGCATGTGCTGGATATTGGATTGCACAGCATATCCATTAGGGCTGTGGAGGGGGGTAACATAGTACTAATTACCAGGTATCCCTCATTTGAGCCCCACCCCCATTAATAGTGCATATGGTCTGTTATGTTGTAGTGAGTGGTTCAGGATTTTGTTCCCATGTGGAAATGTTATACACATTTCTATCTGTAGATATCTATCTATCTATATATATATATATATATATATATATATATATATATATATATATATATATATATATATATATATATATATATATATATATATCTATATATATATATATATATATATATATATATATATATATACACACACACACACACACACACACACACACACACACACATATGAACATACTTATCTGTCTATATACAATTGATGTTATATGATTATTTGTGAGTCATATATATATATATATATATATATATATATATATATATATATATATATATATATATATATATATGTACACACACACACACACACACACACACACACACACACACACACACACACACACACACATATAGCTGTCTGTCAACATTTACAGATATATATTTGTCCATATGTCCATGCATGTTTGGCTCATAATTTTGGCCTGTACCTCATTCTCTTGGCAATTGACATAGATTATCTCAGGATTGAAGTCAGTAACTAATGATGACACCTTTGTGTTTCAGACTTCATCTCCTTCAAAATATGTGTTTTACTACATATAACTGTTTAAGTAGCAACATTTTAAGTGTATAAGAGCAATATTTGACATATATCCCTATTTGTACCCACATTTTGGCACACTTTGTCCAGAATTGTTGCATTAAGAGATTGTGTAGTATGATATTACTACATTTCCTGTACTGTTGAATGATTGTGCTGGATGATATGTTTGTGAAAACATCAAGATTATGTGTATTTGCCATGGCCTAGTGGTAAATCACTTTGTGTATGGTCTGTAGGGTCCTGGGTTAGAGCCTTGCAAATGCTGTTTATTTTGTTGCTGGGCAGAACAAGGGTTGTTGGTTACAGAGTGATTAAAACACTTTTCCATGCCAACGGTAAGCACTGCTAACCTATGGTCACAGTTTCTTATACTCAGCTTCTAAATTGCATAACCTGTGTAGGCAGTGCTTACCCCCACTCAAACAGGCTTAAACACGCTTACTGCTGCTTAAAAGTGCTTATTCCCACTTACCTCCATGATAATTTCTTTAAAAGAAAAGAAAAAAGGGGTTGATAGGAAAGTGGTGAAAAAGGGACACAAAGAGGGGAAGACAGTAAGGAAAACAGCCAAGGATGTGCAGGAAGGGTGTAGGGAAGGTCCATAGCTGCCCATTTCTTTTATAGCAACAGCTGTGCATATACACTGAATTTGGAGGTAGATTTGGACACTCAAACCCCTGGGAGGGGGTGAGGACAATTAGACCGGATTACATGTGTCCATTGGACATGTGTGTGAAATGGACAGCTATGTATGAGGCAAAATTTTTTTTGAGGGTACATATTGCCCTTTTTTTTTTCTTTCAGGTGAGAGTGAGATGTTGGGGAGGGGTAGTAGGTATATTTGAGGAGATAGGTTGGGTAGGTTAACAGACAAGACAAACAAGATGCATACAAGTCTGTATATGACACATGTGGGGGTGAACACCTTGGACTGGGAGGGGTGTTTGGAAGTTGCAAGCCCATGATCCCCCAAATGAAAACAGTGAGACTGAGGTCCCCAACCATGGGCAGTCACCAGTGCACCTTCACGGCCCCAAGGGTGGCTGTGCTGGGGGCTGGGTAGGAGGGGCAGGCTCACCCTCTAATTGTGCTACACAGCCCTCAAGTTGGCGTAGCCAGTCTTGAAACTGCCTGTCAAGTTCCCTACGCACCACGGCCTGGACATGACAATGGGTGACAGGTACCTCTCCATCCCCGATCCCAAGGGAGGTTGAGCCCTATCCCTTGCGGTGGCTCCACCTGAAGGTGGTGCAGGGCCAACAGAGGAGGAGGTCCCAGGTGGGGGCCCCAGATGTGCTGGTGCCCAGTGCCATGGCCAGCTGAGGTGGGACAGGTGAGTCCGCTGGGCCCGGCCTTCCCATACGAGCTATGGTGTTGCAGTTTTAAGAATGATATGGGTTAGTAATAGTCAACAGCATTCAGATTTAGTTATAACAGCATGCATAAGTATTCACATTAACACAAGACACTAGATTTACAACAGTTGCAGAGCACGCAGAACACATGCATATATGGGACAACAGCAGCCATTACAACAGCATGCAGGTTTCATTGATGGCAACAGGCCACCAGTATGGGGGTATTTTAACATGGCACACACATAAAACCAAATGTGAATACTTGTAAACCAAAAGGACATACGTCCCAATAAAAGTATGGAGTGTACACGTACCCACTTGAGGTGTGTAATTGGGTTATTGTTGCACATATGGTGGGGGTGAGAGAGAGAAGTCAATTAACAGATAATATATCCCTGTAGTTTTCACAACTTTCTTAGTCACTGCAGTGATCTCTCCCTTACATGTAATATTACACTACCCAATGGCCTTACTTTGTAGAGTGGTATGTTTGTAGATTAGTATATACGTGCACTGTGTCTTACATATAGTCTACACCTATAAATGAAAAAAGTGAAGCAGAAGCACCAACATTGTAACTAGAATCCACCTTACAGGTCCTTCAGAAAACGGAAAATACGAGGTTTGTTTGAACAAACAAACCTCGTATTTTCTGTTTTCTGAAGGACCTGTAAGGTGGATATAGTCTACACCTCTTACCTGTTATAGCTGTTGAGAAAATCATTGTTAATAGTACCTGACAAATTATACGCATTCTCCCAGATGCCATGTTTGTAGACAAGTATATTAGTGAACTGTGTTGTAACTACAGTCTACACCTCTTACCTGTTATAGCTGTGAGGTAAATCTTTGTTAAAACTACCTAACAAATTCTACACATACTCCCAGATGCCATGTTTGTAGACAAGTATATGAGTGAACTGTGTTGTACCTACAGTCTACACCTCTTACCTGTTATAGCTGTGGAGAAATCTTTGTTAACACTACCTGACAAATACTACAGATACTCCCAGATTCCATGTTGATGTTATGCACATACCTAACAGTCCGTTATTGCACACACTCTGGTCAAGGCTTGACAGAATGCAAGTGTTAATGTGACATATTTTGGAATAGCTGTCTTATACTTTGGGTGAGATGCTACAATGACAGGTCTGTTTCCATATACATTCTCTTTTTATGTTCAGGTCTGACTATCCATTATATGTCAGTATAAGCTGCCTACATTTCTTGGATCATCACACTTATTTGTCAGGGAAACAGGTTACAAGGCAGCAGATTTGGGCCCGTTACCTGAACATGCTGGACAGATCAGAACAGTTGAGGGGTATGACTATGCATACAGCTTACTACCTGAACATTCTGCCACAGTCTGTAGAGTTGATGGTTATGATTATGCTTGCAGCTTACTAACTGAACATTCTAGCAAAGTCTGTACAGTTGTTGGGTCTAATTATGCATACAGCTTTCTAATCTGAACATTTATTTATTTATTTTACATTTGTTGACAGGGCTAGTCTAACTGGATATATGTCCATTTTCAGTAGAGGCCCGGGGAGAAAAGCTCCAATGAATACAACAGTAGTAACAAAGGTTAAAGGTTATAATAAAATAAACACAAACAGTAAGTAACCAGATAGTAGGTTACAATAAAATAGTAATAGCAGATATTTCAAACTACATTGTATTGTACATAACAATGAGTGTGTACAGAATTCAGGACATAATGTTCAGAAGATGTAAATAATTAAGACATTACAGTATTTTTATAATTCCTGCTTTCATTTATGATAAACAACATTGACTAGTAAGAAAGTAGAAAGTAGGAAGTATTAGTGCAGGGGTAGAATTTTAGTCAGGGTTACTGCAAGGGCATAACCAGTGTGTTCTAAGGAATAATTAGATTTTTTGTTTGAAGAGGGGTAGGGAAGGAAATGAAGTAAGTTCACTAGGTAGAAGGTTCCAGTTTTTGCCAGCTGTGTTTGAGAACAGAGTCACCTGCCATGTTGTTGGACTTACTTATGCTAGCTAGTAGTTTATTTGATGAGCGTAAGGTATTAAGATTTTTATAGGGGGTTATGACCTTATGGGCAATTGTAAGTTGGTTAAATTGAAGCTGATTCTGTAGTTCAAGCCATCCTAGTTGTTTTAGGTTCTTACAGTGATGGGTTCTGAAGGGATTTCCACTGGCAAATCGGGCAATGTTATTATAGGCGCTAGCTAGCTTGAGCAGGTTGTTTTTTGTTAGGTTTGTGTAGATTGGTGAGGCATAGATCAGTGTAGAGATTAGACGAGAGTGGGCAATAGTAGTTCTAGCTGTAGAAGTAAGGAAGGGTTTGATCCTATATAGGGAGCCCATTTTTCTGTTAACTGTTTTTATAGTGTTGTTAATATGAGTGTCAAAGTTAAGGTTGTTATCTATTGTAATTCCTAGGAGTTTGGTGGTATAGTCAAGAGAGGTGAGGGTACCATTTTTAGAGATGACTGAAAAGTCAATTGGGGTGGACTTACGGGTAGGATTAAAGAGCAAGAGTTTGTTTTTTTGGGATTCAAGAAGAGACAACATTTTAAAAACAATGTCTCTACTGTGTTAAACACCTTCTGAGTTAGGGATTGCAGTTCATAGGAAGAATTGGCTGTGCAGATAAGTGTAGAATCATCTGCATATTGTATACATGTAGCCTGAGGAATAGCTAAATGCATTGATAAAAATTGAGAATAGTAGAGGACCTAGAATTGATCCCTGGGGGAACACCCAGGGTGACTGGCAGGTGGGATGATAGATTATTCTCCCAAAGCACTGCCTGCTGTCTATTGCTGAGGTAGGAAGTGAACCATTGTATAGCCTGAGTATCAAGAGAAAGTGATTTGAGAATGTTTATAGTCAAAGGGTGGTTTACCATGTTGAAAGCTTTTGAAAGATCAATAAAGAGAGCTGAAGAGAATATTATTATTATTACGGTATCTGTTAATAGAATCAGTGAAGGATAAGAGGGAAGTAGTAGTACTATGGAATGGCCTAAAACCATGCTGGGTATTAGCTAGTATGCTGTGCTGAATTAAATGGTTATGTAGCTGATGATGAATGCATCTTTCCATGATTTTAGCTTAAGGGGATAGTAGGGCTATAGGTCGAAAGTTAGAGTATTCATTTGAGTTCCCACCTTTATGTAGGGGGATGATGTGAGAAATCTTCCACATGGCTGGGATGGTTCCCTCATTAATGGTTCTGTTTATAAGTATAGATATAGGATAGGCTACAAATGTAGCTGATTTTTGCAGATACTCAGCTGGGATCTGGTTAGCAGATGGAGTACAAGGCTTTAGTTTTTGGATGAGTTTGTAAATAAAAGTAGTAGATATGGATTGTAATTGGAATGTAGGAAGAGGGCTCGTATTGGGGATAGGAGGGCTAGAGTTATCAGGGGATAGTTGGCTGGCCAAAGATTGTATGGCCTCAGTAAAGAAGGTATTGAAGGCGATAGTGGTTTTGATGGGGTTCTCATGGTTAGCGTCTGTTGGGCTTGGTGTACTAGAGTGACTAGGGTGTAGGAGTCTATTGATACTTGCCCAAAATCTCTGTGGATTATTTTGGTGTGTTTGCTGCATTTTACAGTAGAAGTCTTTTTTATCTGAAACTATTGCTTTTTTTGTCATATTTCTCAGCTGTCTAAATACTTGTTGATCTGCTGGATTTTTAATACTTCGCCAAATAGCCCAGGATTTCTTTCTGAGTAGGATTTTTTGCCTGGTTTCTTTAGAGAGCCAAGGTGCTGGTTTTGAATTAATTCTGATGGTACACTTAGGTGCATGCTGGTCAAGGATAGTTAAGAATCTAGAGTTAAAGTATTTGACAGCCTCTTCAAGTGGGAGGGTTTTTAGGGGAGACCAATTACAAGCACTAAGTTCACTTTGGAATAGCCCTAGGTTATAATGCTTGTTGTTCCGAATAGAAATATTAATCTTTTCACTGATTATGTAGGTCAATGAGTGATCACTTACATTGTCAGGGAAGGTCCCTACCTTATACATTTGGTGAAAGTTATTAATAAGAATCCAGTCTAAGGTAGTCTCTTTTTTATTTGGTTTGTTAATTCTAGTAGGGGAAGTAATGGTTTGAGAGAAGCCATGAAGGTTAATATGGGAAGTTGGATGTTCAGTATTGATGGTCATCCAATCAATATTAAAGTCACCTAGGATTATAGTTTCTTGTGGGAAGATTGATGCAACCCAGCTAAGTATATTTTCTAGTGTATGATGTTTTTCCCAGGAGGTAAATATATACATATGATATATATAGATTTATTAGAGTTGAGCTGTATTTTGGAGATGAGTAGTTCAGCAATTATGTTCATAGGAGGGTTGTAGGATGAAAAGGTAACTATTAGGCCATCTTTGAATAGAATTGCTATACCCCCACCCTTTCTTTTGTTGCAATCACGTCTCAATATATTGTAGCCTGGAAGTGTGATTTCATTATCTTGAGTGCCAGGTTTTAACCATGTTTCTGTCAAACATAGGATGTCAAAGGAGTAAACATCCACAACAGCATGGAGGTGGGCCAGTTTGTTATTTAAGCTATGGATATTGAGATGTGCTATCAGGAGTGAGTTGGGGAGTTTGGTAGGGGAGAGTGGGATATAGGGATTGAGAGTGTGAGAATTAGTGGCTAAGACATTGGCTGGGCCTGGAGTAGGATGGATGTCTCCATCTTCTAGGGATTGTCTTTATAGTCTAAGCAAAGGATTATGTGTATAACTGATAAGTTACTGAACCTTTCTGGTTATTATGGTATTCTATGTAATGTGAGCCAGTCTGTGGTACTTTGATAGAAGGTAGCTCGGTGTGGATGTTATATTTATATGGCTGAGAGAAGTAGTGAGAGATTATATGGTTGCTTGTTTATAAGGATAGTGAAATTGAGAATATTTAAGATGTTTGAAGGAGGTTAGGAGATAGGCTGAGGTTAGAATGGGTATAAGTGTGGCAATGAGAAGTATTTTGGTAAAAGGCAAATTAGTTATTATAGGCATGATGCCGAGTTTGATTAAGGGTGCTATAAGATAGCTAAGACATGTGAAAGTCAAAGTAAAGACATGAGAGCAGGTTATATTACCCTAAGTAATGGGAGCTAGTGATTGGTTATATGGAGGAAAGGAATGGTGTAAAAGCTTAGGTAGTAGAACTATCGCATTTGATGGTTTGGATAGAGGGAGTGGTTTAAGAAGTATAAGTCTCGGGCCACTGGGTGTGGGTGGGAATTGGGGGTAGGGTAGGGGAGCGGAGTGAACCCACAGGGCAAACTGAGTGGGTAGAACCAAGAAAGGGAAAATGAGCAGGAGCAACCAAACCAAATCAGTAATTAATCGCTTACTTTGTGTCTGATCAACTGGAAACTTACAGGTAAGTGTGTGTTTATAGTTGACCAAAGGTCTGGAGCTCATGGAAGGTAGAGCTCTCTGAAGTTAGCAGACTCTGAAAAGACCAGTCGCCAAGATATTAGGTGAAAATAAAAGTAACTGAGAGCTGGAGAACTGTTGGGCAAAGTACATGGAGAAATGGTAATGATTTTATGGCCTTATACTGCTGCCTAGTGGCATTTTCAAGGCAATGCAACTGCTATACAGTGCAAAAGATGTGAATGGGGGTTTAAGAAAGTACGAGGTAATAGCCAGCTGGAGTGCACGCCACGTTAAAATGCTATTAACAGTAGAATACCAGTCAGTTTTGTTTCCAAAAAACAACAGTGAAAATCACCTACACTTTAAAATTATGTTAAATTGTAGTCATTAACAATGAGCAGGAGTAGCATCCATCCAGGCAATGTCTCCTAGGGAGTAGTGAATAGAAGATGGTGTCCACACATTTGGGGAAAAGCATCCGAGTTTAAAAAGGGCTTAGCAGGCTGGAATAAAAAACAGAAGAGAAACGGGTTTAGAATTGGAACAACAGGACAGCAGAGAGATAAGACACAGGAACACAAATACAACTATTAACCTATCAGTTAGCTTCAGACAGAATATACTGACTTATAAGGGGAAAGGAAGGTAACAGAAGGTGCAGAAAGGAGATAGTTAAACAATTACATTGATGGTTTGCGGAGTCTTCAGAAAGGCCTCATTAAACGACTGCATACACTATATGCTGCACTTTTAGGGGAAAGTAAGATACCAGTACCTTTGGAAATGAGGGAAGAGAAACAGTTTAGGGAGATAGCAAGCAGAAAAAAAGAGTAGAACTGTCTTATAAAAGTGGTACAGTACACGTAAGCATTTAAACAAGAGCAGTTACAAGAGCAGAGATCTAGCAACAGAATATTAACAGAAACTACAATTTCATAATAGTAAACAGCAACAGTGCAGCAGATACAGAAATTCTAACCTACTATTCACATTTGCCGTTATGGCAGCTCTCAACATAGAATAAATGTCCGTGTTACTACCTTGTAATAGACAAACAATCACAAGCCTAAACTACTGAAATGTATTACACCAGTAACAGTTCACGGTATGCAAAGACAGCAGTTAAATAATGCCATACACATTTAACAATGATTTATATGCAGCTTGTGTCTACCAGCATGAGAGCAAGTTGAAAAGATGTCAAAACACTTACCAGCTAGCATGCCAATGGCCACACCATGAGGCAGGGGCAAAGTAAAGATGAGTAACACCACCACTATATAGATTTCAGGGGAGGGTTGTGGGATAAAGTGGGGAGGGGACAGGGGGAGAGTGCAAGGAGGTAAGGCGGAAATCAGGGGATGCAGAACCAAGAAAGGGAAAATGAGGAGGAGCAACCAAAGCCAATCAGTAACACAAATCCCTTACTTTGTGTCTGAGCAACTGGAAACTTACAGGTAGGTGTGTGTTTATAGTTGACCAAAGGTCTGGAGCTCATGGAAGGTAGAGCTCTCTGAAGTTAGCAGACTCTGAAAAGACCAGTCGCCAGGAGATTAGGTGAAAATAAAAGTAACTGAGAGCTGGAGAACTGTTGGGCAAAGTACATGGAGAAATGGTTATGGCCTTATACTGCCACCTAGTGGCGTTTTCAAGGCAATGCAACTGCTATACAGTGCAAAGGATATGAATGGGGTTTAAGAAAGTACGAGGTAGTAGCCAGCTGGAGTGCACCCTGCGTTCAAATGCTATTAACAGTAGAAAACTAGTTGATTTTGTTTCCAAAAAACAACAGTGAAAATAACCTACACTTTAAAATTATGTTAAATTGTAGTAATTAGCAATGAGCAGGAGTAGTGTCCATCCAGGCAATGTCTCCTAGGGAGTAGTGAATAGAAGATGATTTCCACATAGTTGGGGAAAAGCGCCCGAGCTTAAAAAGGGCTTAGGAGGACTTTAAAATTATCCTAAATTGTAGTAATTAACAATGAGCAGGAGTAGTGTCCATCCAGGCAATGTCTCCTAGGGAGTAGTGAATAGAAGATGGTTTCCACATGGTTGGGGAAAAGCGCCCAAGTTTAAAAAGGATTAGCAGGCAGCTAGCACGCCAATGGCCACACCATGAGGCAGGGACAAAGTTAAAAACATTCTCGCAAACTCTGTACAGTTGCGGCGTATGATTATGCATACAACTTACTACCACTCCTGGGATTCAAACCCCTGCTGTGTGTGGTAAAAATGCTACAGTTGACATCACAGTACACTGTGCTATCAAGGAATTGGTGAAAAGCATTCCAGTGGTTTCTGACTAAGTCTCCCTCAGTTGTTCTATACGACTGACCTCTTGGGACTTCCAACATTGTTATACTGAAATTCCTACACATTTTAACTGTGTTCAGCAGTGTGGTTATGACTGCTTAATACAACAGTACTATTTATAGAATGCAACACTACAACAACATATGAAAGCAGAATGTACACAAGCAGTCCTGGGGTTATAGTTTTATTCACAAGATATTACACCTTTATTTCCTCACAGCCTATATGACAGTCTTTCTGCCATATTGTCTGGTTTATTTAGTACATCCAATACACAATACATTTTTATACTGGTACAACACTTTCCAGAACTGCTATATTTATTTGTTATGACAGTACATGCAGGAATATTACTAACCTGCCTCGCGACGCAACCTTTGCAGCCTAGCAGCATGGGCTTGCAGGTTCGCAGCCCACTCATCTGCAGCTGTCAGAGAAATACAGTGATATTTAGCCATTACCTATCCATAGTATACACAAGCTAGGCAATTATTATCTATGTAGTAGAATGGATACTTAGTGCTGGGGCATCAGTCATCTGCCTTGCTTCTTGGATCCACTGGTCCAAGAGATCATCCCTCTGCCACTTCAGGTCAGCATGGTGATGCCTGACCTGCTCACCAGTCCGAGGGATACCAGTGGCACTGGTGAGGTCATGTGCGAGACTGTCCCAGGCCTCTACTTTATACTGAGAGCCCTGGTACTGGCCCTGCAGTAGTCTCTCCTCATGATGTTTTACCAGGAGCTATACCATGAATCTGGACTCCTGGGTGCCCCAGCGCTGTGCTCTAAATCGAGTGCCTTCCCCAGCCATTCTGCCTACAGCAAGGAGCTGCAACCAGGTACGGGAATTATTGGCACCTGTGGGGTTTAAATACGCCTGATTTCCCACACTATCCCATGAATGGACAGTTTTGAAAAGGCTAAGCTATGGGCACACCTGCTTACCTAATGTTGGCATTGCTTAAAGGGGCATACCATTGGGCAGATTGAGTTAGCCGGCCTACACATTGCGTACACCGTGTAGGCTGACCTGTGCAATGCTTAGCATTGCTTAATATATATTTAATATTATATTTTACTTTTGACATTGATGTATTATTTGTTAGATGTTATATCTGTGTCTAGTATCTGTGATTCCTGTGTACATACACTGTATGGCATCCTAGGGACTTCAACACTTTATTACAATAACGCCTCACATCTGGCCTTACTGCAGTACTCCAGTTCACATATTTATGTTATGTAGCAGGTTATACAACATAACACTGTACATTGATTTATTTTACATGTTCAGTTTGATTTTCCTATGGTGTGGATTTGTTTGTTGACACCTCAGTCTCATGTACTGCTGTGATGGCTTAGGAGTTAAGCACTGTGACTATAATGTACAGGGTCCTGAGTTTAAGCCTTGTAGAAGCTGTTTATTTTGTTGCTGGGCAGAACACGGGCCATTGGCTACAGAGTTATTAAGGCAGTTGTAAGCGGGTTTGCATGGGTTTGTGTAATGGTAAGTACTGCTAACTTCTGGTTACACTTTCTTATACTCAGTTAGCTTCCATATTGGTTAGTCTGTGTAGGCAGTGTTTACCCCCATGCAGACTCACTTAAACATGCTTACTAGTGCTTACATATGCTTACTACTGCTTATTTGTGCTTAAACCTGCTTATTAGTGCCTTATTCATTATGACACTGATATTTCACATATGCATTTCCTGCAGTACTGCAATTCATAAATATGTGTTATTTAGTGGGTTTTGCAACAAAAAAATTGGCTATAATGTGCTTTGTCATGTGAAATAGTCTGTGCTGCAGTGGGACTCAAACTGGGAATGCCTGCTCATTAGGTGGATGCTCTGCCCAATACACTATTGCTGTTCTGCTTCATTTGCATATATCTTCCTTGTTATCCTCTTCAGCCTTTTAAGCTGCTTTAACAGTAGCTAAGTGATGGGCACACCCACACACCTACGGTTAGCTTTAATCGGATTTTTTTTTTAAATTAAAGGATATTTTTATGTATTGTTGCTGTTGTACACATTGGAGACTGTTGGTGGGGATATGCAGACACCTATGAGTGATCACCTCATTTCTAAACACTTTCTGCCTGAGGTGCGTTCCTCAACCTGGACTATCTTAATCCCTCCGGTTCACCCTCCCAGCACCGCGTGTGAGTTCACTTCTTTCTTGCATGTTATTTCAGTTTCTCTTCCACACCCCCCCTGCACTTACATCCACAAGGTGATCTAATTTTAACCGGTACATCCAACCCTGACATACCTCGATCCATTATTCCATAATTTCATATCCATGGTTCCTTCCCCCTCTGACCTCCACATACACAGCAACCATCCATTCTCTGGTTGCTAGCCCAGCCATACCACACCTCCACACATTGCCCTCTCTCCACATCTCAGTACTCATCCAGTATACTGTCTCGACTCAAGCTTCTTCAGGCTCTTCATCCATTTAGTCCATGTGCGTATGAGCCTTGCCTTGTTCATCTTTCGAGACACGTGTAAACATCGTATTGACTCACAATTTTTGGTTCGTCCCGCGAGGGACGAACTTGTTTTTTTGTCAAGATTAGAATTAACTGGTCTACACTGTTTCTCCCACTGGTAGCATCCTGCCAGGGGTTTAAGAAGCAGTGGTTTGCTCACACATCTGCCCAGCCTCATCTCCTAGTTCCACGGAACCGATGTCCCAGGTTTGATGTTCTGAGCATGAAGCACGCCCACGCTCCCCCTCGACGTGCACTGTTTTTTATTATTTTCTTAAGTTTTTTACAAGACTACTGTTCTCACATTATGACTGGACAGGAACTGTTTTGTTAATTTACATAAACTGCTCAAAATACTGTATTTGAGCAATGTACAAATGGTTGCTTGTATTAATGTAACATGTCTGTCTGAAGGGGGTTTGATATTACATAAGACAATAGCGCTTAATAATGCAGGGGTTGATGGTGTTCTCCTTTTCATTAATTTTTAATGCTTTGTTGTTTTATATATATATATATATATATATATATATATATATATATAGATATAGATATATATATATATATATATATATATATATATATATATATATATATATATATATACATGCACACACACATACATCTACATAATTAAATACATTTCCTATACTGTTGAATGACTGTACTGAATGATATGTTTGTGATAACATCAGATGTATGTGTATTTGCCATGCCGTAGTGGTAAATCACTTTGCCTCTAGTGTGCAGTGTCCAGGGTTTGCAACTTGGGAGTGCTGGTTATTTTGTTGCTGGGCAGGACAAGAGCTGTTGGATACAGAGTGACTATGGCACTTTTAAGCAATTGTAAGCGGGTTTGCACTGGTTTGCGTGAGGGTAAGCAATGCTAACCTCTGGTTATATATGCTTACAGAAAGTTAGCTTCGATCTTGCTTAACCTGTGTGCCCATTGCTTACCCACACGCAAATGGGCTTAAACCTGTTTACTAGTGCTTAAATATGCCTACTGTGGTGCTACAGTCGCGTTGTTGCCTCACGGTAAGATGCTGTTAGGTTTGATTCTCAGCTACAGCGTCTTCTGCGTGGAGACATGTGTGAATGAGCGTACCTTCATTGAAGGTTGTGCATCAGGGCTGGCAACTCGGCACATAAAAATCTATTGCCAATCATTAGCAGACCGGAATTCCGCTGTGGCAACCCCAACCAGGAAAAGCCGAAAGACACAACAACTAGCACTTACTAGTGCTACATTTTAGACAGTAATAGTGTAATGGTGCTTGGGGAGGTGGGTGATTTGGAAAATGTATGGAGTTATCATTCATTACACAGTTTTCCTTCCATTTGTATCTGCGATACTGTATGGGGCACATGTGATTATCTGTGGACTTTGCAACATTATGACACTGACACCTCACATCTGCATTAAATGCAGTACTGAAGTTTACAAATATATGTTATTTATTAGGTTATGCCACAAAAAATATTTATCATAGAGTGATTTGAAGGGAAAATGGAATATACTGCAGTGGGGCTCGAACTGGGAATGACTACTTGTAAGGCGAATGCTCTGCCCACTACACTATTGCTGTACTGCTTCATTTACATATATTTAGCTTTTTATCCTCTTTCTGCTATTTAAGCTGCATTAACCATAGCTAAGCAATGGGCACACCCACGAACCTAAGGTTAGTTGTACTCGGATTTTTAATAAAAAAAGAGGGTTTCTTCATTTAATTTATATGTACTGTTGCTGTTGTACACATGGGGGACTGTTGGTGGGGATATGCGGACACCTATGAGCGATCTCACTCATTTCTTAACACTTTCGTCTGTTCTACATTGCAGGGGTGTGTTTATTCTGAGAGCTTTGCTCTCAGACACACCCTCTGCACTCATACACGCTCCATGTGAGCCTAGGAACTCGGGCAGTACCCCTTCATCAATAGTCCTACATGGAAGATTAGTGAATTCGGGGGACTGACTATCTGGGCGAATAGGAATAGAAAAGAAAGCTGAACATAAATCTACTACAGAAAAGTAAGTAGGCCATAATGGTATACAACTTAATATAGTTGCTGGATTTGGCACTACAAGATATGAAGGGATGACAACCTGATTTACTGCTCTTAAGTCCTGCACAAACCTATATGTATCTCTGCCTGGCTTTTTAAATGAGACAGTAGAAGTTTTATGGCAACTACATGTTTTAACTGTAATTCCCTGATGAAGCAGAGATCCAATTATAGGTTTGCTTCCCTGTTTTGCTTCAGGTTTTAAAGGATACTGTGCTATATGAGGAATTTGCTTTGTAGGACCTACACATATTTTCACAGGTATTGCAGATTTTAGCAGACCTACCTCATTAGAATGTTTTTCCCACAAAATATCAGGAATCTGCTGTAGTAGTCTGTTGTCTGCACTGAAACATGGCTTTTCCACCTTTTTTTCTGTAATACTGAGTAGGGCAATCACTTCTTCTTCTTCAGATTCACTTGGTATATCTAACTAAACACCATCTGTAGTGCAAAAAAATAGTACATCATAATTTGCAGAGCAGATCCCTGCCCATTAAATTTACTGGAGTCAAAATACTTAATAAAAATTCATCCTGATTTTCAATCAGTCTTAAAGAAATTTGAATAGGTTTAGATACAGGAAAAACAGGAGTGTTAGTAACACCCACTGCTGACACTTTTTCAGATGATACTGGAATTTTATCTTGGTCACTTATTTTCAACACAGATCGAGTTGCACCAATATCAATCAGAAACGGAATATCTTTTTGGCGTACTTTTAACTTGTGAAAATGTCATTGTTGATTTACTTGAATTAACACTCTTAGTTTTACCTCACCCCTAGAGTGTTATCAATACATTACCCTTGACAGTTGTTGCTAGTCTGGGGTGGGGATGGTAGAGAGTTTGATTTTGCCACTGCTGCAGCTGCATTTGTTGCTGTCTCTATTGTGGATTTGGGCAATCTCCTTTCCAATGTCCTATTTGTCCACAGTTGTATCAAGCCCTCCTCCTGGTTTAATTTTGGTTTTGTTGAACATTCACTGCTCTTCCTCCCTTGCCTACCTCTGCCCCTGCTCTACTCCTTCTTTCAAAACTCTGTATTTGTAATTGCATGTGTTTACCTTCTGCGTCTCTTCTTTTTTATCTACTTGTTCCATGTAATTCGCTAAGAATTTTATTAACTTATCTAATTCCTCCTCCTGCCGAGTGACCTGATTTTGCTTTACTAATGTCTGTACATTAGATAAAAGTCCATGTACAAAAGCAGAATTAAAAGCTGCTTTAGCATTTGTCATAGAATCTGCAATACTGGAGCGTGCTGAAGAAACTTCTCTAAGTCTGTTAAAATAATCAACTGGTGTTCCATCCTTGCTTTGCTTATATGCAGCAGTTTTATCTCAGTTTGTTTTAACAGGACAGACTGTTAGAATTTCTTTTAAGAGCTTCTCTCTAGCATCTGTTGATGCCTTTTTTCCTTCAGCAGTTCAGTAATTTGGGTCCAATGCTGGAGCCAAGCCAGCTTTGTCATTTAACTTGTTATATATATCAAATGGGACTATGGCTTTTAACAACTATTTTAAATCTCCCAGAGTAGGTTCATATATTTGCTTAATTTATCCTTAAATCTTTGTAGGTCTTGTCTAATTTTAGGAAAAGTATTAACTACAGAATGTAAATCAGTAATTGTCCAAGGTCTATGGACTAACGCCATAGTATCTGGATGTGGTACTTATCTGATTGGATATAGATAATTGTTTCATCTGCTCTTCCTGCCTTTCAACCTGTCTTGTCCTTTGGTGAGTAAAATGCACCTTTTTCAGAATATTCTGCCTCACCGTGGTATGCAATGCTCCCATTGCCATCTTAATGAGAGGGCAAAGTGGTGGGGTAGACAGTGATAGAAGGTTCAGGTTGAGGTGAAGCTGATGTTGAATGTGCAGGTGGAGACAAAGTGACATGTATAACCCCACTTTTCCATGGGGTAACAGACTGACCTCTGCCTTGTTGAGATGAGTGGGGAGTCTGGTCATTTCTATGAAGTTGGAAGAAGGGAAGTTGACCTCCCCCCACTGTAGTATGGTCTTTTCAAATGGCTGGCTGCAAAAAGGCAGTTAGCATGGTATTAAATGCTTTGACTATATTTTTAAGTTCTTTCACCTGTTGTAATAGTTTGTCATTTGTATATTTTATCCCTTTTACAATGTATTCTTTGTGTCATTTAAAAGTTTTGATATTTATAGATATTGCACTGGTCAGTTTTAATTATATTACCCTTCTGTTCTTGGTTCATAGATCATAGGATCATAGGAGGTTACTAGGCTAATGGCCCTAGGTCCCTTACAAGCCTAGCTAAGTATAACCCCTGTTCTGAAGAATATGAAGGTATTAAGTAGGACTAAGTCAACAACTACTGCCACTGTCCAAGAGGGATACAGCTGAAACTCCCGGGGTTAATTTTCAGTTTTCCAATCCAATCACCCAAATTATGCTTAAATTGGTTAAGTGATGGGCTCTGCTTCACCTGAATTAGAAATTTGTTCCAGAGAAGAGGTAACCTCTGTGAGACATATCTGTCTCTCCAGCAAGTCCTGTTGATGTCACCTACTAGGTTGAGTTCCCTAGAGCAAGTACATCTTATACCATTTAATTTATGAATGTGCAGCATTTCCATTAGAGCAGTATCTGAGAATGCTATATATGCAAGGCAGAAGTTGCCTTTCAGTAGTCTGTAAGACACAAAGTATAGCGACAGTGATTTCAGTCTGTCAACATATGACATATGCTGAAGACCCTGAATTTTCTTTGTAAGAAAGCTTTGAGGTCTTTCCAGTTGTTGCGGGTGCCCAATAAGGTACATACCAAAGGTAGCATTGTACTCTTATAGTGTTTTAGTTTTATCAAAAGCGTCATTGTCAGAAAAGCATAAATCTAAGTTTGGTTTTGTTGGCTTTTGCCAGTATGCTATTTACTGACAAGACATTGGTCCATATGCATGGTACATATAATGGGCTGGTGAACCAAACATTTGTCTATTTATTTATTTATTTTATTTATTTTATTTTACGTTTGTTGACCGGGCTAGTCTAACTGGATACATGTCCATTTTCAGTAGAGGCCTGGGGAGAAAAGTTCCAAGCAGAGGCAACAACATAACTTACAGCATAACATACAATTTATACAATAATAAGATAATAATAGAACATTGTTGAGATTCTAAATTTAGAAAAACATACAGAGTGCATTTTTTTTTTTGTAAAGCTAATTTAAAGATTCTTATAAAGTAGTAAAAAGGGGAACTTGATAGATACTAGTGGGATGTTAAGTAACTGGTTAGCTCAGGTCAGCATCCATGTACAAAAGGTTAGTAAAGTATGAGGAGAGCATGACTGAGGAGAGAAGTATTAGTCAGGGTTAGAGCAGGGACAAAGCCAATGTGTTTTACGGTATTCTTTAAGACGTTTTTTGAAAAGCAGTGTAGAAGAAAGAGCCAAAAGTTCACTTGGAAGCTGGTTCCAGCTTTTTCCCACTGTATTAGAGAAAAGTGAGTCCCCAGCTCTGTTGTTAGGTTTAGTAGTTGAGACTAGAAGTTTATTAGCTGAGCGTAGTGTTGCTAGATTTTTGTATGGGGTAATAAGGCTAGAGAGGATTGGGATATTATTAGGGTAGTGAAGGATTTTTTGGGTCATAGTAAGTTGTTGACATTGAAGTTGGTTCTGCAGTTCTAACCATCCCAGTTGTTTAAGGGTGTGGCAGTGGTGGGTTCTAAAAGGGGCACCAGTGGCAAATATAGCTATGTTATTGTAGCTGGTTTCAAGTTTGTTAAGGTTGTTTTTGGATAGATTGGTATATATGGCTGAAGCATATAGTAGGGTAGAGATAAGGTGGGTCTGGGCAATGGTGGTTCTAGCTAATGACGTAAGGAAGGGCTTGATTCTATATAGAGAGCCAAGTTTCCTGTTGACAGATTTTATGGTAGTATTAATGTGATTATCAAAGTTAAGGTTGTGGTCAATAGTAATACCCAGGAGACGAGTTGAAGTATCAGGGAATATGCTAGTTCCATTGTTGGAAGTTACTGTGAAGTGAAATTGTGGTGACTTTTGGGTAAGAGCAAAAAGCAGTAATTTCATTTTTTTGGGGTTCAGGAGGAGGCAATGTTGCATGAACCAATTTTCAACAATGTTAAATACTGTTTGGGTGAGGTTCTGGAGAGAGGTTGGAGACTTGGCTGTGCATATTAAAGTAGAATCATCTGCATATTGTATGCAGGTGGCTTGGGGAATTTTGGCATTTAGATCATTAATAAAAACTGAAAAAAGAAGAGGGCCTAAAATAGAGCCTTGAGGTACTCCAATATTGACAGATAGGGGTGTAGAAAGATTATTGTCCCACAGCATTGTTTGGTGCCTGTTTTCCAGATAGGATTTAACCAGAGTAATGATTGTGGGTCAAGTGATAGGGCTTTTAGTTTGTCCATAAGCAGGTGATGGTTAACCATGTCAAATGCTTTTGAAAGGTCAATGAATAGTGCAGAGGAAAGAGAGTTGTTATTACGATGTTTGTTTATAGAGTCAGAAAAGGATAGGAGGGCAGTAGTAGTGCTATGGTGAGGCATGAAACCATGCTGGCAGTTAGCAAGTAGATTATTTTGAAGGAGGTGGTGTAGTAATTGTCGATGTATACATTTTTCCATTATTTTAGCTATTGGAGAGAGTAAGGCAATTGGTCGAAAGTTAGAAAGTTCAGTGGATGCACCGCCTTTATGTAGAGGAATGATATGGGACACTTTCCATATGGATGGGATTGTGCTTTCTCTAATTGTCCTATTAATAAGGATGGAAATGGGATAGGCAACTGCTGTAGCAGCAATCTGCAGGTATTCTGCTGGAAGACAGTCAGCAGAAGGGGTGCCTGGTTTAAGTTTTTGTAGGAGGGTGCAAATGAGGGATGTAGGTACTGGTTGTAAATGGAAGGTAGGGACTGGGCTATTTGAAGTGTTAGATGGGCTAGTGCTAATAGGAGGTAATGTGTTAGCTAGAGTTTGAATGGCGTTAGTGAAGTAGTTGTTGATGGCATCAGCAACTTGTTTAGAGTTAGTATAAGGGATACCTGTTGGGGTGGGAGTTTTAGAGTGATTTAATAATCTTACTACATGACTTTCCCATAATATAAAGTGTAGTACACTGTGTTGTTAGTTAACCTATTTCTTCTCTTTTTTCAGTACTACAGAGTACACTCAATCATGCATACAGATTCATACAAACTTTCAGATGTGCACATCTAGTATTTGACATTTAGACTAAAACCCAGTTCAATCTAAGTACCAGGCCCCTGCTGGTTAATGCTTGTAGCATATACTTCAGGAAAAAGCATCACAATTATGAACTTAGACCTAAACAAAGAATGCATTCACCGATGTAATAAATAATGTGGTTACAATTCACAACTGCATTAGCATCACTGAAATCCACAGGAACTCAAATACAAAATGTAAGTTAAAAACACTTACTGAAATGGGCACCCAGTATTTGTTGAAGAGATTCCTGCCACAGTCTCCAGTGATGTGAAACAAAACAAACAAATCTCAGTTAAAATACTACCAGGCGCAGGAGTATCCGAAAAAGAACACTTGTTAGCAGATAATATTATGCAGCTATTCAATTCAAAACCAGACTGTCAGAGATTCTGGATGCAAACACATTATTTATTAAAAAGTATCATGATACTGGAATATCTCAAAACAGAGGGATTCAGCTGTATACAGAGATATAACCATTTTTATGTCTTAAAATTATAAAAGACTAGTTCATACACAGCTCAAAGCTTTCTCAACTTGTGATTAAAATACAAGCACGTGTTTTCGAGGCTAAAAGGAGTAAACAGATAACAAGGTATAGATATAGAAGGATAGCTTAAAAATTTCTCATGCTTCAGTTTTGACATAGTTTATGTATTTCCTTTCAGCAAACTTATCTCAGAGACATTCCAAGCCTGTAGAAAGTACATAATTTTCTTCCAGGGTCAAAGGATTACAAGAAACATTTACCATCTGTTTGTAAATCTCTAATGAACTCTAACAAAGTCAAACAGTTTTTTTCTTAGTTAATTAGTAAAGATATATATGAAACTGTTGCAATACTTTTAAGCTAACAGTATATTAAAATAAGCATTAATAAACATTACAAACAACATATCCATTATACTACTATCAGCTCAAGAGGTCCCACTTGGCAACTCTTTATGTCACTGTAGTGGTGACAATATTGCTCCCCAGTGAGTGTGATGCCAGTAGCACTGGAGATAGCCTTAACAAAGCTATTCTAAGCCACAGCCTTGTACTGACACCAGGTATAATTCCACTGCAGCAACCTCTGGCTGTAGTGTATCGCAAGAAATATCACAAAAATCCTGGACTCCTCAACACCCCACCATTGTGCTCTAAATATAACACTATCCCTACATTCACTAGACTTCTTTGCAGAAGTCAGGCTAGAAATATGTATCTGAAGTGGTTCTCATTACATCTCTAATCAAAGTGTTATGGCAAATGGCATTCTGAGCCCCGTTGTAAAAGTATGTCTAAACTGGATTTGTACCTTGTGTTATCTGTCTTCATTCTCTAGTACCACCACACTTTCACCTTAGGACCCCAATATTTTTTTTTATTGAGTAATATCCAAAGTGCTGATGGCTGTGCACCAGTGCTGGGCTTGTTTGCACAACAACAGACAGCCCAGATTAAAATTTTCACTTTTTCCAAAGGGTATATCTAGCAATGCCTAGAGCAAGAACTGTATTACACATCTTTTTGCCACAGCTGAACTTTAATTTCTGGCACATGTGAAATTATAGGAAAGGGGACAGACAACACATCACACATTGTTAGCAATACTGAGAATAGTTGATTTTCAAGGAATAACACAATGATATAACACAATATGTATCAATATGTATTTATACCTCAACCTGTAAAATTATCTGTAAACTGGATTCAGACTTTGCATTTTCTGTCTTCTCTATCTAAGCTCTCAGCAGTTAAACCTTGTGCTAAAGAGAAAGTTAGCTGGCATGTGCATTTTTTTCACTGAGTACTTTCCAGAGTGCTGCCGACCTCACACCAGCACCAGGCTCATTTGCACTACAAAAGGCAGCCCACATTAAATTTTTCATTTTTTTCTTTGGTTGTTAACTGTGTTTCCACATGTTGAGTGGAGTACAAATGCAAAAGGTGCTATAAAAGTACCTTGTATTGCAGAGTAACACATTTAATGGATACATGTAGCAAAGAACACAACAGTTAGAGCATCAGCATTAGCATGACACATTATTCCTTTTCACATCTGCTTGCTATAGCATAAATAGGATCTATGTCACATCAACAAATGCTCACTTACTAGAAACTCTCTTTGCCGAGACAAAAACAGCGAATGTTCAATTAAGTGTACATTCACATCAGTGGATTTTAACACAGGGAATAAAAGCAGTTGGTCATCATTCAACATTCACACACACTGCAGTATGTCAAACCCACACACCTCCTAACTATATATACCAACTCCAAAATTGCACTACAGTGGGGAAAAGGGCAAATTTCCCAATGCTGGACAACTGCCTCCATTTCCTATTTAAAACTTTGCTGATTTTCCCGTTTGCTTAATTGAAAATTTGCTCTTTTCATCCCAGCAAACAGTGGTTTGCAAAAGTGACCCCAGGATTCAGTAAGGTTCTGTGCAGAAATAGCTTATTCCTGCAAGGAAGTGACCATTTAGGAGCAGCATGGCAGTGCGCCATGCATAGTAATGAAGGCGTGCTACCTCAGCTCTTAAACAGACATGGAGTGTGGATGAGTGCAAGGGGTGTGTCTGAGAGCAGAGCCCTCACAATATTAATGCCCTCACAGTCAAAAACTGCCATTTGGCAGTTGCAGTGATTGAGACTGCTCATAGGGGGTTGCATACCCCCAACAGCATAGATCAACACAGAATGTCCAGATATGTGGCTCATACGTCTGGCCTGTCCCTCATTTACCCTGCCAAATCACTGGGATGATCTCATCAATGA
>NC_056731.1:1284864089-1284926589 GCF_019279795.1 Protopterus annectens | reverse complement strand
AAAGTGCTTCAGTGTATGTTTGCCTGTTTCATAGATCAGACTACAGTGCGGGTAAGGGAAAATTCCCTTTTCCCCACTGTAGTGCCATCTTGGAGTGAGAATATTAAAGTAGGGGTGTGTGGGGGTGCAGGGGGGCAAAGCCCCTCTGCAGAAACGTAGATTTTATCTTTTAACTACACATACATGGAAGCACTTTTCAATGTTAAGCACTTTCATGTATGTGTGTTCGATGTTTTGTGATTCGGACATATGCTAGTCAAGCATGTGTCCTAGACCCATATATATATATATATATATATATATATATATATATATATATATATATATATATAGACACACAACTCATAATATATATCTACACATATATATGTGTGTGTGTATGTCTACATATATACAAACACACACACACACACACACACACACACACACACACACACACACACACACACACACACATATATGTATATAAATACATGTCCCCTACTTTTGCATGACAGTGCTGCATATGTGTGAGGGGAACATCACACATATCAATACACACACACACACACACACACACACACAGACACACACACACACACACACACACACACACACACACACACACACACACACACATATATATATATATATATATATATATATATAGATAGATAGCAGTAAGTGAGTAAGTGTGTGCAGAATTGATGGTCATGGAAGGTATGAACAGAACACATTGCCCTTGTTTGTGAAAGTGGGAATGGGAATTTGGGGAAGGATAGCACGCATATTTGTGGCGGTGGGTTGGTTTGGAAGATAGAGAAGACAGCCTGCAGGGGTGGTATATGATACATGTGGTGGGTAAACACTCTGGATGGGGAGTGTTGTCTGCGATGGTGAAGCCCAATGAGCCCCCATATGGAAACAATGGGACCAAGGCCACCACCTATGGCCAGTCACAACATCAGCTTCACAGCCCTGATGGTGCCTGGGCTGGAGGATGAGCAGGATGAGCATGCAGATCCTGTGAGTGTATACTGAGGGTTGCAAGGTGCTGTAGCACACCCCCATGTCTCTGTGGAGCTCCCTATGCACCAGACCTTGGACCTGACCTTGGATGACAGGATCATGTCTGTGTGCGCTCCCAGGGGGGTGAACTCCATCCCCTGAGGTGGTTATACCTGAAGGAAGTGCAGGACCAGTAGATGAGGAGGCCCCAGAGTGGGCCCCACATGTGATGTGGCATGGTAACATGACCAGATAAGGTGGAAGAAGTTGTTCTGCTGGGAACTGTTCCCTAAACATGTTATTGTGTCACTAGTATAGGACATATGTGGGTAATAATAGTCCACACATTCCTGCATCATGTCCAACAGCATGCATAGATATCCCCAATAACACAAAACAACAAATGTGCAGCAATCACATAGCAAACAGATCACATGCATATATGGAACCATAGTGGCTCTTACAATGGCATGCAGGTGACATTTTCCATAATAGTCCACCAATGATAATGTCCCCAGAGGGAACATGACTACAGACACATAGCACAAAGTGTTGTACAATATGATATATGTCCCAATGGTAGGTATTCTGCAGACATACCTGTTGAGTTGTGTGATCAGATTGTTGTTGCAGATATGGTGGGGGGGAGACAGAGATGTGTATTAAAAACTATGATAACCTTGGTCTATGAGGTCCTCAGACCTATTTCCATGTTTATGTCTTTCAGGAAAAATGTCCATGGAGAGGTTTCCCATTTATACAGTGGAGGAGAATGATGTCATCATCTCACACCTGGTGCAGCACTACCAGGTGTTGTTCAGCTGAACAGCCCATGAGCAGCAGGAGCAGACTGTCCTGTGGAATGATCTTGTCCACAGGGTAAAAGATGTTGGCCTGTATAACCACAGTTATGAGCATGTCCAGCATCGTTGCACAGACCTACTTCGCAATGCTTGTTAGCATGCTGCTGCAGTCAGGAAGGACCAGCTTGTACTAGGGGAGTCATGCCATCCAGCCCCCCTACACTTGTTGAGGAGCTCCTTGCCAGCCTCAGGGCACCTGCCTGCCCACACACACAACACCTGGCAGAGAGCATAGTGGAGTTGGATGCTACTCGCACAATGGCAGAGGAGTGTGCAGGTAAGGCCACAGGGCACATTAGTAGATCACTGTTGAGTATCCATCTGCATCTGTACAGTTAGATCATGCATTTGTGAGATGACATATATATAGTCTGTTGCTGCATAGTAGTAATAAACAGATGTGCATAATCTGTAGTATTGTGAGCTTGTACTGTTGATGTGCTGTAATGCTGCACCCACCCTGTATCCGTGCCATAGCTGTGGTTACTGGCATCACATCTCTCACACACTTATGTAGGTCCTGCTCGTATACCTCCAGGGCAGCAGCCTGTAGCTGGTGAGTATGGTGTTTGTTCAGGTTTGCCAATACACCGGACATGTTATGGCCATGGTATATTCCATGCACACATTTAACATACCTACCCATAATGCATGCTGTACATGTTCACATATTGTTGCTGTTAACTGCACTGCATCACAGTTGTCACCATGATGGTGTATCTGATGGGTATGTCAGACTCCTGCAATATAACTAACATCCTGTCAGTGCAAAATGTGTGAACATAGATGAACATAATGGTGGGATAAATGGCCTACAGTAGGGACATGTGTGAAACATCACCCTTATACAGTGCTACAACAGTGTATATACCAGTATTACAATGGCTACTGTTACAGATCTACACTACGGCATACCACAATACTGCAGTCCACAATCCTTACAACCTGCATGAGCAATGAGTGTGCAATATGGAATCGTATGTTAGGACAGCAAATATGGGGAATATATACCTTTACATACACTGGAAGCATATGTGTGCACACACTCCAGATAAAATATAGTGGAAGCAGCTGTTGAGATACTGACCACATGCATTTGTCATGGAAATGCACCTTCCAGCAAGTACATGTCCCCAATGAAATGGTCTGCTGTCCAAGACGTTTGGCCATCACATGTACCCACTTACCTGCAACAGAGGCAGCCATAGCTTGCACACATCTTACATGCCATGGCGTGGACCCCATACCCAACAGGTAGCACCCAGAACTTGGACATGTAGCCATACCTCACCATTGCATATACCATGGCAAACAGTGCAGACAGTCATGTATATGGCGAGGATGTATGGGACAGGAATAATGTAGGAAATAAACAGATGGGCATCCAAGACAGATTATGTCACATGTAGCAAACCAGTCATGCAGGCTGCCTAGTAACATGCCACAACACTGAGGGAGTTGCAGGAATGTCTAGCAAGTACTAGTTGTGCAGTACCCATGTCAGCAATTGCCTGGACTCTGCATACGTGTATCCCATGGGTTAGGGTAATCAGATGGGACAGTTGTACCACAGAAAACATCATCCAGGCCTCTCTACAGGTAGCGTATACATAACAGAAAAAGTCCCCAAAAGGCATGAATTGTAATGTGTACTGATGTACCAAGACCACATTGGAAACCTACAGACAGTATCACGTAAGATACATGTGCTGCAGAACCAACAACTTAGGCCCACCCTCCCCATCTGTAACGTGCCGATGCCAGCGTACACCTGTATGTTTGCCATTTATTAGCTGGGACTAGGCTGTTACATGTGGTGCTCAGTGTTTGGGACACTGCAAACTGACACATGTGTAGGTCATAGTTGTCAGGCATCTGCAAAAAGGCTGAAGGTGGGGGGTGTCATCATGACACAACAGTGCACTGCAGCTGGGATCCAAAGGATGCTATGAATGGCTGTATCTGCACACAGTCAGGGTCAGGAACTGTGGCAGACATAACCCTGACTCCACAGCAATAGTGATGGCAGTGTGTGAACTCCAAGGAATGTGCACATGAGTTGACCTTGCAATCATGCAGAGTTGGGGGACATGTGTAGGGCAGACTGACCAAATACTGGCAAATGCAGATGGCCCATGCTAATATACCCCTGCCAGCAATAGTGACTGCTGTAGAACACATAAAAGTAGGTGCAACAAACCATTATGATAAGGGTATGCACACATATGCACCCGTGAAGTGTATGCATCTCAATCAGCATCAGCACAACTAACACATTTGTTTGACACTGCATTTGATTGTACAGGTCATATGTCACATATCAGGCTCATGTAATGTTAACATATGCAGTAATGTGGTCCCATGGCATATCAAGGAAGAGGGCTTCATATCAATAAGGGTGTGTACACTCCCCAAAGCCACGGTAAGGTTTTGACGGTTGTCAGTGTAATTGTATCGTATTGGCCATACATGCACCGCTGATGATGACATCTGTAAATCAGACATCAGGCATTCACAAATTACATCTGTCCACATAGCATCCCATGTGTGTGTCGGACAAACACATAGGGGCTGTGAGCAGCAGAGCAGACATAACTGACTCAGTAATACACATTCAGCAATGGTGTGTACACCTGTGAGGTATGGTGCACAGTACATGGCAGGGTGCTGAACAGGTGCACAGCAATACTGTGTATATGGGTGCAGTGTTTTCCAGGGGAACGGGCATCACATATTAACACAGCCCATGCATCACACACATGTATACTGTTGCTAGCATGGATTGACTATAGCTGCACTGAGTGCTGTTGAGTACCATATGTTAGGCATGTTGACAGATGGGTAATGGGAGGTCTGTAATATCTTCATGCAACCTCACCTGTAAGTGTGTGTGTGTGTGTGTGTGTGTGTGTGTGTGTGTGTGTGTGTGTGTGTGTGTGTGTGTGTGTGTGTGTAGGGTGGGGTGTTATTTTGACTGTAAGTGCAATCTGGTGGAGTGGAGGGGGGGTTGATGTATGTAGGATGTGTGTGTGTGTGTGTGTGTGTGTGTGTGTGTGTGTGTGTGTGTGTGTGTGTGTGTGTGTGTGTATGTGTGTTTGTGTGTGTGTACATGTATGTACATGTGTGATTGTGGGGTTGTTCATACATCTCTACTTCCCTTTGAAATTGTGCAATACATGGACATGGACTGGCACATGAGACACCAGGAATACTTATCTGACATGTAATCTCAGTACAGCTGATAGTATAATATGGTCTGTAGCGTGGAACTTGCATTGGGAGGGAAACTAGACACCAGCTATACTGTTATAATTGCAATCATCAGAAAGGTAAAATAATAGCCACGTATGCAGCACTACAGATGCATTGTGGAATTACAAGACAACACCAGTGAGTGTCTCCACATATTACTGTTGTCCACATAATAAGTTAATAGAGCAACAGATCTTGCATCTACTGAGCAATAGTTACATATGACACTCCAGTGCGTGACATTATTGAGTGACTGTAGTAGCCCCTAACATATGGGAGCCATATGTTAAGGATATATGGACAAACCTAGGGTGAACACTGGATGACAGCAGTAAGTCCTTGTAAAACCGACTCCAATCAAGTCAAAGAGGTAATGGAGTAACAGGTCATGTTTTGTGATCACTTGTCTAGACAATTAGAAGAATGATACGTTAATGATTTGCATTAATGATTGTAAGTTTCCAAGTGTGATGCAGGATGGGGAACTTACGAGAATAAACTTGGGACAGTCTTTAATCTCAGGGACAGTTAAGTATTATAGTGGGATGTCAGAGTGTGTGTGTGTGTGTGTGTGTGTGTGTGTGTGTGTGTGTGTGTGTGTGTGTGTGTGTGTGTGTGTGTGTATGTGTGTGTGTGTGTGTATGTGTGTACTGTTAAGCAATGACATACAGGTCTTAAAGTGCATTTCTTGTTTTCCTCTCACAAGTGGCAAGGTGGGTCAGGGTCCCTCCTGCAGGCAATCTGATGTTGGTGTCCATACAGACACTGAAAATGATGATAGGTGTGTTGAGGCACAAGCAGGGTTGTCAGAGGCCGAAACTACACCATCGTTTGACATCCCCCTGTTATCTACCCCTTCCCCGCACACAGTCACAGTGCCTATAGATACCCCATCACCAGTGGCCATAGCAGAGGGTCAGTTGGCAGTTGGTGGCAGTGCACAGGACACTGTGGTATCTATGGCTGCTGTGTCTGGACACAGCAGCTATAGCCAGATATCCGGCAGGGTACCACATAGGCAGATGTACAGGAGTGCTCATGGGACGGCTGCTGTTTATCATGCCCCTGGCAGAAGTGCCACATCTGGTACCACCAGATGCATGTTTCAGGCTGTCATGGAGGTGCAGGCATGTATGGAACAGTACACCAAACAGGGTCTGAGGCTGCAGAGGGCTGCTCTTTCAGCTGTAACTGACAACATCCGTGCTCTTGCAGGTGCCTTCCATTATTTGACGAGGTCATGGATAGATGGCGAGGTAAAATGGTGGGACTCCTCAACCATGGATTTTCTGTGCTAGAGCATGTGGTGGGAGTGGTGCGATGGCCATGTGGACATAGGCCAGCAACACCAACAGCTGGAGGTTGACGTGGATGTGCAAGGACACCAAGCTGCTCCTGTAGTGGCAGTACCACCCCAGCACTGCAGGGGGGGATGTTGTCCACACCACACCACAGCAGGCCAAGTGTACATGGCCCTGGCCAGTACCAGGAGGGATCTGATTCCAGTGGGCATATGTCATCATCAGGGGAGAGTACCATATCGAGCCTTGTACCTGGATGTGCATGTGGAACCCCTGGCAGGCACAGTTCTCATGTCCGTGGCTGGAGGTGGTGAACTGCACACCCTGCCAGGTATGGTCTACAGCTGTCCAACAAACACCTGTATAGGGCAGCCACATGGCAGAACTGTGTACATGCATACTCACACACAATACAAACACACCTAGGGCAGTCCCATACCTACAGACACCACATCACCCTGGCCATATCAGTAATAAAAAACCCTCATTCACACACATGGTGTCAAATGTATTGCCCAGCCTATGTCTCTGGCAGACCAACAACATACCCTGTGCATATGATGATACCTGTGCCTCATCTCTGTCATCCATAAAATCAATGCAGGGACAGGCTAATATGGTTCTGATGCACACGGTGACTATACTACAGTGTACCAATGTACTGCTGTGTAACATGTTGTCAGCAGTAACATTTAATGCTTACATGTCAGGAAGTGTAGCTGTCCAGTCATGATGCATTATAGCTGTTATTAACACTGTGTGATTGTGGTCTCCATAATGTTATCCGTTTGTGTTGTAGGTGTCCATGTGTCAGCAAGAGGATGGTCTGCTGTCATATCTCACAAGGAGTATGGCACTGTGGTGACACCTTGGCTGTGCCATATCCTGGGTACAGGTGAACACATGTCACAGGTCTGTATAACAGTTACTGCCTGTGCCACAAGGCCGATAGGTCTGGGGGTGGTGTTTACAGGTGAGTGCATGGTAGCTGCTCTTAACAGCCCTTCTACAGTGGACAATGGTTGTTGTACTAGGTGTTACACACCACACGTTTGTGTATAACACACATGGAGGCTTTGGTGTTGATGCAGTACACAGAGAATATTTTACACATGGTTGCATGTACCTGTGCAAGGAACCCATTGTAGCCTATGTAATTCCACCAAGCCAGACTATGCAGAACAACACATTGTGGAATAAGCAGTCTGCTAATTTAATGTCATTGACGATGGTACTGGCAGGGTATATGTCTCCTTCCCAATGTAGTGCAATTCTCAACATGGTAAAGCATATGTGTGTTGGTGTGGCTGGCACATCCCTACCCTTTGGAGGGTGAGAGGTGCTGTAGAGCCACAGAGAGTGTAATGAACAAATACCTAACCTGTTTACATGAACTGTACAGTATTATGGCCAGCTACACGGGGGGGGTACACTCAACAGTAACTGCAATGATGTTGCTGTGTCCACAACAGCCACACCCAGCTATATATACACACCATCACACATTGACCAGGACTGCAATACAACCCCTTGTCCATCCCAAGAGTGCTACTACAGGGATATGCATCTAATGCACATGCCACAGGCATAGTATGGTGATGCATTGTCATGCCTCTCTTATGGGTAGCAACATCACTATCCCTAATACTGTGTGGCAATGCATATTGTAATAAGAGTATGTCACCTCAGAATGCTGTACCCAACATATATACACACATGCACACATACACACACTTGCCAGAACTCAGGGGGTATCCCATGCCTATTAACCCATTTGTACAACAGTGTTGTGCTGATACTGCAAGGCCCAGGTAGCCATTAGGGAGAGGAGCGTAACAAGGTACATGTAATGGCCAGTACAGCAGCAGCCATATCTAACTATGGCAATGGGTGGTGCGGTGGGTGTGAAGGGTCTCAGGGTATTCTCAACTACTGGTCTACAAATCCACAAACACTGATATTCTCAGTAATGCATATGTACACATTTGTCAGTACTGGGGTGCATCGGTGCAGGTGTTCATAGGTGTGTACCAGGCAATTGTCCATGGAGAGATGGGAAGTGTTGGGGATGTTTCTACAGTGGTATCATGCCACCTGCCATGTGCCAGAAGGCCATCTATCAACAGACACCACTGTGGTGACCCTCAGGGTGAGAGTGACATGCATCAGACAATCATCTGGGTGCCTCCTGCAGAGGGCCGGTGAGGTGCTCCAGTTGACATGTATGCAACATGTATCACATAACATGGTTAGTGTCTGTCTTGGAGACCTGTACCCAAGCATGTTATGCTGACTGTGGTAGTGTAGTTGAGGTATCCATGGCATGTGGTGTGTACAGGGTGTTGAGTCCTGTCTGTGGCATTTATAGCACAGCTGGGCACACATATCAGTGTCAGTCAAGCATAGATTGCCTGTACATATCCAAGATGGATCCCTGTCATCTGCACATCTGTACAGGAACTGACAGACATCAGCTCACCAACTAGCTATGCATTAGGATGAATGTGTTGACAGATAGACGTCTGACACTGATAGGTATGCCATTACTACATGATGGCAGCCCTCACTGACATGTGCTATACATACAGTAGTCTACAGTTATTTTCCACATGTCAGATCATTATCCAGTAGGAAATATTTAATGCAACACAGCTCACACACCAGGAACATGGATTGTATGTAACACATTCACATGGATAAGAGTGTTGTACAAGCCATATATACTCAAGTGTCCCAGACAGGAGACTCACACCCCTTGCTTCTGTAATAACAGCACATAGACATATGTTATGTAAATGGCATTACATACATTTATTACAGATGTCATTACCCTGCTATGTTATCAGACTGAAATGTGAGCACTGGTTACCAGGGCCGAGCCATGCTCAGCAGGTGTCAGCATTGCTGCAATATAACAGCTAAGCACATTTGTGCACTGGTAAGTGAAGCCTACATGGTGTAAGCACCCGTATGTTTAACAGTACCTTAGCACCACTTAGATTTTCACAAACCTGAGCAAACGAGCTTAAAGCTGCTCAAAACTGCGTTAACAACTCTGTATCCAGCAGCCCTTGCTCTGCCCAGCAGCAAAATAAAAAGCCCTTGAACCCAGGACCCTGTACACTATAGTCACAACAGTTTACCACTACACCATGACAGCTGTGAAGATAGTCGTAGTTTTTCCAATATATCTGTCAGTACACATATTGAATAGTAGTGAACAATTGCTGTGACTTCTATAATTGTGTAGTTCATGTTAATGATATTACTGTGATATTACTGTTGCATCACATATCTTGTTATATCTAAATATACACATATCAGATACATAGGGTGTGATACATCTGGGAAGGTATACATAACAGTAATGTTTACACATTACAATGATATGGACATATACATATACATATGCAGATATATGTGTACATTTACATACACACACAGATATATATATATATATATATATATATATATATATATATATATATATATATATATATATATATATGTGTGTACATCTTTATAGTGCATCATATATATGGCCATATATAGATCTCTCTGTATACACACACACACACACACACACACACATATATATATAGGCTCATAGGTAGGTACTAGGCTATCAGCCCAAGGGCCTAAGTAAGCCTAGCCAACAATGTTTCCTGGCTTATGCCACCCAAGAAAGTTAATTTTCCTGGGGTGTATTTCCTATTTCCCATCCACTCATCAAGATTTTTCTTGAAGAGTGCTAATGAGGAACTTTGCTTGACATAGATGCGTAGCTTGTTTCAGAGTATAGGAAGTCTCTGGGACAGGAATCTATCTCTCCGGCATGTCCTGTTTATTGTGGTGACAAGGTTTAGGTCCCTAGAGCATGTAGCTCAGAGGGATTGGGATTTATTTAGCTGTAGCATGTCCAACAGCTCTGGGTTTAACATAGCTTTATATATTAGGCAGAGATCTCTTTGGAGTAGGCATATGCTACACAGTAAAGCTGGAGTTTTTTGAGATGGTCAGTGTTGGCCATCTGTTTGAGGCCAGTAATCCTCTTTGTGAGGTACTTCTGTGGCCTTTCCAGCTGCTGCAGATGTCGTGTGAGGTACATTCAAAAGAGGTGTTGTACTCTATAATGGGTATAATGCATGCCGAGTAAAGGGGAAAAATGACCTCTTTTCCTGGATGAAAACCCTTTTGTGATGAGGTGTGCCACATAGAAGGATTTCCTGACTACTGTGGCGATGTGATTATCAAAGGAGAGACTACTGTTCACTTGGGTCCCAAGGTCTCTTATCCCACATTAAGCATTAAGTAGACTGCCGTTTATGTGGTAGCTCATGGGTGCAGAGTTTTTGCCAAAAGGGATGACAATGCACTTTTTGGCAGTGAGCTTGAAGCCATGCCTTTGACACCAGGCATCTGTCTCAGTGAGGCCCTTCTGTAGGATGCCCACATCAATTGGGGACTTGACTATGGCTCCTAATTTGCAGTCATCTGTGAACTTCATTAGCCAGAGGCCTTCTGTGTTAGCCTGTACTTCAAAAAAGTAGATACCAAACAGGAGCAGTCACAGGACTGAACCCTGTGGTACTCCACTTCACTGGTTTGAAGTCAGATTTGAAGTCTGCAACTTCTGCAATGTGAGTTCTGTCTATGAGCCAGTTGGCAACCCATCTTGTGACGTAGGAATTTATACCTAGTTTACTGAGTTTAGCTATAATTCCAGAATGGGAGATGGTGTCAAAAGCCTTGGCGAGGTCAAGATTGGCTGGGTGAACCACCTTACCCTCATTTACGGCTTTGGTGACTGCCTCAAAGAAGTCGATCAGTTTCAGAAGGCATGATCTGCCTTTCACAAACCCTAACTGGGTGAGGTACAGAGTTTGGAGGTTACCAATATCTTTGTTTATGAGTTCCATGATGACACCTTCCATGGCCTTGCAGACCAGGCTCATCAGGCTAATAGGGAATAGTTCCCAGAATCAATGGTGGCTCCCCCTTTTTGGACTGGGATAACTGTTGCTGTGCACCATTCAGTGGGCACAAAGCCTGATGTGAGCCTATGATAAATGCGGAGCCAGTACGTTCTGAAGTTCATGTAAAACTCAGCCTGGGATACTGTCCGGTCCCATGGATGCTATTTTTTTGGTTTTTAGAGAGTGCAGCTTTTACCTGCAGATATGTGATTACAGGGACTCTGCAGTCTTCCTGTATAGATATGGGCCCTTTAGGGGATGGGGGGGGGTAAAGTTAGCACTGAAGCTATCTGCCAGGATGTTGGCAATATCAGTTGGTTCTGTAATTTTCATGCGGTTGTGCTGTAACTCAGAACAGATTTGGGTGTTGCTATTGAGATTCTTGACATAGCTGTAGAATGCTTTGTGTTTGCCCTTCGAATCAGTGGCAATTTTGTTTTCATAGCTAGCTTTGGAGGATGTTATAAGGGATCCCAGCTTCTTACTGAGGCTGACCAGAGAGCTCCTCCACTCATGGGATTTTACTCTGTTTTGCAACAGTTTCTTCCTTCTATTATAGAGTTTGTTTATGGCAGGGGACCACCAGACTGGCTTCCTTTTTTTGGAGGATGGCATCTTGGTTCTGTTTGGGATAGCACGATCTATGCACTCGTGTAAGTGCTTATAGACTGCATTTGTGGAGGAGGATTCAGCAGTCATAACTGTATTGTCCATCTGCATGGGTGTCATGATGTTCGACACTTCTGTGTTAAGAAGCATGAAGTTGGCTTTGGTGAAATTTTTTACAGTGGTTTCCTTAATGGTGGGTGGGGGCGGGATGTGGATATCTACGGTGATTAGCTTATGGTCGGATCTGACCAACGAGGAGTTGACTTCAGGTGTGGGACACCAGTCACTCATGTTGGTAATTACTAGGTCTAAGATATTGTTGCCCCTGGTAAGGGTGTGGATAAGATGATCCAGGGCACTGGAATTTATGAATTCCAGAAAGTGCTGAGTGAAGGAGTTGGTACATGTGTAGTTTTCCCAGTTAATGATTGGGTAGTTGAAATTGCCCATTATTAGGGTGTTTGGTTGAACCCTAATATTTTCCAGTATATTAGGAAAAGAGCGGTGGGAATTCTGGGGCATGGTGCGGGATCTGTAGCAAACTACAATTTGGATTGCAGTTTTGCCCAGAGTTAGTTGCACTTGTATAACCTTGGATGCATTATGCTGCACAACTAGCCTCGATGTGTGGATATCCTTAATGAATATGGACACACCTCTGCCTTTGGTGTTCTGGTCCAGGTTAGATGGTCGAGAAGTGTGGTATGAGTTATAGCCTGGTAATGCAGGGGTGGTCTCTAGAGCCTTGAACCAGGTCTCAGTCACTGCACAGATATTGATGGTCTCCATTTTAAGGAGTGCCTCAAGTTAGTGCATTTTGAGATTTAGACTTCTAGCATTGAGTAGCATTACCCTCAGTTTTTGCTTGCCTGTTCCTGTTACGGTGGTGAATTTCATTTGATCCTTGCCTAAAAAAGGCACTATAGCAGCGGCAAGAGCCTTAGCCAGTGTCCGGAATCCCAGGGGTGACAGGTGCAGGCCATCTCTGGCAAAGCATCGTGATCTGTCGACCATATCATCCCAGGCAGACAGATACTGGATCCCCTTAGAATGACACCAGAAGATTAGCCAATTGTTGAAGTCAATCATTTTGTCCTTGTACTGCAGTGTGATTCTGGGTAATGGCAGGATGCTACTCAGGGCAAGGGTCATACCGGCCCGGGCTACAAGATCGGAGAGCTATTCCAGGTCTCTTTTCATGTAGTCCAGGGAGTTATGTCTGAGGTCTTTCACACTAACATGGGCAATGACAGAGTCATATTTGTACTTGTTTTGGAGTGACCTGAGTTCGTAGGTTTTGTGGCAAATCCTGGCACCCAACAGGCAGCTGACAGTAATCTTCTCCTTGTTTAGCCTGGTGAGTGGGACAACAGTGTGCCTGACTATAACGTCACCTATGACTAGCGTGTCGGGTACATTGTTTTGTCTTATGGGCTGTGGCTTATTGGCACACTGAGTCTGTGGGATATATGTGTCATTTGGGTTGTGTTGGAGGGTGGAGGTTGCTTGCGTTTCTGCTTTGGAGGTCTCTGTTGCTTGAGCAGATTATTATTGAGAGCTTCTGTTAATGTTTTTATGTTTCTATGTGTGGATTTTGGTGGTGTAGGTTTAGTGGGACAATGTTATGAGTGTGGTGTGGTGCAAGTGTTTACCTTCTCCTCTTGACTGTCAAGTTCAGTCTTGGTTAGAGAGAGCTTTACCTCCAGTTTGGCTAGATAAGTGCATCTCTCACAGGTTGTGGTGTTGGGTGGTAGGAGAGGGCTGTCTGTGTACATGAGGCAATTGCTACATTGCCTCAAGATGCTCAGATTCATTAGATGCACAGGAGAGAACACTGGAAGCTGACCCTTGGACATGCCTGAATAAAAAACTACTTTCCTCTAGACAAGTAAGGAAAGTGAGTATAAGAGCTGTTTTTCTCTAAGCAAATGAGGAAAGTAAGTACAAAAACTGTTTTCCTCTAGGTAAAGAGGAAGGTTGAGTGCTGTAGTAATTTGTAGCTTATTTAGTGCTAACAAGTTCTGAACAAGTGCTGAGCACGAATAAGCAAATTCAAGTGCTAAAACTAAGAATCTGTACCTGGATCTTGTGGTAGATTTTCTACCTGGTGTTTACCACTCCCACTGATAAGCTAGAATGCTTCCCTCCAACACAGAAAGGCTTGGGGGGGGGGGGGTTCAAAAGCTTACAAACAGTTCTGGCTACAACAAATCTGTATCTGGACTAGACTAGTTACAGGAAAGTATGTATATATATATATATATATATATATATATATGTACATCATATATCTATACAAATATATACATATATATATATATATATATATATATATGAGTATATGTCGATATATATGTAGATATCTATATGTGCATATATATCTATATATCTGTATATCTGTAGACATATATAGATGTGTATATGTATATATATATATATATATATATATATATATATATATATGTGTGTGTGTGTGTGTGTGTGTGTGTGTGTGTGTGTATGTATATATATATATATATATATATATATATATATATATATGTACATATATATATATATATATATACCTATATATATATATATATATCCATATATATATAGATATATATATATATATATATATATATATATATATATATATATATATATATATATATATATATATATATGCATATATATATATATATATATATATATATATATATATATATATATATATATATATATATATATATATATATATTTATAAAATAAATAAAATAAAATAAAATAAAATGTCCGTGTCAGCCGGAGAGTCAATTATGGCTCCCAGTTTGCAGTCATCGGCGAACTTGGTTAGCCATAGTCCTCTTGTGTTTGCCTGTACTTCTGAGAAGTATATGCCGAACAGTAGGGGTCCCAGGACCGAGCCTTGCTGGACACCACTTGTGACTGGTTTAGAGTCGGAGCTGGAGCCTGCTATTCTTACTGGGTGAGTTCTGTCTGTAAGCCAGTTGGCAACCCATCTTGTGACATAGGGGTTTATGTTCAGGCTGGTGAGTTTTTCTATAATACCTGAGTGAGGAATGGTGTTGAATGCCTTGCCGAGGTCAAGGTAGGCAGTGTGAACCATCTTTCCCTTGTCTATGGCCTTCTCAAAGAAGTCAACCAGCTTTAGTAGGCATGATCTGCCCTTAACAAAGCCAAACTGGGTCGGGTCAAGTGTTTGGAGGTTCCCAATGTCTTTGTTAATGAGATCCATGATGATGCACTCCATAGCCATGCAGACCAGGCTAGTCAAGCTTATGGGGCAATAGTTACCAGGGTCAGTTGTGGCCCCTCCTTTGTGGAGCGGAATAACCATTGCTTTGCGCCATTCTATGGGCATGTAGCCTGTGGAGAGGCTGAGGTTGAACAGTGTGTTTAGGTGGAGGGTTAGTTAGTTCTGTAGTTCATGCAAGACGCTTCCTGGGACACCATCTGGCCCCATTGATGCTGTGTTTTTGGATTTTGAAAGGGCTGTTTTCACCTGTGCGTCTGTGATTTCTGGGACACTACACTTTTCCGGTATTGTTGTGGGCCCTTTTGGAGATTAGAGGGGGGGTGAAGTTTGCTCTGAATCTATCTGACAGGATGTTGGCAATATCAGTAGGTTCAGTATATTTTGTGCTATTTTGCACTAGCTCAGAGCATATCTGTGAGTTGCCACTTAGATTTTTGACATAGCTAAAGAAGGCTTTGTGGTTATCTTTTGAATCCTTGGCTATTTTTCTTTCGAAGTTAGCCTTGGATGGTTTTATGAGGGACCTTAGTTTCTTACTGATACTGATCAGGGATGTCGTTCCTTCTTAGGGTTTGCTTTTTTCTGAACTAGCTTCCTCCTTTTATTGTATAACCTGTTTATGGCAGGGGTCCACCAGACTGGTTTCCTTCTCTTAGGGGAGTGAGTCTTGGTTTTGCTAGGGATGGCATGATCCATGCATCCTTGTAGGTGCTCATAGAGTGCATTTGTAAAGGATTCTGCATCTTGGGCAGCGTTATTCTTTTGCATGTGGGCTGTGAAACTTACCACCTCTGTCTTAAGTAAGGTGAAGTTTGCTTTAGAAAAGTTTTTCACTGTGGTTTCCTTGGTTGGGGGTGGTGGTGGGGTGTGGACATCCAGAGTGATTAGTTATGGTCTGATCTAACCAGTGACAGGTTGACCTCCGGTGCGGAACACCTGTCGTCCATGTTGGTGATGACCAGGTCCAATATGTTTTCACCTCTGGTACGGGAGTTTACCAGCTGATCCAGGCCATTTGAGTTGATAAATTCCAGGAAGCGCTGAGCCTGGGAGTTTGTACTCAAGTAGTTTTCCCAGTTAATGGTAGGGTAATTGAAGTCGCCCAATATCAGGGTGTTCGGTAGGACCTTCATGTTTTCCATTGTCTCCAGAAAGACAGAGTGGTGGTCCTGGGTCATGGACGGTGGTCTGTAGCAGGCCAAAATTTGCATTGCAGATTTGCCCGATGTTAGTTGCACATGGATGATCTCAGAGGTATCATGCTGTGCCACTAACCTGGAGGTGTAGGTATCCTTGATGAATATGGATACACCCCCTCCTTTTGTGTTTCGGTCTGTGTTCTGTGGCCGAAATGTGTAGTATGAGTTGTAGCCCGGTAGTGCTGGAGTGGTCTCTGGAGCCTTGAACCAGGTTTCAATCATTGCACAGATATCAACGTTCTCCATACTGAGGAGTGCTTTGAGCGCATGCATTTTGAGATTTAAACTCCTGCCATTGAGTAGCATAACCCTCAGTTTTTTGTTAATTGTGCTGTTTACGGAGGTGGGTTTGACTTTTGAGCCTTGCCTAAAAAAGGCACTATGAGGGCAGCAAGAGCCTTGGCCAGTATTTGAAAGCCTAGGGGTGACAGGTGCAAGCCGTCTCTTACGAAGCAACGTGGCTTGTCAAGCATGTTGTCCCAGGCTGACAGACACTGGATCCCCTTTGAATGACACCAGAAGCTTAGCCAAATGTTGAAATTGATAATTTTTTCTTTATAATGAGGTAACATTCTTGGTGAGGGCAGGATGCTACTCAGGGTCAGGGTCATACCTGCCTGGGCTACATGATCAGAGAGCTCTTCCATATCTCTTTTCATGTAGTCCAGGGAGGTACATCTCAGGTCATTCACACCAACATGGACAATGACAGAGTCATATTTGTACTTGTTCTGGAGTGATCTGAGTGCTTGTGTTATGTGGCTGATTCTGGCTCCCGACAGGCAGCTAACAGTAACCTTCTCCTTGTCCAGCCTAGTGAGTGGAATGTCAATGTGTCTGACTATAGAGTCACCTATTACTAGTGTGTTAGGTATGTTATTTCACCTTAAGGGCTGTGATTGTGCAGCACAATGATTTTGTGTTTTATGTGTTGTCTGGTTTGTGATGGGAGGTGCAGTTTTTTTGGGTGTCTGCTTTGGAGCTCTCGGATGCTTTTGCAGGTTTTTATTTAGAGCTTCCGAGTATGATTCAGTGTAGTTATGTGTATTTTTTGCCAGTGCTGGTTTAGAAGGTCTGTGTGAGGCTGGAAGTGTGGTGCAAGTGTTAACCTTCTCCTCATGACTGTCTGTTCCAGTCTTGGGTGGAGAGACCTTAGCCTCCAGGTTGGCTGTGTAACTGCATCTCTAGCATATGTTAATGTTTTGTGGTAGGAGGAGAGGGTTGTCTGTGTACATGAGGCAGTTGTAACATTGCCTCAGGATACCCAGGTTCACCAGCTGGACTGGAGAGTACACCTGAACTTGCCCTTTGGTCATGCCTGAATAGTAGGGTGAGCTGCTTAGTCACTTGGTTGGTAAGGGGTAGATAAAGAGCCTTGCCCTGCTGGGCAATTAAGTGTCGGGGTTTCTTAGTGCTTGCTGTTAGGTCTGAGCAAGTGCTGGACTGTAGGATGCTTTTTGAGTGCTTAGGTTGAGAGACTAGTTTCAAGGGAAAAACTGAAGAGGAGACTTAGTGGAGCCGGGAATAATTTAACCGTATCTAACCAGTGCTGCCCGGTGAGCAAAACCGTGCAAACGCGATTTTTAAACTACTAACTTCTGGGCTGGAACAACTCCTCCAGGGACAGATGGCTGCTCAAAGTTCCCCTCTCTCACAGGTGAACAGAGAAACTTCCCTCTATCCAAGTAAGGTATGGGTAACTCAGAAACTTGTAACACAGCCCTGAATTCAGCACTAGCCTGAAAACTGGACTATACTAGCTTAGACAGGTGGGAAACAATACATTTTTGTTTTTGAAAAGATAAGGCAAAAACAATAAAAAGTACACTTAAAACAGCTTTAAACAACTACAAGCAACCAGAAAAGGCTATCGTACTTTAGTGTGTAGCCTACAACAGTTAAACAAATTATTTAAACAAAAAATGACTTTTTAAAAGTGCAGGCAGTCAAATAAGTACAATATGTGAAAATAAACACGCTTTTAAATCATAATAAAGGCTGGAAAATCAGCGTTTAGGTGGAAAACAGTTAAGTACAGCAAGAAAATACAGAAAACTAATACTTAATCACTCCAAAGACTCACTTTTAAGCTAGAAGGCTTGTATCAGTTTAAGACTTTCTAGTGCTTTCCAGTAGGTTAGTTACAGGAACGATGGGAAACAAGTGCAGATGTGGTCTTTTAAACCAGAAAGTTGGAAGAGATGGACAGATTCGCAAATGATCAATAAACTACAATTCCTGGGCCAAGAACCACTCCTCTTGTGGTAGACAGGTTACCTAGTACTTACCACTCCCACTGATAAGCTAGAAGGCTCCACTCCAACACAACGGCTTGTGGGGCTCAGAAGCTTACAAACAGTCCTGGATACAGCAAATCTTTACCTGGACCAGACTAGTTACAGGAAATGTGGGGATCAAGTGCAAACATGGGCTTTAAAACCAGAAAGTTGAGCGAGATGGAAAAACTGCCCAAACGGCCAATAAACTACAATTTCTGGGCCAGAACCACTCCTCTTGTGGTAGATAGGCTATCTAGTGTTTACCACTCCCACTGATAAGCTAGAAGGCTTCCCTCCAACACAGAAAGGCTTGCGGGGCTCAAAAGCTTAGTAACAGTCCTGGATACAGCACCTCTGTTTGGGAGGGTGGCCTAATGGTTAAGGTGTTTACCTTACAAACACAAGGTGCAGGGTTTGAGTCTCACAAGGGATAATTGGCTAGGCTTAAAATGTCTCGCAAGGGCAGTTAGCTTAGTATGAACCTATGAACCTATGGACTAGGCTAGTTACAGGAAAGACGGAAAACAAGCGCAAATGCGACATTTAAACCAGAAAGTTGAAAGAGATGGGAAAAAACTGCCCAAACGGCTAGTAGCTACAGTTTCTGGCCTAGAAAACACTCCTCTTGTGGTAGATAGGCTACCTAATGCTTACCACTCCCACTGATAAGCTAGAAGGCTTCCCTTCAACACAGAAAGGCTTGAGGGGCTCAGAAGCTTACAAAGAGTCCTGGATACAGCAAATCTGTACCTGGACTAGACTAGTTACATGAAAGGTGGGGAACAAGCACAAACTCAGGCTTTTTAGCCAGCAAGTTGAAAAAGATGGAAAACTACCTAAACAACCAATAAACTACAATTTATGGGCCAAAACCCACTCTTCCCGTGGAAGATAGGTTACTTAGTGCTTACCACTCCCACTGATAAGCTAGAAGGCTTCCCTTCAACACAGAAAGGCTTGGGGCGGGCTCAGACACTTACCAACAGTCCTGGGTGATCTCTGCCTAACATACAAAGCTATGTCAAACCCAGCGCTGTTGGACATGCTCCACTTAAAGAAATGGTACAATCATTGCTGTTTAAAACTGTTTTGATGTTATTCTCTATTAAATTGTAAGTTTTTTCCTTGGAGCATTTCTCCCTGGGCCTCTACTGAAAATGGACATATATCCAGTTAGACTAGCCCAGTCAACAAATGTAAAATAAAATAAATAAATAAATAAATATATATATATATATATATATATATATATATATATATATATATACGCAGATACATAGGCGGTAGTATACTTAACACCAAAAGTGTGATAAGAGACCTTGGGACACAGGTGGACAGCAGTCTCTCCTTTGAAAAGCATACGCCACAGTAGTCAGGAAATCCTTCTACATGGCACACCTCATCACTAAAGGTTTCTCATCCAGAAAAAAAGAGGTCATTGTTTCCCTCTACTCATCACTCATTAGACCCATTATAGAGTACAACGTCCCTTTTGGTACGTACCTCACAAGACATATACAACAACTGGAAAGGCCACAGAAATACTTCACAAAGAGGATCACCAGCCTCAAACAGATGCCCTATGCAGATCATCTCAAAAAACTCCAGCTTTACTCTGTCGCATATCGCCTACTCAGGGGTGATCTCTGCCTAACATACAAAGCTATGTCAAACCCAGCGCTGTTGGACATGCTCCACTTAAAGAAATCCCAATCCCTCCGAGCTACACACTATGGGGACCTAAACCTTGTCACCACAATAAACAGAACATGCCGGAGGGATAGATTCCTGTCCCAGAGACTTCCCATACTCTGGAATAAACTACCTATCTATATCAAACAAAGCTCCTCATTAGCACTCTTCAAGAAAAATCTTGATGATTGGATGGTAAATAGGAAATTCACCCCAGGGATCACTTCTGTGGCTCTGCTCGACAGTGGCACAGGAAAATAATTTTCTTGGGTGGCAAAAGCCAGGGTACCTTTTAGGCTGGGCTTGTATAGGTCCCAGGGCTGATAGCCTAGTACCTACCTATGAACCTATGAACCTATATCCATATATGTATGTAGATGTGTATATGGATATATATACATATACATATACACATATACATATATGTTTACCATATGTCCAGAACATAGAGTGAAGTCATACCTCAGCACCAATAGTCTCAATCTCTTAGTGCAAGAGGATATTGTGTATGTATTGCAGGTATATATGTAGACTGTTGCTACTGTTGTCTTAACAGAAATGTGTGTGGGAGGTCACATCTGCTATTGACATGTACGCCATCAGTTACTGACATACATCCTAAGGTCATCATAGTACAGTATCACTGATATCACAGTAATGATCCTGTGGACTACAACAGAGATATGACCAATAAATGTGGACAGTCTGACACACTCTGGTCAGTCCAGAGGTATACACAGATCCCCTTATTGCAAGACAAGTGGACCAAGCCTGACAATGTGGATGTTAACAGCCATGTAAATGGGTATATCACATAAATACTGGACTACATATGCCCACACAGTTTATGCATTCACACACTTCTGTCTGTCCTGACACATAATAACAGGTGGTGCAGAGGACACATACCCACATACTACCCACTAGTTAGTGACATACATCTGTACAGCATCCCACTGCTTTGTCAGAAATACATGACAGTTATGGTGGACCGGCAGCACAACATCTGGCAAATATCTGGACATAACATCACACTGGTTAATTACACTAAGCTGCTAGGCATGTAACAAAGCACTGTGCAAACTATAGGCAGACTGCCACAACACTGGTCTACATTTCTTATGGGGGAATACACATGTACCTGCAAATATAGCAGACTCTACAGGCATGCCACAGCACAGAGTAACAGACACATGTGTGAAAGTGCATATCCACAACCAATCTAAACACAGCCACAGTCACATATGGTAAATTATCTTAATATTACAGTATATGGACTGTCTGATCAACATCATCCTCGTATGTGCCACTCACACACTAACCCTACATATACTGGGCCACGACACAGTGTGGTCTGATGCCTGTCTGTGGTATGCGACATGTGTGTGCTTGGCCCTACAAACATGTAAGCCGATAGGGTACCATACACTGGAGCAGCATGTAACATCAGATAGACCAGGACCAAGAACAATGACATCTACCATGGTCTGTACACAAGCCAAGGTACCTATTTGCAATAAACGCACTGTCAACAATCACCATAAGCACACAGACCTCACTACTGTACACACAACCACAGAATGCCCAGGTTATGTCCTCAAATATAACCCCTATTATACATAACATGTCTAGCAGTCTGATATCTCACTGGCTTGTTATCAGGTATGATGTCAATAAATAATGGTGTACAGAACATATGCACCTCTTACTGCATGACATATGTACAAAGGTTGACAGACTTGTGGCTGGAGGCACACACATAGGGCCAATATTCACGTGTTGCTGTGATAACCTCATACATTTACTGTTGTAACAGGCTTTGTTGTGACATAAGTCCTATGAGGGATATGAAGTGAGTAACTCTCATGGCTGTCACCATGTACTGACTGCAATCCTCAGACTATGCTTCTGCAATTCTAAGATAGGTAATCTGTGAGTAACACAAGACACATAAGCCTCCAAACACTGGCCAGTCTACAGATAATTCTACAGGTGGAAGTTTCCTCAAACACATAACACTGTTATGACAGGTATTAAATCATGTAGACCAGCCATATCCATACAAACCCTGATAAACCAACATTACTCCAAATACAGAAGAACAACACTTGCATTCTGTAGACATGTCTGGAACATCCCCCTCCTGTTTGTTGGCCTGTCTCCACAGTGTAGGTTGTTAGAGGTATAGCCCACTACCATCTGTGATGCTATTTGCCAAACATCGACATGAAGCCCTGCTCACAGTGAATGAAAAGGGCCAACACCCACATGATGTTCCTAGTTATAGGAGTGTGTTTCCATGCAATTGGTTATGGGAATATTACCACAGCTGTTCCACATGGAATCAGCTAGTGGGGGACTGCAATTTGTGCAGATGCCATCAGCTGATCATGAGCATCACTTACAAAACATAAGCTGCTGCTTAAGCAAAACAGGTGTACTTCTCCACATCCGCCAGAGAGGGAATGAGAGAGACAGACAGAGACAAAGTAAGACAGGGAGGGAGTGGGAGAGTAAAACCTAAGCATGTTTGTTTCACACACTTACCAGTACAGGGTTTCAAACCCCTGTCTGACTATGTATTGCTGTTATATGTCTATGCAGTTATTGCATGCACCACAGAGGTTACATATTAGGGAGCTGTCCAAAGGTATATTTCACAGTGAGTGACATCAGCAACAGTGATAAAGGAGGGATAAGGTAGGTGTAGTACACGTGCCTGTCCACAAGAACAGGTGTCAAGGTCGACACAGCCACACTGTCTCAGGGACTCACACACATTATCACAGTTGGCAAGGTCAGGATTAGACTTCCTAACTAGCTAGGTTGCCACAATACAGTAATACGCAGGTATCACATGCACCATAGGGGTTATCAGTTGACATGATTGACCCTTCACAAACCCAACCTGGTTGGGGTCCAGTGTTTGCAGGTTGCCAATGTCTTTGTTTTAATTTCCATGATAATACATTCCATGGCCTTGCAGATCAGGCAAGTCATACTGCTGGGGCTACAGTTCCCAGGATCCTAGGTGGATCCCCCACTTGTGGACTGGGATAACTGTAGCTGTGCGCCACACACTGGGCACAAAGTCTGAGGTGTGGCTATGATTAGACATGGCACATAGATGAGGTGCCAGTTCATTTTGTAGTTCATGTAGTACACAGACCGGGATGTTGACGGGTCCCATGGCTGCTGTTGTCTTAGCTCTGGAGAGTGTGGTTTTTACCTGTGTAGTCATTATTATTGGAATCTGGCAATCTTTCAGTGTTGAGATGGGCCCTTTCGGGGGGTGGGAGGGGGCGCAGTTGGCACTGAATCAATCTGCCAGGATATTGGCAATATTCTTGGGAGCAGTATATTTAATACCATCCTGTTGTAGCTCAGAGCAGATCTGGGCATTGCCATTTAGATTCTTGACATAGCTATGGAATGGCTTGCAGTTGTGCTTGGCATCTTTGGCTATATTGCATTTGTAACTATCTTTGGTGGATGTTATGAGGAATCTCAGGTTCTTACTGTGGCTGGTAAGGGAGTATATTGCATCCTGGAAATTCCCTCATTTCTGCAACAGTTTCTTCCTTTTGTTGTACAGTATGTTTATGGCAGGGGGCCAGCACATTGGCTTCCTTTTCTTGGTGGGAAGCATCTTGGTTCTATATTGGATGGCACAATTCATGCACAAGTGGATGTGGTCATACAGTGCCTATATGTAGGATTCAGCAGTCATCCTTTCAGTTCCCGTCTGCATGGGTGTCATGACGTTAGTCTTATCTGACATGTGTATCATGATGTTGGCTTTGGAGATGCGTGTTATGGAGGTTTCCTTATTGGGGTGCGGGGGAGGGATGTTGATGTTAAGGGTGACTAGCGTATGGACACACCTGACCACCAATGGGGTGACCATAGGTGTGGAGCATTGATTTCCCATGTTGGTAATGACCAGATCTAGGATATTTGAGCCCATGGTGGGACTATGGGTTACTTGATCCAGGGCATTGGGAATTATGACTTCCAAGAACCGTTGGGCACACATGTTCGTACACAAGTAGTTTTCCCAGTTAATGGCAGGGTAGTGTAAATCACCCAGTATTAGGGTGTTTGGTTGTATCATAATATTTCCCAGTATGTTTTGAAAGGTGTAGTGGGAATCTTGGGGTATGGTGGGGGATCTGTAGCAAGCTATACAATTTGGATTGCAGTCTGACCTAGTGTTAGTTGCACCAGGGGTATTTCAGACGCATTTTGTTGGGCAAGTTACCTGGTGATGTGAATATCCTTGGTGAATATGGACACTCCTCCACCTTTATTGTTTTGGTCCTAGTTTGGTGGCCGACAGGTGTGGTGAGAGCTGTACCTGGTATTGCAAAGTTGCTCTGGAGCCTTGGATCGGGTCTCTGCTACTACACAGATATCGATGTTCTCCATTTTTAGGAGTGCCTAGTGACTGTGAATAGCCATAAAAACATTGATCCCTACACACACACACACAACCAAACATACACACAGAGTTTCACAGTTGCCATGTCTAAGATTAGAGCTCCACCTAGCTAGAACATCACACTACAGAATTACTCAGTTATAGGACGCGCCACGGAGCTTACTGGGCTACTCCTTCCCCAAAGGTGTATTTAAAACTCAATGACATCAGCAGCCCTGCCACAGTAGGGCATTTGAAATTGCAGTGAGTGTGAATGGCTTCAAAAGCTTTGATCCCTACACAGACAAACACACACACACAAAGTTCTACAATTGCACGGCTGGGAATAGAACTCCTACCTAACTAGCACATCACACTACAGCATTATGCAGTTATGGGACGTGCCATGGAACTTACTGGGCTGCTCCTTCCCCAAAGGCATATTTCAAAGTGAGTAACATCAGCAGCCCTGCCAAAGTAGGGCATTTGAAATTGTAGTGAGTCTGAATGGCCTCAAAAGCATTGATCCCTACACACTCACACACACACACACACACACACACACACACACACACACACACACACACACACACACACTCACAAACTTGCCATGTCTGGGATTAGAACTCCTACCTAACTAGTACATCACACTATAGCATTACACAGTTATAGCACACACCATGGAGCTTATAGGGCTATGCCTTCCCCAAAGGTGTATTTCAAGGTGAAGACATCAGCAGGCTTGCCATAGTAGGGCAATGGGGAGTTTAGTGTGTGTGCATGGGCCATAACCCATTCATCTGGAAGCAGACACATAACACTTAGACACACACAGGTTTATATTTCACAGGTACGTGTATACAGCTGCTAGATGACTACTGACTTGTACAGTCATGTTACACAGTTATCACAAGCACCACAGACACTGTAGTGCTGAGGGGTACCAGAGGCAAATGTCTACAGTGATTGACATTTGCACATCATGTGGTTTTAGCCAATTGGATGTGTGCTGGGTGGGATAGGCCTCATGATTGGAGGCTCTTTGTCACTGTCATGTCACTCTCTTCCACACATCTATGTATGTGTAATTTTGACCTATTATAGTGTGTTGTCCTTGGATATATGTGTGTATTCCTATCCAATGTGTGTGCAAAGCATGACTGGTATGTAATGAGTGTGTGCACAAACATCTGTGACTGTCAGATATGTATAGCCCACTGTTGTTGCTGGACATGGGCTTCATTTCTGTCAGTTTGGGAGCATGCCCAGTATGACCTTCTGTACTGAATGTGTGAATCCATTCCAGGTAGATTGTACTCCAGTGCAGGCTTTTGTGTTCTACACCTACAGACACAGATAGCAACCTGTTTCTGTGGGATATCCGTCAATTGGTTGACAATATGGGGTCAAAATGGGCAAAGGATAGTGGGTTACTGTAGGTAATTATGTCTGTGCTGCTTCTGCTACATGGTCTTGGTGTTAGCAGAGATATTCAGACATATGTACTGTTTTACACGGTGATGTTTTATGTCATCAAGTACTGTCAGGTATACATATTTGCTTGCAGTAATGTCATGGGGAACACAGGGTGAATGCAGCTGTGTCCAGTATTGTGGTCTGCAGCCTACATATTCTTGCACAATCATTCCATTCTGGAGGGGAGGCTGCAGACACTTGCTGATGTGTCTGTGTAAATGGTTTAGCACCTTGGTACAGTGGTGGCTGAGGATCCCATGCTTGTACATCCATCAATGTGACAGTATGGCCATATCCTGCTGTGGCCATACCTCACAGCTGTACAGATTCACACAGGTTACCCAGAGGCAGGGGTCATAATTCTGGACATTACCCCTTTACATTGTGGTTTATGAGCAGGTTTGTAGCCACCCATCCCTGTGTTTGCAGGCAGGGATAGTATGTATGTGCACATGGCTGAGTTTCAGACTTCACACACTCCATGCCGTCCATGCTCCTTCCTCCCCCTGTATTTTCTATCCTCTTCCAAACATTATGCAAACATTATCTGATAAGTTCCCTATAGTTACCACCTCATCCCAGCAGTAATTTGGTGTTGGTTCACAGTTCATGCAGTAGGACATGGTGGACATGTTACTGGGATTTGTCCGCATGTCCTTGCATTTGGGTTCTGTGGACTGTGATATGTTGTTATTTGGGAGTCCATGACATAACATACATTGTTAGTATGGGTGAAACACAGGCCTTTGGCAGAAGACTGTAGTCTGGTAGTGATGCAGGCCAGCTGTAGCAGGCCATTGCATTGTGTCATTCCTACAGTCCCAGACTACAAGACACTATATTCCCCTGGGGTGACAGGGTAGGTGTGCAAGGTGTTAATGCCAATACTTTCTGTCATTATTGATCCAGTGGTGTGGATGCTGGCAGGGTGCTGCTTACAGCTAGGGACTCACCTGCATGGGACACCTCTTTTGCCTGCTGCATTCTTTGGCTATTGCCATACAGAGGTGAGGGTCATATTGTACTCATTCCCAATAGCAGGGATAAGACCTGTGAGGTACCTGTGGGTGATGGTTGGGTGAGCTGGGTGCATGTGTGCTATGGACACTTCCTGCATCTGACTCACAGATATGCATGGGGCATTCCACGTATGCCGGCTTGTGCAGGGACATCAGCAGTTTCTCAATACTTCATACCTGTGACCTTTTTGGTCTGCCAGTGTTTAGCCAGATGACATTGTTATTCCATATGCAAATCCAGCAAATGTGCTGCTAACCTGTATGTACAATTCGAAATGTGTGTCCATTTCACAGTAACATATTGTACACTGTCTGTCTGGGATACTTCCACCTGTGTACTGTTTGTATGTCTGGGCCCACATACATGCCATGTCCATCTTTCAGATGGTGACAGATATTACATCCAAACATTTAGTATGGCTTGCTGCTGGAATGTGTTTTGCTGGGATGCATTATGTTTGGCACTGCAGTTGTGAGAACTTGGCCCTGTCATCTGCAGTACTGGCCAATGGCCACCAGATCAAACCTCACCATGCCTACCTACTGACCACTCTCACACAATATACAACACACACCAACCTAACACATGCAGCCTTGCATATTGTACACATGCTACAATCTATCCTGCTACTTTTTCCGGCTCAGGTAATCTGTGCTCCACTGTTATTATACCTACATATGCACATTATTACATTTCTACATAGGATTGTGGGGGGGGGGGGCACACCTGACACTATGACTGTACTGGTATTTCAGAAACTCCATTTCATTCTGTATTCTGACCTATCATGCTGACTAGAGGCATATCAGTGTACTACACATCTTAGGTTTGACTGACCTGCATTTCAGTTTCAGACTTCTTACCCTTCAGAACTAACATCCCACTGCCTGACCTGTTGTAGTCTGTCTGTGTAGGTCTAGAGGGGGATGTTCTCCATAGCCATCAGTCAGAGGCTTTAGCACAGCCTTTGTTTGTGTTTGTCTAAACTTGTCCTCCTGGCTGAGACTGTTGTTGGGTATGTGAGCCTCCCTGACTGGCATGTGGGTATCCTATGGACACACATTTGGCCCCCCACATTTCCTGCAGTGAGTTTTGTCACCTTGTTTAGTACTGCCTATAATGGTGACACCAGTATTTGTTACAGATTTCATGCTGCTACTATAGGTGTCTACTATCTGCTGGCATCCCATTCAGCCACCCAATTCCCTTGCACGTTCACATCCATGCCATAGATACAAGTAACAAAACATACTACTCCATTCAGCAATTGACAATTACCTTGTGGCTGTGCCAGTACTGAGGATGGTGCTGGAGGGCTGACTATGTTGGATGCACATAGTACACTCCCTATAGATGGTTAAGCACAGGTAGTGTCATGTTTGTCATCCCTTTTACAGTATGTGCGAGTCAGAGAGAGGTGTCATTTCCTGGGTTCCTACCGTGTCAGTGTATGTGCTATGCATTGCCTCTTTGCCACGGCCTGGGCATACTGGGCATGCCTCCTTCTGCCTACTGGGTCAGGCTCAGGTTGTTCCTCCTCCAAGTCACTCTGTGCCTGTGCAGGCCTTGGCAATGGTGGGGAGTTGTGTGGCCCTGCCCCATGCTGTTCCTGCTGCAGCTGTTTCCGCAGGATCATATTGTGTAGCATGGCACATACGATGACAATTTGGTACATGTAGCTGGTGAGCACTGCAAGGCTCCACCGGATATATCCAGGCACCAGAACCGTGACTTGAGCATCCCAAACACATGCTCTATTATGATTCTGCTCTGTGCATGTGCTTCATTATGCAGTTCTTGTTCAGGTGTTTGTGCATTTCTGATGGGTGTCATCAGCCACGACTCCAGTGCGTAACCACCATCCACCACTTAGTGGCTGTAAGGGATGTCCCCATTGGCAAATCTCTCGTACAGCTGCGTCATATGCCAGATGTGGGAGTTGTGATATCTTCCAGGGCAGCCAGCACACACATTCATTATAATGCCCTGGGCATCGCACACGACCTGGCAGTTGATGGAGGGGAAGCCCTTGCAGTTGATGTAGACCCTACCCCGCTCACTGGGTGGTGCTTTGATGTGTATGTGCATGCAGTCTATAGCACCCACTACCTCAGGGTATTCTGCTATTTGGTGTTAGAGACACATATTGCTGGTCAACTCCTCACAGCTGTTGTGGAAATATACATGCTCACCGGCATGTGCTGACATGGCATCCAGGAACTGGTGGAGTACCCTGGATGCTGATGCCTGTAAGATCCCCATGATATCCCCAGTTGGCCTTTGGAAGGTACCTGTGGCTAGTATTCTTAGGCCTACACAATCCTTGGTATCCACTGGGATGAGTTCCCCTCTGTTGGTTCTGTGTATGAGATGTGGACAGCACAGTTCAACAGTTTTCTCTAGGAGGTCCCTGGCCACCCTATTACACTCCACTATCTCCAGCTCATGTAGCCCCTGGTAGGTTACCCTGGGTCTGTACACTCTTCTCCTTCTCCTCACTGTGGGTTGGTCATCAGCATTCTCATCCTCACCACCCTCAGCTTCTTCCACATGTTGATTTATGATAGCTGATGCAGCCCCTATCATTTTGTTACTTTTGTTTGGTAAAATTTCCCTGCTTGTGTACACCAGTGGTATAGAGCTTGTGGGAGAAATAGGAGGGAAAGGTGTTTGCATAGTTTATAGTAATGTGCTGGGCTGGGCTGGGCTGCTGCCTGTGTAACTGGCTGATTCTGATACATTTTACCTGCCAGCTATGCTAGTTCTCCTTGATTACCTTCCTACTGCTGTTTTCCCTTCACGTTGCTTTCCTGTTTAAGCCCAGGGCCGGGTCATGCAAACACAGTGCTCAAATGTGCAGAGCTGCTATTTCCTGGTTTACATTTGTTTTTCCTTTTAACACATGGTGCGTGGCACGCACACCCACTTAAGTAATGTAAAGGGTGCTTGGCAGCTTTAGACACACCCCTTTGCTTAGCTCTGCTAAACTAAGGGCAAACCTGAGCCACAGGGCTCCAGTAAGCTTAAAATATGCCTGACACACCCCTCTATGATGTCAGCTAGCTCTTAGGCTTGCACCATGGTCTTCCTGCACCTACACAGTTGGGTGCAGCCTAGGCATGAAGGGGAATCTGGGATTCAGAATCATTCCCCTCATTTGCATAGGATTGCCTGCTAATGCCTAGTTACAAGTCTGACACTGAGCCTCCCCCTTAGCAACCACTAGTCACTGGCCATGTTGTCTTCTGCCTGCCATTGAGTATAATGGCAAAATTGTGATTTTGGATAGAATGCTTTTTTTCAATTTTTTTTATTTTCGGGCCGATCCCATTTGCGCGCTGCTGCCCTGCGCTTAAACAGCTGAAATTGGCCAAAAAATAAATAAAAGTTATTTTTTTTTATTTTTGCAACTGTTTTCCATGCCATTGACCATATATGTGGCCATTGGCATGCTTTACATGTCATATACACCCTTTATTTGGCACTGTCATGGCTCCGTTTTGTAGTTTGCAGAAATGTACTTGGTTACTAACCAAGTACATTTCTGCAGATTACACTAATCCTGCAGAGCCAGCTGCCAGCTTTCTGGATCACAAATTCACCTCATTTGCATGTTTTCACCTGCAAATGGGGTAATTTGCACACAGGAGCTGTGTTCGTGCAGGAATAGTGCAGGAGTGCTCGTGCACATCCCGGGAGCTTGTTCCTGGATCTCTCGGTGGCCATATTGTCTCCAGCAGCTCCTGTTTTATTCCTGCACACCGTGCAGAGCTTGCTGAATCCCGGGGTGAATGTTCGATTATCTGAAGCAGACCCCATAAGTAGCAGCTGAGTTACACATAATCAGGATTCCATGTAATGGCAATTGTTCTGAAAGGGGACACACAGAGAATGCCAGGAGGTCATTCTTACTGCACTACATACAGTTACTCATGACATCAGGATTTGCAATATACTGTGTAGCTGTCATAATGAATACTTGTCAGATATGGATACATTATGGATGTGCTTTTTTCCTTTTACACTTGCTGAACAAAACACTTCCTGAATCAAACTCAGGCTCATTATCAGAGCCATCTTAGAGTAGGGCACAATGAAAGTTGCTTGCATCCTCACTGATATTGCGGTAATGAGAGCATTTGTAATTTGTCATAACCCACCCCCTGAGTGGATGGGACATGTGATCTGCACAACCACAGTAGCCACAATGCCTTCTCCTATACTTGTGCCTGGTCCTGTATACTTGTTTAAATAAAGGCTACTGCCAATCAGTGGCTTGGTGTGCCACACACATGCCTCAGGCTGTGCGCTCACATCTTTCCTCTGAAGGACTGCTATATTTCATGACCTACTATGACTCCTCCCTCCATAGGATATTATTCTTTCTGCCAGCTCCTTCAAGTGCTTGAACCAGTAACTGATCTCAGGTCCCCTGGGCCATAGTTTAGGATTTATCCCTCTATGCCAATGGGCTGCCTAAAAGTTTTTATTATTCAAGTTTAAATGCATGTGGCTGGTGGTTTATTTATTACCTTAAGATTATATTATTGAACTGGAGACATTAGCTGGTAGCTCATGTCTCTTGAGGAGATAATGTTTAGGTTATTGCTACCACACAAATGTTTAATGGCTGTTTTATGACAAGCAGTAACTATGTTCTTATTGTGCTGGGGTGGTCTAGATGGTGGTGGCGTTATGATAAAGGCAGGGAAAGGGGCACTGGCACTGTAGAGATATCATTAATCAGCTCCGGAAAGTATTGTGTGTGTGTTTGCATACAAGATAATATTGCACTACTTTCAGTTTGATCTTAATAGGATTGCACTAAAAGGCATTAGGTTTGGGCTAAGGAATGTGAAACACTTGTGAACCAATAATTATAACTCTAATGTGTAGCTATGCAATCTAAATGTTATACTGGGTGTGGTGGGCATTGGGTCTTACCCCAAACAGCACTATGCATTTATCATGTGCTTTTGAAGCTTATATCCAAACACATATTGTATGATTGTCAACAATGTAGATTGTGAGAATATAGCTTCCTTTCACATTGTCATTGATGGCTGCATATGGGATTTATATGCCCATTCTTCATATATTACCTAGTGTCCATTGTGTGTTTTTAATCCTCTTACCTCTCTACAAAGTACACTGCAATGTCTTATTTTATTATGCATGTATAAATCATGTGAGTGATTGTATATATCATGTGATGGCATCAGTGTAATATATTACAGAATACTAAATATTCTGTGTATAACTCAGGGTTAGGAGGGTGGCCTAATGGTTAAGGTATTTGCCTTAGAAATACAAAGTGCTGGGTTTGAGTCTCACAAGGGATAATTGGCTAGGCTTAAAATGGCTCACAACGGCAATTAGCCTAGTATGAATTAGTCTATGTATTTAGTTTATGGGAAGGGATTTAATGCACACTATAGTACTGGTGTAAATGGACCCATAAGGTTTAAATATCCATGTAGGATTTCATATGTCTTGTTTCTCAGTTTTTGCTTTAACAGTAAACTTTGTGGATGCTCTAAATGTCAGTATTTGGCCATAAAATCCAAAGCATTAATGTTGAATCTGAACCTGCAAAAATATTGCAGCTTTCTGGATTACCAGTCATTTGAAATCAAAGTGGTTGATGGAATATTGCATGAAGCAATTTCTCAGCAATGTACCTTGCTGAATGGTTTCTGCACTTAGATAACAATTGCAGTTGCAAGAGAATGTGTTACAGCTCTACTGGGTCATTTTGCTATTCCCTAGTATTGTACAACCAAGGAGTCATTATATATAAGTAAGAGGGGAGGTTCACAGTTGTTTTTTGTAATACTACCTGCAGGCTCAACAGGTACAATATGAGGGAGACTGCTTCATGTGCTTTATTTACAGTGGGTAGTCATTTGAGAAATAGATGATCCATTATATATACTATGTCTTCTACTTGCAATTTTCTTTTTGTAGATTTATAGATTCAGAAATATTCCAAGGCCATTGAGTCTTATGACAATTCACATGTTTCTGGTGCCATCTCTCAGGTTGCACCTCTTTTCTCCAAAGAGTCATACCAGTCAATCTCAGAGTAAATTTGTGTATACCCAGCCAGTCATCTAGTTTATGACTGAGTCACACCACTTAATATTGAAGGAGAATTTATTCTACAGGATTGGGTTCTAAATCTGTCTCTCTGTCATGCTTTATTTACCTGTTGATGAACACATATGTCCTTGGTTCTAGTACTGGTGGAGATACTGGACTTCTGTAGAAACTGGAGGTTCAGGACAATTGGGTCTCTAATAGTGCAGTAAAAGAGAAAGAGGTCTTACCTCAAAACCTGTAAGATGCTGAATAAAGAGATAGACTTTCCGGCCTCTTTTTGGTAGCTGAAAGACTTCATGTCTGTGATATTTTGGTTAGGAGTCTTTGGGGTCCTCCTAATTGTTTGACATGTTTAATGAGATACTTCCCAAAGGGGCTGCTGTACTCAGCAGCTGGCCTGATCAATGCTGAGTATAAAGGAGTGATTATATATTTAGACATTCATTATATTCTTTTGGCAATTAGCTGGAATAAATAAAATGATTTTCTGACAACTATTATCAAATGATGGTCAAAAGAGACAGAGTATGGTGAGGGGATGGATTGTCTATGAAAAGTGATCATGTTACATGGTTTACCATTTTGTTTGAGTCAAATTTTAGTACACCAAGAGTTTGCTAGAGAGGGTTAATTTTGGTGGGGCGCGGTGCAATACGGTGACTTAACAACAACCCTCAGTTTGCAGTTGTCCGCAAACTTTGTTAGCTAGAGGTCTTGTCTCAGCTTGAAGATCTGATAAGTAAATATCAAAAAGGACAGGTCTCCACCAAGCCCTGAGGGACACCACCATTGGTCACTTCATACTATTTGCTAAGGCACCTGCAACTCACACTGTGTGGGTTCTGTCTTTGAGACAGTTTGCTGTCCAGCTTACTGCGTATGGGTTCATTTTTAAAGCACTTAGGTTTTATATGAAGCCAGCACGTGGAATGGCACTAGAAGGTCTTTACCAGACTAAGATACACTGTGTGAACTGCATAGCCAACATTACACCCTCTGTAACCCTTTCAAACAATCTTACCATATTAAATAGTAGAATCTACCCTTCACAAATCCAAATTATTTGCAGTCAAGTGTAACAAGACTGTTGATGTTACAGTTTATGAGGTCAGTTATAATAAGTTCCATGGCTTTGCAGATGAGGCTTGTAAGGCTAATTGATTTGTAATTACCTGGATTGGTCGTAAGGCCTAACTTATGAAGGGAATCAGCACTCATCAGTGACAAAACAATTAGCCAAACAATATGATGAGTATGTCTTCAGGGACATGTTTAATGCAATATCAAACAACCAGGTATATTGTCTTAACCCATAATGGAAGTATTTCTACTATTGGTTAACAATTTTAGTAAATTATCTTTAGAACAAAAAAAAAAAACATGAACAAGCTCCTAAAAACAGATTCGGCCGACCAGGAAGATAGTGCACCAAACAAAATTATGACCGGACTTCCAGATCAAAAGCAATAAACTCTTTAATGACAAAAAAAGAATAAAAATGTTAATATAAATCCACTCAAGTGCTTTCGTCTCCGCATTCAGAGACTTTTTTCATCTGGAAGTCTGGTCATAATTTTGTTTGGTGCACTATCTTCCTGGTCAGCTGAAATTATCTGTAGAGATAATTAGAGGACCAAGGGATTCGGATACCTCAGGACCTTGAATAGAAGTCCCAGAGGTGAAGCAGGCACTAAACTTGTTTGCAAAGATATAGGCAATATCACCTGGGTAAGAAGAGTAAGCATCATTAAGAATGAGTTCTGAGCAATCTGTGGTACTGTTCTTTTACTTTACTAATAAAGCTAAAGACAGTGAGTGAGAAGGTCACTGAAAAACCAACCAGTAAAAATAAAATGAAAACTCCAGCAATGCTAGAATTTCCAATAAGTGAACTCCCAAACGTCTTGTCTTAGAGGCACATGGGATATATGCAAATGATGCTTATGAACATCAGGTGTTTCAGCTAATTGGCAATTCTGAATGCCCATGACTTGTTTCATCATATTAATGGACAATTTCAGGCCAATAAAGCCAAAGCCCACTAGCTGTGGATATATATATTTCAGCCTTGTTATGACCTCATCAGCAGAGCACAAGCATAATGTTTGACTAAGCATTGGAAACACAGGGCTGTTATACCCAGCTGATGTCCATTATCATTAGGGTCATTGCAAAAATATCTCAAACAACGAACTAAAACAATGAGTGAGAAGGCCACTGAAAAAACAATCAGTAAAAACAAAATGAAAACTCCAGCAACGCTAGAACTTCCAATAAGTGACCTCCCAAACCTCTTATGTCAGAGGCACATGGGATGTATGCAAATGATCCTTATGAACATCAGGTGTTTCAGCTAATTGGCAATTTGGTTGGCTGAACTCGTGTTGTCGAACCTTCATTTGCGTGAGTCTTGGTTTACTGAATGCATTGTGCATTCGCACATATGTGATCAGCCTTCTGACAAGAGATTGCTGTACAGTACGGATCAGAAAATTTGCCTTTTTCCCCACTGTAGTGTGATCTCGGAGTTGGAGTATTTAATCTGTGAAGGGTGTGGGGGAGCAGCGGGCTTGTTGCTAAATAGTTTTATCACGTGGTATGCAGTGTTCAACTGCAGTTTATGGATGTCCAGAAAGGTGAAATTCACTTAAGCAAGTGTGTTCGCAAAATTCTGACCTTCTCGACATTCTGTTTAGAATATCTGTGTTGATATTTTAGGTCAGAATGTCTTGTGGACATCGACCTTATTATAGTAAACATACATACATACATGCACACACACACACACACACACACACACACATATATATATATATATATATATATATATATATATATATTTTTTTTCTTTGTCTCTAGGCACTGTTCAAGGTGAAGGAAGGATTCCACTCAGGACTAGTATCTTAACTGCATTTGTAATATGCAATAAAAGTACTGACATATCTTTCTGCATGTGCCTCAGGATTTTGTGTCACAGTTCATTCACTCCCCACATGTACCATTACCATGTTGTAGTCATATTTGTCAAGAGTTAAGACCCTTAGGCCTCTTGTAATACCAAAGATTGTGGATCCTGAAAGGCAACTCATTGTAGTCCTCTCCTTGTCCAGCCCTCTGAGTGGTGAGTCAGTGTGCCTGACAAGAGAGTCACCTATCACTAAACCTTTTATATTGTTCTGTGGTTCACAGTGATACAATTATAGTGTTTCTGCTCAAAGTAACTCTTTAGGTGGATGAATAACTTGATTTTTCCTGAGAACTAACCTTTTTTACCTAGGAGGTTCTGTGACTGACTTTTTTACAGCCTCAGCATGAGACGTTTTGGCATGATTAGTAAAGGACTGTGTTGGAGGAGCATGAACCTCATAGGGGATGTTTATACATGAGGCAGAAGCCTCTATATTAATTAGGTGTTTAGAGACCTCTCACAATGTAATTGTCAGAGTTGAGTATAGGATCATTGCCTGTGAGTATAAGGCTGTTTATACCCTGTCTTAGGAAACTTAGAGCTGAAAGGCTGGTAACAGAGATGACACTAGTAAGTTGACTTTCCATCTTATCCAGTACTTATGTGTTTAGATGATGAAAGAAAATAGAGCAGTAAGCAGGTAGGATGTTATGTAAGAGAGGGCATCTAAGGCTTTAGCAGTAAACATGGAGGAATTTCCCACTTTGATCCTCAAGGGCTCACTAGTATAAGCAGATAAGATGAAACCAGAAGGAAATAGCAAAGAGAAATCTGTAGTAAGGGCACATAACTCAAGAGCCAAAAAGTTTAAAAGAGCAACATGAACTGGCTTGGTAAATATTCTGTTTTCTTGCTCTGTGTCTGTCAATGGTACAGATGTATTTAAATAGCTTAAGGGGAGAGACTTTGCAAAATGACATGTACTTATTGACACCAGTTAATAAAAGGGGATGGGGAGAGAATAAGGATTCAGTGAGCTAATCGAAGGAAGGACACTCAGCAAACTCGGAGCTATAATATATAACATTAAGTATCCTGTTTTTTGTTTATTTTGTTCTTTATTTCTTTGTTATTTATAGCACTTTGTGTACTGTGTATTTTTCTAGCTAGTTTCACTGTGTGTGAGGTATTAACAGGAAATTGTCCACTTTTATTAAGCATCTGTTGGGTTGTTTGTTTCTGATAACTTGTTGCAGTTAAACTCTTTTTTCTAGAGGCTCCTTTAGCTGTTTAAAACTTTGAATTAAAGGCTCACTGCTGCTTTTCAGCTGTGAGAAACATTTCTGCAGTTTGTTTCCTACCCTCCCTCCCTGTTGGTAAAGTGTTTTTATAGCTGGTGGCTTTGCAGTTGCCCGGCCCTAGTGTAAATTTGATCTGGGACCCTCCTCCCAGTCTAGTGTCATTACCTCATTCTACCCAGTACAGGGAGAACATTTGAGAAGGCCAATCAGCTTAGCTTCTGCTACTCCTTTCTCTCTTTCCTTTCTCTCTTTCCACTTAAAAAAAAAAATATCTGCTTTTACTGTATTTGTGTTTCTTCCTACTTTATTTTGCTTTTGTGTCATCTTAAAATTACTCAGTTGTATTTATTACTGCTTGGTGTAACTCATTCTAAGCCTTTTAGTTTAAGCACTTGGGCTTCAGACCAGCTGTTTTACATTAAGAAGGCTTGTGGTCTGCACTGTAGTGGCAGAACAGGTAGCTTACATCCTTCTAAGTTGGGAACTGCTGATTGAGGGCTCAGTGTCTGTTATTCTAAAAGTGTATTAATTCTGGTTTAAGCACTTGGGCTTCAGGCCAGATATTTTACATTAAGAGGGTTAGTGGTCTGCACTCTTGTGGGAGGCTGGACTCTGCCCTTCTGAGCTGGGAATTTCTGGTTAAAGGCTTATAGTGCCTGCATATTTGAACTGCTTCTTACTGAAATTGGTACACCTTGTTTGCTGTAGCATAGACTAGATCCAGCCCTGCTGAATCTAGCTTTGTTTGTATAACTTGAGCACTAATCCAGGCATTCTTTAAAGTATTCAATTGTATTTATTACTGCTTGGTAGTAACTTGATTAAAGTGTAGCTATCATTCTAAGTCTTTTAGATTAAGCACTTGGGCTTCAGACCAGTTGTTTTTACATTAGGAAGGTTTGTGGCCTGCACTGTGGTGGCAGAACAGGTAGGTTACATCCTTCTAAGTTGAGAACTGCTGATTGAGGGCTCAGTGTCTGTTATTCTAAAAGTGTATTAGTTCTGGTTTAAGCACTTGGGCTTCAGGCCAGTTATTTTACATTAAGAAGGTTCGTGGTCTTCACTCTTGTGGGAGGAGAGGCTGGACTGCCCTTCTGAGCTGGGAATTTCTGGTTAAAGGCTTATAGTGCCTGCATATTTGAACTGTTTCTTACTGAAATTGGTACAGCTTGTTTGCTGTAGCATAGACTAGATCCAGGCCTGCTGAATCTAGCTTTGTTTGTATGCTTGTTGTTTGTTTGCTTGTTATTTCCCTGAAACACTAATTCCACCTAAAATGCAGCTTTTCAGCACTTCTGTGGATCCCTAGTGATATCTGCATTGCTTACTGTACTTATTTCCTTGTTTCACTTGAAAGAAAGTTACTGTTTGTTGTTTTTGCATTTAAGTTACCTGTAACACATTGCATTTAAGTTACCGGGCACTTGCTCACTAAGTCAGCACTAAAAAATTAAAAGCACTACACCCTCACAAACTCCCCTTGAGTAACTTGCTCCCCATTAGCCCTTTTTTCAATTATAAAGGAATTCCCAATACTATTCTAGCATGTCCAAAGGTCAGTTGTCAATCTCCTCTCCGGTCCAGCTGGTGAATCTGGGAATCTTGAGGCAATGTTACAACTGCCTCATGTACACAGACAACCCTCTCCTCCTCCCAACAAATTCCAACACATGTGAGAGATGCAACCATATAGCCAAACTGGAGGCTAAGCTCTCTCAACTCAGTACTGGCGTAACCAGTCAGGAGGAAAACCACACTCACTACAATTCCAGTCTCACATAGACCTACCACAACAGCAAACCAAACACATAAACACACAAAAACATAAAAATCTGCCGAAGCAGCAGAGCAAAGCAGACACCCAAGCAACCGCTACCCCAAAACAAAACACGTGCAACACATAGCTCACAAAGCCAGTGTGCCGAACAGTCACAGCCCTTAAGGCTAAACAACACACCTGATACACTTGTAATAGCTGAGTCTATCGTCAGGCACACTGGATCCGCCACATAACACAAGCACTCAGGTCACTCCAAGGCAAGTACAAAATGACTCAGTCATTGTCCATGCTGGTGTGAATGACCTGAGCCTGTACTACATGAAAAGAGACATAGAGGAGCTCTCTGAGCATGTAGCCCAGGCTGGTTTGACCCTGACCTTGAGTAGCATCTTACCCTCACCAAGAATGATGCCACAATATGAAGACAAGATGATCAATTTCAACAATTGGCTTAAGTATTGGTGTCATTCAAAGGGGATCCAATGCCTGTCAGCCTGGGATGTCATGCTCGACAAGCCACAATGATTCGCTAGGGACAGCTTGCACCTGTCACCCCTGGGCTTTTGGATATTGGCAAAGGCTCTTGCTACCCCATAGTGCCTTTTTTAGGCAAGGCTCAAAAGACAAACCCACCTCCATAGGTATCACAAGGGATAAGAAGCTAAGAGTAATGCTACTCAATGCCAGAAGTCTAAACCTCAAGATGCACGCACTCAAAACTCTCCTTAGCATGGAGAACATCGATATCTGTGCAGTAACAGAAACCTGGTTCAAGGCTCCCGAGAGCACCCCAGCACTACCAGGTTATACCTCATACCATGCTTTTCAGCCCCAAAACTTGGACCGAACCACAAAAGGAGGGGGTGTATCAATATTCGTCAAAGATACCCACACCTCCAGGTTGGTGGCACAGCACAAAGCATCAGAGACTATCCATGTGCAACTAACAGTGGGTAAAACTGCTTTCCAGTTTATAGCCTGCTACAGACCACCCTCCCAAACCTAGGAACCCCACTCTGCCTTCCTGAAAACACTGGAAAATATGAAGGTCTCTCCAAACACCATTATATTGGGTGACTTCAACTACCCAAACATAGACTGGGAGCATTACTCTAGCTCCAACACCCTAGCCCAAAGTTTCCTAGAATTTATAAACTCAAATGCTATGGAACAACTTGTTACCACTCCCACAAGAGGGGAAAACATACTGGACCTGATCATCACCAACATGGGGACTCTATGCTCCAGACCAGAAGTGTATCCCTCACTGGTAAGATCAGACCATAAACTAATCTCACTGGATATTCACATCCCGACCCCACCCCCTGCCCAGAAAACCACAGTGAAAAACTTCTCTAAAGCAAATTTCAAACTCCTCAAAACCGAGGTGGAATCCTTCAATGCCCCCGGGCCTGTGGAAAATACGTCCCAGACCGCAGAATCCTTTATAAACGCATTGTATGAATGCCTTCAGGAATGCATGGATCATGCAATCCCAAATAAAACCAAGACCCAATCCTCCAAAGGCAGATGTCCTGTCTGGTGGACCCCAGCCATAAACAAATTATACAATAGTTGGAGGAAGCTACTACATGATAGAGCAAAATCCCAAAAAGGGAAGGCATCACTGATCAGTATTAGCAAAAAACTACTGGCACTCATAAAATCGTCTAAGGCCAGCTTCGAGAGAAAAATTGCACAGGACACTAAGGATAATCACAAGGCTTTCTTTAGTTTTGTTAGGAACCTGGGTGGGAATTCCCAGATATGCTCAGAATTAGTCCAAAATGACAAAAAATACACCGAACCCACAGACATTGCCAACATCCTAGCTGACAGGTTCAGCGCAAACTTCTCCCCCCCCCCCACCAAAAGGGCAAATATCTATCCCAGCAGAGTGCTGCCCCCTTGACATCTCAGATGCTCAGGTAAGAGCCGGCCTCTCCAAAGCAAAAAACACAGCATCAATGGGACCAGACGGTGTGCCGGGCTGCATCCTACATGAACTCCAAGAAGAGTTAAACCCAAACATAAAACTACTGTTCAATCTCAGCCTTACTACAGGATATGTACCCAAAGAGTGGCGCACAGCAACAGTGGTCCCTCTCCACAAAGGTGGTGCCTCAGCGGATCCTGGAAACTATTGTCCCATAAGCCTGACTAGCTTGGTCTGCAAAGCTATGGAAAGGATCATCATGGACCTCATAAATAAAGATATTGGGGACCTACAGACACTGGATCCTACCCAGTTCAGCTTTGTTAAGGGCAGATCCTGCCTCTTAAACCTGGTTGATTTCTTTGAAACAGTCACCAATGCCATTGACGAGGGGAAGGTGGTCCACACAGCCTACCTGGACCTTGCAAAAGCCTTCAATACAATACTCCACTCGGGCATTATAGATAAGCTCACCAGCTTAAATATAAACCCCTATGTCACTATATGGGTTGCAAACTGACTCAAGGACAGAACCCACATGGTTAGAATTGCTGGAGCCATGTCAGACTCCAAACCAGTTACAAGTGGCATCCCACAAGGCTCAGTCCTGGGACCTCTCTTGTTCGGTATATATTTCTCGGAGGTACAGGCCAACACAGAAGGACTGTGGCTGACCAGGTTCACAGATGACTGCAAACTGGGCACCATAATCGACTCTCCAGCCGACACAAGCATCCTCCAAAAGGGCCTCATAGAAACAGACAACTGGTGCCAGAGCCACAGCCTCAAACTAAATGTCAAAAAGTGTATAGTCATCCCCTTTGGCAAAAACAAAGTGCCCACAAATTACCACATAGGTAGTAATCCATTAAGTACAGAAGTAATTAGGGACCTGGGGACCCAAGTTGATAGCAATCTCTCATTTGACAACCACATGGCCAAAGTGGTTAGAAAAACATTTTATATAGCCCACCTAATCATGAAGGGATTCACATCTAGATCAGGGGAGGTCATCGTGCCTCTTTACTCATCCCTCATCAGGCCCATAATTGAGTACAATGCCCCTTTTGGGATGTACCTTACCAGACACCTGCAGCAACTGGAAAGACCCCAAAAGTACCTCACCAAGAGGATCAAAGGCTCAAACAGATGCCATATGCTGCCCGGTTAAAGAAACTCCAGCTCTACTCAGTGGCATACCACCTGCTCAGAGGCGATCTGTGCCTGATGTATAAAGCCATGTCCAACCCGGAATTAATGGACATGCTGCACCTCAGAAAATCCAAATCCCATCGAGCTACGCGCTCGAGAGACTTGAACCTCAGAACTGAAATAAATAGGACATTCTGGGGGACAGATTCATAACCCAGAGGCTCCCTTCACTCTGGAATTAAATCCCAGTCCAGGTTAGGCAGAGTCCCTCATTGACTCTCTTCAAGAGGAATCTTGATGAGTGGATAGGAGATCGTAGGTTTACCCCGGGTATCACTTCTGTGTCACTGTTAGACAGAGGCACAGTATACTAACCTCGAAAAAGGGCATAGCAAAATTAATTTAAAATGGGTGGTGAAAGCCAAACACACTCTGGCTAGGCTTATAAATGCCCTAGGGCAGATAGCCTGGTATGAACCTATGAACATAAGGACTAGCAACAGAGATACACTGGGTTTAAGAACACAACAAGAAAAGGGTGGGAGGCTAGGACACTTCTTAGACACTTTGCTTTGCTGTTGACTGTCCTGGGACTGCCTTAAAGCTAACACAAGTCCTGAACTAGCCTGAATATCTTTTCCTTCACAAGAAATAAAATAGGGTTTAATTCCAAATGTTAGACAACTTCAATGACAAAATGCAGTGCAGCTATTTACTGGAATTACTGATATAAGCTTAAGGAGCTATGCCAAAGCAGATAAATCCTTACCCTTTTATGTTTGGACAGGTTCATTTCAGGCATATCCACACCTGCCAATGCTGCTGGCTTTCAGATTTGTTAACTACATCATGATGTGCTTAGATTGCAGCATGTTGTTTTGAGCTTTGTGTTTGTTCAGGCAGTGCTTCGATTCTCAGTATATCTTTTGAAGTAAAATAATTTTAACTAGTTATCTGACTGCATTTAAGATCTCTCTTCCATTGATGTTCTAAACAACTTTCAGCTTTCCTTTAATTTGTTCCTTCTGCAGCTAAGGTACCCAACATCTTATTTTCTTTTTGGTGATGGTAGGATTACATAAGCTCCTGTCACTCCCAGCAAGATGTTTTCAAGTCTGAACATGAGAGGAGAAACAGAACAATATAGTGAAGGTGACATTCTTTTACCCGCTTTTTTGATTTTCATGAGTCTGTGCTGTCAGTCTTCATGTGTATGAATGGGATTGGAAAGAAAAGAATGTCAAGTGGGGATTTTATTTTTTACTTATTTTACTTATCTAATCTACCTTTCTATTTAGTTATTTACAGGTATTAAACAGGAATGTCTTTCTATGATATCTCATTTCCATTAGATTTACAGAAAATGTAATTTCCATAATATAAATAAGGATAGTAATGGTATCAATGTGGACAGCAAAGATGCAGGTTATATACATGTACAATTCATCATATATAAAGAACAAATTATACACTCAGAATATTTTTGACATGCTTTAAATGCAATACGCTGTATAAAGTCAGTGAACAAATAACAATAGAGGTAGTGCAGAAAAGTAAATCAAAGGCACTGAGAAGCAAAAAAGTGAACTCTATCAGAAGGAAGTAACAGCATGCATAAAAAGTTGAGTACTGCACACTGACAAGATGTAGGCATTTAAAGGAAATAATTATTGTAAATTTATTGTGAAGATGACCAACTAGTAAAGGCTTAATTGAGCATCTCTGAGTTGTGTTCCTAATTTTAGATGGGAGCGCATTCTAGAATTTGCAGACATAGAAATAAAGTTTTAGATTTTAAAATGTTAAGAACATCAAACTTTATGAATTCAGCCAGGTCCTCCAGTAATTAATGTCAAAGGAAAGCAAGCAATTTCAGTAATATAGTAGTCTGAGTGCAAGGAAAAGTTGAATAAATGCTAGTAGTCACTGAGATCCAGTTTATTTATACTTTGTTAACGAGGTTAATCCAACTAGGCTAGTAGCCTCTTTCCAGGGTAGACCCAAGGAGGTATTTAATGCTTTGTGTGTTACACATCCTGACTTCCTGTTTCCAGTCCATGCATGGAGGCAGCCAGGAAAAACAGGGAGAAAACATGGCTGATTCAGCTTTTGCTGAAAATGGAGTGAAAGTTGCTGAAAGTGTAGTTGAAATGGTCGAATCACTACCTAGGGTTGCCACCTTTTCAAATGGCCAAAGTGGGACATTTTTGGTACAGACATCAGATTTTTCAGACCGACACATATTTAGGTATTTCAGATACAGAGGACTGTCCTCGCAAAGTGGGACAGGTGGTAACCCTATCACTACCAGAAGTTTTTTTTTTTTTGATGATGTGACTGCAGAAAAAAACTGAAATTGGAGGAAAAGGAGACTGTATCTGTGAGTGAGATGGATTCAGAGGAAAACTTTCAGAGGAGATTGTTTGAAGGAGAAATGGTTACATATGAAAAATGCATAATCACAATCCTCCAATCATGGAGGTTTTGGGATGATTATTTGGAAAAAAATGGTAAACCAAAGTGAGCCAGAAAGTGGAGCAGCAATTTCATGGAGTGACATCATGGAAAAAATAGAAGAAGAAAAAGGAGAAGAAGAGACTATGCCAGAAAAAGTTCCACATACAAAAACTTATGCACAAACTGTTGGAGAAGGAACAAAGAAGAAAGTAGAACTAAAAGAAGCAAAAAAGTATGCAGTGCACATGAGCAATAAAAAGGAAGAAAGTTTGGATAGGTATACGGTTTGGGACTCTGTCATAGCACCTCTGGGTATCAAAGCAAAAGAGGTAAGAGCATTCATTTGAATTAATAAACAGACTTTTTGTGACTTGATATTTGAGACTGGGCAGGCCGTGAAACATTTTTGGGTACATATGAACAAAAGAAAAATATTTATCCATTGTCAGAATATGCGGTGCAAGCTTTTTACAGGCAAACAAAAAAAAGAATAATGATCCAGTTTAGAACTGAAGTTGAAGCAAAAGAAATGAAAGAACATTTGTTAACTATTTGTAAAGAAGTAATGGACACTACCAAAATATATGATGAAAGAGGACTATGGACTGAAGCATGGGAATGGGGAGTTAATACTGAAAATGGAAAATGATAATGTTATGCATGTACCTAGTATTATTAATGTTCATGGTAATAGGGGGTTTGTGAAATACAGGGGTCAACCAAAAACTTGTTATTTTTCTGGAAAAAAAAATATCATTTCATCAATGAATGTGATAGAAAAGATGTTTATGTAGCAAAACAGGGCATAATGAAAAACAATATGATTTAAAGTGCAAACAAATGTGGCAATACTGGTCAATCATGTCTAGAATATGAAATGAATGTGCAAGAAAATGAAAATGAATTTATACAGGAGAAAGAGATAGAAAAATGTGTTATACAAGAAAATTTACAAAAAGGTGTGATTGATAAAGAGCTTATATATGAATCTGAAGAAAGTAACAAGGAAAAAGAAACAGAGGAGACAGGTGACGAAGACGCTGATTGGTGCACAGTCAGAAGTAAAAATAATTCAATAGTGAAAAGAGTTGAAGAGAGGAAAAGAAAATTCAAAAACATAATGCTTAGAGAAAATAAGAAAGGAAAGGGATAAACATTTTATTATACTAACTGTTCTCAAAAGCTGTGAATATTAGCTTTAAAAGTGAACAGTATGAAAAACCGAAAAAGGAGAATAGGTATATTACAATGGTGTGCTGCAGTAGATGCACATATTATTGTTTTAGAAGAGATCAGATTATTAACCTCGGAAGAAAGAACACAAACTGAAAAACTTCGGAATGGTACAGTAGTTTGCAACATGGGGAAATAAATGTGCTCGGGCATATGTGTATTATGTCAAGAAAGCATTAAAATATCATTGCTGGAACCTGTGTCTAACAGAGCTCTTTTCAAACTATCTGGAAATATACAGCTAAGTACATTTTTTTTGGTTCTTCTGAATTGTGTACTGTAAATTGTTGCTGGACTAATTTTATTCAGATTTGTGCACTGTTATTTTTGATTCACTGTATAGTTTTTCAGATCTCTGCTGAAAGTGTTTTGTCTCACCTCCCCCTATTTTCTGCTGTGTCTTAAGTTGGTATAACTGTTTTTTACAGCTTGTGTCATCTGACTATCTGAAGGATTACTTGCATAATAATATACCCTGTTAGTTAACAGCCTGCATATCATTGCTGGAACCTGTGCCTAACAGAGCTCTTTTCAAAGTCTCTGGAAATATACAGAGCTAAGTATGTTTTTTTGGTTCTTCAGAATTACTGTAAATTGTTGCTGGACTAATTTTATTCAGAGTTCTGCACTGTTATTTTTGATTCACTGTATAGTTTTTCAGATGTCTGCTGAAAGTGTTTTGTCCCACCCACCCTCTCTATTTCTGGTTTGTTGTTTACATTTGGTGGCTTTTGCAGTTGCCTGCCCCACTGTAGATTTGATCTGGAACACTCCCCCCAGTCCCATCTCTTTACCACATTCTACCTAATACACTCCTTCTGCACTTGTTTTTAGTAATTTTTAATATAATTTTATTTTTAAACTGTGTTTCATCTAATATTGCTACATACTCAAGTGTGCTAGCTTGCACTGTATTAGAATTGTTTTTACTGCTGTTTTAGCTACTTTTCTGTAAAAAAAAAACAAGCAAAAAAAACTGTAAGCCTGTTTCCTACCTTTCCTGTAACTAGTGTAGTCCAGATACAGATTTCCTTTATCCAGGACTGTATATACGCTTCTGAGACCCCTCAAGCCTTTCTGTGCTTGTAGAAAGCCTTCTAGCTTGTCAGTTGGAGTGGTAAGCACCGGGTAACCTGTCTACCACATAAGGAGTGGTTCTGGCCCAGAAATTGTAGTTATTGGCCATCTGGGCAATCTTTTCCATCTCTCAACTTTCTGATTTGAAAGCCCGCGTTTGCACTTGTTTCTTTCCTGTAACTAGTCTAGTGCAGATACAGATTCTTAGTTTTAGAACTTGAATTTGCTTATTCGTGCTCAGCACTTGTTCAGAACTTGTTTTAAGCACTAAATAAGCTACTAATTACTATAGCACTCAACCCTCCTCATTACCTAGAGGAAAACAGTTTTTGCACTGACTTTCCTCACTTGCTTAGAGAAAAACAGCTTTTGTCCTCACTTTCCTCACTTATCTAGAGGAAAATAGTTTTTTATTCAGGCATGCACAAGGGTCAGCTCCTAGTGTTCTCTCCTGTCTATCTGATGAATCTGGGCATCTTGGGGCAATGTAGAAATTGCCTCATGTACACAGACAACCCTCTACTCCTACCACCCAATACTACAACCTGTGAGAGATGCACCTATCTAGCCAAACTGGTGGTAAAGCTCTCTCCAACCAAGACTGAACTTGACATTCAAGTGGCAAAGGTAAACATGTGCACCACACCACACTTATCACATAGTCTCACTAAATCTACACCACCAAAATCCACACATAGAAACACAAAAATATTCACAGAGGCTCTCAATAATAATTTGCCCAAGCAACCGAGACCTCCAGAGCAGAAAGGCAAGCAACCTCCACCTCCCAACACAACCCAAATGACACATAGCCCACAGACTCAGTGTGCCACTCAACCACAGCCAATAAGGCAAAACAACGTATTCAACACACTAGTCATAGGTGACTCTATAGTCAGGCACACTGATTTCCCACTCACCAAGCTAAACAAGGAGAAGGTTACTGTCAGCTGCCTGTCAGGTGCCAGGATCCACCACATAACCCACACACTCAGGTTACTCCACAACAAGTACAAATATGACTCTGTCATTGTCCATGTTGGTGTGAATGACCTGAGATGTACCTCCCTGGACTACACGAAAAGAGACATGGAAGAGCTCTCCGATCTTGTAGCCCAGGCAGGTATGACCCTAGCCCTGAGTAGCATTCTGCCATCGCCCATAATGATATCGCAGTACAAGGACAAAATGATTGACTTCAACAATTGGCTAAGCTTCTGGTGTCATTCTAAGGGGATTCAGTATCTGTCTGCTTGGGATGACATGGTTGACAGACCATGATGGTTTGCCAGAGATGGCCTGCACCTGTCACTCTTGGGGTTCCGGGTACTGGCTAAGGGTCTTGCTGCCTCTATAGTGCCTTTTTTAGGCAAGGTTCAAATGACAAATTCACCACCATAACAGGAAAAGGCAAGCAAAAACTGAGGGTAATGCTACTCAATGCTAGAAGTCTTAATCTCAAAATGCACTCACTCGAGGCACTCCTTAAAATGGAGAACATCAATATCTGTGCAGTGACTGAGACCTGGTTCAAGCCTCCAGAGAGCACCCCTGCACTACCAGGCTAGAACTCATACCACACTGTTCGGCCATTTAACCTGGACCGAAACACCAAAGGCAGAGTTGTGTCTATATTCATTAAGGATATCCACACCTCCAGGCTAGTTGCTCAGCATAATGCATCTGAGGTTATCCAAGTGCAACGAACACTTGGAAAAACTGCAATCCAAATTGTAGCTTGCTACAGATCCCCCACCATGTCCCAGGATTCTCACTCCTCTTTTCTTGATGTACTAGAAAATATTAGGGTACAACCAAACACCCTAATAATGGACGATTTCAACTACCCCATCATTAACTGTGAAAACTACTCGTGTACCAACTCCTTCACACAATGCTTTCTGGAATTCATAAACTCCAATGCCCTGGATCAACTTATCCACATCCCCACCAGGGGAAGCAATATCCTAGACCTAGTCATTACCAACATGAGTGACCAGTGTTCCACACCTGAAGTCAACTCCTTGTTGGTCCAATCTGACCATAAGCTAATCACCCTTGATATCCACATCCCGACCCCACCCCCCATTAAGGAAACCATGGTAAAAAATTTCTCCAAAGCCAACTTCATGCTTCTTAAGACAGAAGTGGTGAACTTCATGACACCCATGCAGATGGACAATACAGTTACGACTGCTGAATCCTACACAAATGCACTCTATAAGCACTTACATGAGTGCATGGATTGTGCTATACCAAACAGAACCAAGATGATATCCTCCAAAAAAGGAAGCCAGTCTGGTGGTCCCCTGCCATAAACAAACTGTACAACAGAAGGAAGAAATTGTTGGAAAAGAGAGTAAAATCCTATGAGTGGAGGAGCTCCCTGGTCAGCCTCAGTAAGAAGCTGAGATCCCTTATAAGATCCTCGAAAGCTAGCTATGAAAACAAAATAGCCACTGATTCTAAGGACCACCACAAAGCATTCTATAGCTATGTCAAGAATCTCAATGGCAACACCCAGATCTGCTCTGAGTTAAGGCACAACGGCACGAAAATTACAGAAACAACTGATATTGCCAACATCCTGGCAGATATGTGCAGTGCTAACTTTACCCCCCCTCTAAAGGGCCCATATCTATACAGGAAGAATGCAGAGTCCCTGTAATCACAGCTATGCAGGTAAAAGCTGCACTCTCTAAAGCCAAAATCACAGCATTCATGGGACCAGACTGCATTTTACACAAACTTCAGAACAAACTGGCTCCCCATCTAAGCACCATGTTCAATCATAGCCTCACATTAGGCTTTGTGCCCACTGAATGGTGTACAGCAATAGTTATCCCACTCCACAAAGGGAAAGCCACCATTGATCCCGGGAACTATCGCCCTATTAGCCTGATGAGCCTGGTTTGCAAGGGCATGGAACGTATCATCATGGAACTCATAAACAAAGACATTGGTAACCTCCAAACTCTGGATCCCACCCAGTTCGGGTTTGTGAAAGGCAGATCATGCCTCCTGAACCTGATTGACTTCTTTGAGGCAGTCACCAAAGCCGTAGATGAGGGTAAGGTGGTTCACACAGCCTATCTTGACCTCACCAAGGCTTTCAACACCATCCCCCATTCTGGAATTATAGCTAAACTCACCAAACTAGGTATAAATTCCTACATCACAAGATGGGGTTGCACTGGCTCACTGACAGAAACCCACACTGTAAAAAGCTACACACCAAATCTGAACCTAAAACCAGTGGAAGTGGAGTGGAGTAGGGTCAGGTTCAGTCCTCTGGTTTCTCCTGTTACTTCTACTTCTGAACTAACACACAACACAGGCCAAGCTGTCAGGACATGCTAGAGGCAGATATTCATCTGTCCCAGAGACTTTCCATACTCTGAAACAGGCTACCCATATGTCAAACAGCAAAGTAGCACTCTTCAAGAAAAATCTTGATGAGTGGATGGGAAATAGAAAATACACCCCGGGGATCACTTCTGTGTCTCTGCTCAACAGTGGCACAGGAAAATTACTTTATTGGGTGGCGTAAGCCAGGGAAACTTGTTAGCTAGGCTTACTTAGGCCCTCGAGCTGATAGACTAGTACCTATCTATGAACCTATGAACCTATATTAGATGTAACCATAGTAGGACTAGGATGAATTATGGTAATAGACCTGAGTTGGAAAAAAATATGTGCATAGACTTATAGCTTTACATGCAATGTAACAAAAAAGAGATAGAAAGAATTTTTTTAAAATGATGGTGATTTTAACTGTAATTTAAGAAAAATAAGAGCAATTGTGATGTTAAAATTGTTAAAGAAATGAGAAGTGGAAAGTTAAGTGTATGGGAGAATAACCACTGGACCTATAAAATAATGAAATTAGTGTGGAAACTGATTATTTTTTAATATTTGATAGTTTAAAATTTATAAAGAAGGAATTAAATATGCTGTATTTTCAGATCATGTGGCTATTTGAGTTAAAGTACAGGAAAATGAAGAATATATAGGAATAAGAAAAGGAATAAAGAGAATTAGTGAAAAGGAATTAGATTTAGAAGAGAAAAAAGAACTTATGGAATTATGGAAAAATCATGTGACTATGAGAGACATTTATGAGAATAGCACTTTTTGGTGGTTTAATTTTATAGAGAAATATAAAAAAAGCATTTTTAGAATGTATAATGAAGAAAAGAAGAAAAGAAAAAGAGAGATGTAAGATATTAAGTCAAGAAACATTTAGATACTTAGTAGAGAAGAAAAATTCCTTTTATGAAAAAGAAAGAAAAATATATATGAAATGGATAAAATTTAAATTAATAACATATTATATAAACAAAAATATTGTTTACAAGGAAAGAAAGAAGAGGTAGCACCATATCTGAGTAAAATGATAAAAGAAAGAAAATAAGACAATTAAAAATAAAGAAGGTAAGCAAATAGGATAGCAAGAAGAAATATCCAAAATAATTAAAGAATATGTACTGGAATTATTTGTTAAAAGAGAAGAAACCATAGAACAAATTTATAAAGGTGAAAAATTAAATAATGAAAATAATGAGTGTTTAGAAAAAAAATAAGTATGAAAGAATTAAATGAAATTCAAAAAGATATTAACACGACTTCTGCAACAGGATTGGATTGAATTGAATATGGTATGTATAAAGAAATGAAAGAGTGGCAAAAATTATTTTTATAGAAGTTATGAATGAATGGTTAGAAACTGGAATTAAAGAGAAAGAGATATTACAGGAGTTATAACGTTTATATTTAAAAAAGGAAATAAAGAGGAGATAAAAACTGGAGACCTATAACATTGAATAATAATGATTATAACATTTTTATGAGAATAATAAAAAGGTTACAAAAATGGATAAACTATATGACCAAAATGTAGTTGGAAGAAAGGAAAGGGAAGTCAAGAGTTATTATGGATAATAAGAGAAATAGTTGAGGATATCATAAATGATAGGGGATATAAGTAAAGTATATGATAATATTCAGTATAAATAATTATGGGGAATTTTGCAGGCATATAATGTAAGCAAAACAATTACAAGTAATAAAATATGTTTATGAAATAAATTATGGGAAACTAAATGTAAATGGCCAAATTGGGGAAGAAATAAAAATAGAATGTGGAATGAAGCAGGGCCACCCAGCTAGTAGTTTAATTTTCTCATTAGTTATGAATGTAATAATGAAAGAAATTAATAAAATGCCAAGTAGTGGTGGAAACAAAATAATGAGGGAAGTACAATTGCCAATAATGTATAATTATGCAGATGACATTGTATTAATTGTTAGAAATAAAGTAGGGATTGAAAAAGTAAATAAAAAATTAAGTATAAATTAAAAAATGTTTTAATTATAAATGAAGAAAAAAGTAAAGGATTTGGTTTAGAAGGTATGATACGAGGTACTGAGTTCAATGAAAAATATATAGATATATTGGATATATTTGGAAAGAATTAAAACAGACAACAACAATGGGATAATATGCTCAAAGAAGTAAAGGATATGACTACATTTGGACATCATGTAGATTTTCATATAGAAAAAAGCATGCATGTTGAACACCATGGTAATAGGAAAAATTGCTTATGTTGCTAGCATCTATATGATTCATATTAAGTATGAAAAGGAATTAATGATGATTATATTTTCTTTTATATGGGGATCTGTACTGAATCCAGTTAAGAGAGGGATTCTATATATGAAGAAAGAACAAGGAGGCTTGGGTTTAATAAACCCAACCGGACATGCAGCATCTTTAATTTTATATAAGGTATTAAAAGAAATTATGAAGGAAAATAAAACCTTGATAGAAATGATACTATATTATAAATACAAAGAACTGTGGGAAGAAATGGAAGTTAAAAAGAAATAAAAGCATTGTGAACGAAGAAATGAAAGAGTATCAAAACAAAATTGTGTTACGGAAAATAAAAAAGAATATATGTCAGAAAAATAGAAAGGAATGGTAATAAAGTATTATGAAAGCATTTTATTGCATTGATCCATGGAAAGATTTAAAAATAGATAAGAAAAAAGCCATAATGATGAGATATAATAACTGTAAAAATATTAAAGAATGTAATGATTTTTGATGGAGATTGTCTATTAAAAAATTGCTGGTTAAGGCAAATATGCCATACAAAAAAAAAACAAGATAGACTATGTAATAAACATGGACAGTTTGAGACTACAGCGCATGTGTTTCTGAAATATGAAAGAGTTAATAATTTGTGGAAAGAAATATGTAAACATAATAGGGTGAAAAGTTTGTTAACATTTGAGAAAATAAGTATGGACATAATTGAATTTGGTTATTATGGTCATGAAAACAGGAAAAAGTGAAGAAAATAGACAGAATAATATATCATATGTCATGGACTATATGGAATGAGAGAGTAAATGAAATTAAATACAATGGAAAATGGACTTTTACAAAGATTTTGGAGAAAATAATGTTCTGGTTGTGGATATAGAGTGGGGAGGGAAATCCTAAATTGAAGTTTATAAAGCATGGACATTTGTAAATAGATGTAAATAATGTAAATATGTAAATAATATGTAAGGTATACATCAATAAAAAATACTTTTTTGATAGGTGCTGCGGGATTCTTTAAATCTAGCTCATCTACAACCAGCTCGAGCAGATGTGGTCTCAGTTTAATGTCTTATCCAAAGGAGAGCCAATGGTATATATGATTATTGTGACCAGTAAAAAAATCTAGATATTCTCTTCTATGCTTTCTCTAGTTTAAGATAGCTTTCACAGACTAGGTTTGATAGAGGGTGGGAAGAGTGCATGGCTGCTACTGGATGATAGGACCTAGAAGTGGAAAATCTAGATTTGCCATTAAGGAAGGAAGGATTTAACTGTGTAGAGTTTTCCCAAAGTAAGGCTTGTTTTTGTAATGTCATCCTTTCTGTGGGTTTTACTAAGAAATCCTACTGGCTTAATTTCTATAAGTTCTAAACTGAATAGCATGATAGAGAGTGAGGTAATGTTATAAGGGACTACTGAGTCAGAAGAAGACTGCATATGACTTGTGCAAGTTACTGATGTAGGTGAATTAGAGGAGAAAACCATTGATTTGGTTTTGAAAGCACACAGGTAGAGGCCCTTATTTTTGAGCTAAGATTGTGGGACGTGAATGAAGATTTCAAATAAGAGAAAGATGACACCTAGGGAAGTTTGGCAGTGGTAGAATCGCACATGTATTAGATGAGCTTGACAGAGTCTGTGCGGTGAATCATACTGTTTGCATAGAGAAAGAGTAGGAGCTGTCCAACTATTGAAGCTTAGAGAACACTTTCTTTCACTGGTAGTGGTGATGATACACAGCTGTGCCTGAGATTTATTACCAAGGCATCTATAAAACTTGCTTGGAGTGTTGAGTGAGAAAGAAAACATTGTTTTCAGGATTTATAACCGTATATTGTGTAATAAAATGTAACACATTTTTATGTGTAGATGAGATAGCTGATATGAAGACACCAGAATTAAATGATTCACAAATATGTTCAACAAAGTCATGTAGACTTGTGTTCATCCATTGAGTAAGCCTAAAACTGTGTTAGTGATTTAAAATAAACTGAAATTTAGGAAACTTCCAAGTAGCTTTTGATGCTTGAATTTTTCAAAAATTTTAAACAAAGGTGGCAATAAGGTAACAAGTTGGTTATTCTTCAGAATGATGGCAGGTTCATCTTTATTAAAGGAGATGACAAGTGATTGCTTCCAACAGCAGAGAATCTTACCTTCCATGACAAACCATTTTATGACTATTATAATACGGTAAGCAATGGAGAGGGCTGGGATGTTTAGACATGTTATCTATTTATTTATTTATTTATTTTATTTTGTTCTGAATTTGTTAACTGGGTAGAACACTGATCCATTGGACTTATTTCAGTCTCAGCCCAGGGTAAACGCAATAGATGCATGGTATTATGTACAGAGTGAATGTCAAAATGCAATATATATATATATATATATATATATATATATATATATATATATATATATATATATATATATATATATTATATACAAAGGGAATATCCTAGTTTTTTGTTGAATATCCTAGTTGGTTTGAGGGTATAAAGGCAATAGATAAATGACTTTATATGAAGATTTACTAAAAAGACACAACATATATGTGTATTATACACAGAGTGAAAATCAGAGGTGGCATGCTGAAAGAATCAAAATCAAAAGTAGAGTCAGAGGACAGTATGGAGAAGGAAGAAGGGTATAAAGAGGTTAAGTTATGTGATATAGCAGTTGCATTTTCCTAGAGTCTTGAAATGTGTTTTTATCTATGATTGGAAAATGAGGTAAGAGGAATGACCTTTAAGAAAAGAAGGGAGAGGTACCCATAGTATGGGATGAAGGACTGAGAAAGCATGATCTGTGCAGCTTTTTTTTTTGGGGGGGGGGGTGTTGGAAGAAAAGACTTGAGTGGTAAAGATTTCTAAGGTTGTATTTTGGTGAATCTCTGATTAGTCTTAAGTCTACTGGGGGAAGGCATCGCTCTTGATAAGTTTAAATACTTAAGAGGCAAGTAGAAAGTTAGCATGTTTTTCATAGGTAGCTAGATAGCTTTTTCAGTAGTTTTGCACTGGTGTTCACTTCTTGGGGAGAGAGTGATGAATCTGTTAATGGCTTTTGAGGTGGACTGAATAATGAATGCATTTCATTTAGTGGCTGCCGCAATTAGAGGGAGACAATATTCTAGCTGAACAAGTAAGATACTATTACCTATGGCATTTCTACATAGTCTGGATAGAAAAGGTGATATCCTATTAGTATAGAATAGGAGAAAGTTGACTTTTTATGTATGTGTGTAGTCAAGATGGAGCTGGAAGTTCAGGAATGGGTCAAACCAGATCCTAGGTATTTGAATGAAGTGACATTTTCAATACTGCTATTAAGATATTCAAGAATTTTTAGAGCCCTGGAGGTAGAGGGGAGCCAGCTTTTGGCTAGTGCTAAAAGGCATTATTTTTGTTTTAGAAGAGTTTAGCGGTAATTGTTTATTACTAACCCATTGAATAAGGGTATGAAAATCAGCCTGAAGTTTGAGTTAAAGGTAAGAGACAGAGTGGTTGGAGCAAAATAGGACCATGTCATCAGCATAAAGCTGGAGAGGGAGATGAGGGAAGTCAACATGGAGTATGTTAATGTAAATAGAGAAGAAGAAGGGTGTCAGAATAGATCCTTGGGGAATACCCTTCTGCAGAGAGACTAATGGAGAGGTTGATGAGTTGAAATTCACTGAGAAGTGTTGTATACAGAGTTATTGTAAAAACTAGCAAACCCCCCTCTCGGAGTGCTTACTTCAGTATCTGGGCACCCTGCTCTGTTGTATACGCTCCTACTGCGTGCCCATATAATTTTTCTTTCCTTTTTTGCTTTACTGCAGCTAGTGTTGGCTACTTGTAAGGGCTTTTTGTGATTAACAGAACCCTTTCAATGTTGAACACAGACTGGGCCAATCGCTCTACATATTTAAGTAATTGTTCTACACTTTACTGCTAATGCCTGCTTACTCTGTTTGCCTAGCACCCATGTTGACTACTGTCCCTTTAAACTGGACCTGCTTACCTTTCCTAGTGCTCAGCACATAAATCCTTTGTCTAAGTGCCCTATCTATGTAGTCCTCTTTTGGGTAACCCCAGTGGGAGACATAACCTATTTCCATGTGGCTGTTACCTTGCACATTTTATTTTTAGTAGCTGTATTGACTGATTTGTTTAAATATAGCTTGCCTAGGTTGTAGTATATATATATATATATATATATATATATATATATATATATATATATATATAGTTATATCCAGGTAATAAATCTACCATTTAACTTGCTGAATGTAATTCCGGCCATTTACATGCCTACGGAGTACTGTTTACTTATTGCATGCTTTAGCTGTCGACCAATGAGCTGTAACTGTAAACTATCATTATAATATTCCATATATATTGTTCATTTACTGCTTGAACTGGTTCTTTTAAGGATTGTTTTAATTATTCTACTATTAGTCATGTTGCCATAACCCCTAACTTACTCTAATGTTTTTATCATTCTAATTCCTCCTATCTATGTACCTCTTATCCTACTCTAAAGGACCTGCCTAGTCTATAAAGACCCCTTTCACCCAATTCCAGACATCCCAATACCTGGCCAAAGATTTCTGCTGCCCAGTGATTTGATTTTCTTCCCTGTTCTAACAGATTAAGAATGTATGGTGCACCCAAGTCCTACTTCTTATGTGTATCTGTTTAATTTACACTTTACCGAGTATAGGCTGTAACCTGCTTCTGTGTAAGTTATCCTGTACCAAGTATAGATAGTATTTAAGCCTCTGAGTCAGGATTCCAGCAGCCATACTCCTCTCAATCTGTGTTCCTACTGCCATATTTCCATACCCCTGTACCCATTATCTGTTTCACCCCTACCTGCTACTTCTATCACAGTTACCTTGTTGTATTCTACTCTCTGTCCACTAGGTGGCGCTCCAAGCTAGCTTTAGGCTATAATTATTCCCCCACTTTCCCTAGTTTTTTCTTCTCTGGATCTTCTCTCAGATTTTCCCCTTGCCAAGCTGAGAATCTTTCTGCATTGTTCTGCTGCTCTTATCCCTTTCTCATCACACCCTTTAGCTCCATTATACCTCTCCTATTTTTCCTCCCACTCCACTATCCTTTTTTACCTCCAACCTGCTGTACCAAACTCTACTTACCTCTGGCCACCTTCTGTGCACCTGGAACCTGTTACTCTCTGATTGTCTCTGCAAACTCTTCCTCTACCTGTTCTAAAGTCTTCGATATGGTCAACCATAATCTGCTTATGGAGGTATTAAAAGCCCATTCACTGGATGCACAGGCATTATTCTGGTTTAAATCCTATTTAGACAACCATCAAGCAGTCCTTTGGGACAATAAGCTTTCAACTCCCCTCCCTGTAAACCTTGGAGTACCTCAAGGCTCTATCCTAGGCCCTCTTCTCTTTTCAATGTTTATTAATGACCTAAATACTAAAATTCCTCAAGCCACCTGCATACAATATGCTGATTATTCTACTTTAATCTGCTCAGCTAGGTCCCCAACCACAATCCAGACCCTCACCCAATCTGTATTTCATACTGCTGAAAATTGGTTCATGCAACACTGCCTCCTTCTGAACCCCCAAAAAAACAAAATTATTACTCTTTACTCCTACTTTAAAATCACCACAATTTCTCTTCACTATAACTTCTAACTATGGAACCACCATATCCCCTGATACCACAATCTGTCTCCTGGGCATAACCATAGACAACAACCTTAGCTATGACGATCACATCAACACTACCATAAAATCTGTCAACAAAAAACTAGGTTCCCTGTATAGAATCAAACCCTTCCTTACACCAACAGCCAGAACCACTACAGCCCAGACTCACCTGATCTCTACACTGTTTTATGCTTCTGCCATTTATACTTAACCTTTCTAAAAACAACCTTAACAAACTTGCCACTAGCTATAATAACATAGCCAGTTTTTCTACTGGCAACCCTTTTAGAACCCACCACTGTCTCAACCTCAAACAATTGGGATGGTTAGAACTGCAGCACCAACTACTCTGTCATCAACTTACTATAACCCAAAATATACTTTTCTACCCTAATAATACCCCAATCCTCACTAATCTGACTACCCCTTACAAAAACCTTACAACTCTTCGCTCAGCCAATAAGCTTCTAGTTTCCACTATTAAATCTAAAAACAAAGCTGGAGACTCACTTTTCACTAACACAGTGGGTAAAGCCTGGAACCAGCTTCCAAGTGAACTTTCTACTCTCTCTTCCACACATCTTTTAAAAAAAAACATCTCAAAGAACATTTTAAAACTCACTGGCTTTGCCCCTGCACGAACCCTGACTGATTTTCCACTTTACTCTTCCTGCTCTCCCTTTCACTTCACTTCTCCAGTGTACTATATTGCCCAAATTTTTCAATGTCCTTTTTGCTGTAGTATGTTTCCTACCTGTACTAACAAAAAAAAAACAACTTGTTATAACTTTTTTAAAATGTATTACTCTTTGTGTTTTTTCTCTGTCAAATATTGTTTATTCTTCTGTATTTGTTCTTAGTTCATTCCCTTCTAAATACCTCAGAACACAATATATATATTTTTTCTTTCACAAATATTCCAATACTGTTATTATCTGTACTTGATAATAGCTTTTTTATATTAATATTGTATAATAATGTTTTTCTGTCTATGCTTGGAGCTTTTCTCCCTGGGCCTCTGCTGAAAATGGGCATGTATCCAGTTAAACTAGCCCGGTCAACAAATGTAAATAAATAATAAATAAATGTTTTGAACCTGGGCAGCATGTTATCACTAATGCCTACTTAGGTGAGATGATCTAGGATTACTAAGTGATCAACAAAAGCAAAGGCTCTGGTGAGGTCAATAAAATGGCTCCATTAATTAGGGCTTTGCCATTCCAAGAAGAATTTTATTGCTGAGTGTCCAGATATCTGTGGATGTATTGCAACCATATTAAAAAGTATGCTGCTTTTCAGAGAGAAGGTGGTATTGACTGATGTACTATATGAGTTGCAGGTCAAGTAATTTTTCTAGATTCCTTCCAAGGGTAGGGAGAATAGAAATGGACTAAATTTTATAATGGACTGGAGAGACTGGGTTTCTTAGGGAGAGGATTTATAATGGCATTTGTCCAGATATTAAGCATACTATTAAATATAATACACAGGTTTTAGATGTGTTTCAACAGGGCTGTGATGTCTCTACACCGATAACTAAACCACGGGTGAAGGTTGGCTGTACCAGGGGCTATCAGGTTTAATCAGGTAAATTCAGGTAGAATGTTATATATTACTGGTGAATGTTTGGGTGGTGTATCTCAGGGTGCAGAATGTCAGGGAACAGCTTTTTATAGAATCTGTTGGAAGAAACAACAAAGGAATAATCAAAGTTAAGTGGACTGCAGAGTATACATCAATAGCTGACCAGTACACTTAATAAATATACAACATTCACAGTGCTTTGTAATGTTGAAGGTCACTATGTCAGTGGGAGAAAGTAAGAAAACTGAACTTACTCAAAGTTATCACAGTCACAGTACTAACTACCTACTCAGATAATAACTGGGGCCTTGAATAGCTGTTGGAGAGTGTCCTGCTGGCCTTTAGTTTATGCCTTAATGTTCTGTTTTCTTCTAGCAATGACTCTGATAGGTAAATACACTTGCAGGTTATGTGTTATAGTATACTAGAAATGTTGGTATGCTCACTGTTTGAAGTATTCATTGTATCGTTCTCTGTTCATATGAAAAAAGTGATTGCACCTTATTGTATACCTATTTTTTGCTCAGAGAAGGAAAAAAACACTGCCCCATGGAGCAGGTAGCAGACATGAAGCACCTCATGGAGTACTCACTGATTAAGAATTTCTTAATGTGGGAAAAAGTTCAGTCAATTACTGAACTGGTTTCAAAAACATGTCACACCATGACTGAGCAGTAAGCAAGGGCATCACTCAGCATATACATTTTTGCGTAGAGGGTTATATTAGTTATTTTCATCACACACAAAGGTTTGAATTGCTGTATTACAATAGTGTCAGAAATGGTAGGGTAACATTGTGAGAATGCTGTTAGGAGTAAGGAAGATACAATGCTAACATTTACTGCTCATTTATGAGAAACGAAATGTCCCATTTTCAGGGCTAAGAAAAGGCATATAAAGCCTGGGGGAAGTTCAGAGTCAGTCATTAAAATATTCATGAGCACTCAAACTGCAAAATAATAGTCACTTACATCCATACCTCTCAAGCTGTTAGAGCAAGAAATCTAGACAAAGACATAAATAAAAGTGGGACAAAGGCCCAAAAAATAGGGACAATTTTTAAATATTGCCCTTACAAACTTAGAGAGTTGAAAGAATTACAGGTTTTGCATAAGCATGAATTTTGTGAAGGGGATGAAGTCTGAAACTCAAATGTCTGTCATTAATTTTAACTTCAAGCTTTAATTATTTGCCACGAAACCACAATTTTATGAAAAAAAGAAACACAAATATGAGGCAAACTCTGGGCAATCTGCAAAAATCTGTACAGTGGAGAGGTATGCTTCCTTCATACAAAGAATGAATGAGAACTAGCATGACAGAATCTAATCAGGTATCTTTTATATCAAAATAAGCAGTGTGGGGATAATTTTACAAAATCTTGGAACAGAAGTATGTCCTAAAACTAAATATTACTTCAGTGAAAACATTATAAACATTATTACCAGCCAATGCACTACAAAAAAGAGCTGCAGTGGTGCAGTTGTCCTTCATGCAGAGTTGTGATTGGAAATTGGATGAGAACTCCTAAAATAACTGTAAAATAAGTCTAAATGCTGGGTTAATATTACTTTAAGAAACTTCAGGTTCACATCAGTGACTGAACAAACACAAGAACGATTTAATAAAACTGCCTTTCATTTAGACAGTCATCCAGAGTACATACTCCTTGTATATTAATACATTTCACTTAATTAATCTGCCCTTCATCTTCATAAAGCAAGCTAGTGTGCAGACCTTTTCATATTAGGCTATAATTCCACTGAGGGGGCACAATGTACTATTCTAGTAAAATGTTAATACTTTTAAAGGGTGTCAGTGGAATCCACATTGCAGTTTGCATGCAGAAGTGATTAAAGCAGCCATCTTACGGTAATAAAATCTTATCCCTGCTGTATCATTTAACTCCAAATGACTACTTACTTAATAGGAGAAAAAGGGCTGTTAGACAAATGATATATTACTCTCATGAAATAAGTTATGTTCTTAGACAAAAGTAGTACCCAAAGGCATAAACTTTAGGCTGTTACAGTAAACTGTTTTATATGCGTAAAGCATTAAATGAAAAGTAATGAAGCAGTTATTTTCTTTTCTTTATGTGCTGCTTCATCCTGTGAATTCTGTCTATTGAAGAATCTCCTTTTATCTGCTGTCTGCAATATTTTGGGTGTGTGTGTCTGCACACACGTTCCTGTATTCTTATTCTGCATGTTTCTGAATGTGCTTGAATACACATACACACACACACACACACACACACACACACACACACACACACACACACACACACACACACACACACACACACGCATATGCACACACATGCGCGTGTGCACACACA
>NC_056731.1:1284856589-1284859089 GCF_019279795.1 Protopterus annectens | reverse complement strand
GAACTGCTGTACCTCTGTCAAACCAACTACTCACATAAACCTTTATGGCTTTAATCAAACTATCACCTACCCTACTAGAACCTATAAATCTAGCAATAAGCAAGCCACCTTAGATTGGATATTAGTTAACAGCAGCCCCCTCGCTTATAAAACTGGTATACTACCAGACAATATTAGTGACCACTCCCTTACCTACATAACTAGACAAAAAACCCTTATATCCAACCAAACAATCTTTAAAACTACCCAGAACAAAAAATAAAAATAACCCAGCTAGCTTCCAAGCAGAACTCAAAGCTTGCAACTGGTCACCCCTAAAATACCTACCTCTTGACGAAGCAGTCTCTTACTTTAACACCAAATTCTTACAAATCCTAGGACACCATGCCCCCTCACTCACAGTCAGAACTCGGAACAAAACTACACCTGGGCTCACAAAAGAAACAAGGCAAAAATGCTTCAGAGAAATAGAATCTGGTCCAAATGGAGAAATAATAAAAACTCAAAAGATCATGATACCTTTAGACAGCTGAGAAATGCTACAAAAAATTAATACTCCAAGATAAAAAAACTATTACCTGAAAATCCAGCAATTCCAACATCTAAACCCACAAAAATTCTGGACAGGCATAAATAGCCTACTCCATCCAGGTCGCTCCAAAACTCCTACTCCATCTAATTTGACTCAGAACTCTCCAAGCCAAATTGCCAATACTTTTAACAAATTTTTCTCTGAAACAGCCCAAGTCTTATCAAATACATTATCTCCTGCCTGCATCTCTAACACATGCTCTCTAACCAATATACCTCCTGCCTTACAACTGCAGCCTGTTCCAACAGCTCTCATCCATACCCTACTTCATAAACTAAAACCATGTTTACTTTCAGCTGACCTCCTTCCAGCTGAATTTCTGCAAATTGCAGCTGATGTAATTGCTTACCCTATCTCCATATTAATAAACAGAACCATCACAGAAGGTACTATCCCATCTCTCTGGAAAGTCTCACATATTATCCCACTACATAAGGGAGGCAACTCAACTGAACTCTCTAACTTCCGTCCCATAGCTCTACTGTATCCATTAGCAAAAATCATGGAAAGATGCATTCATCGACAACTACTTGTTCATCTCCTTCAAAATAATCTATTAGCAGACTGCCAGCACTGATTCAGGCCATTTCATAGCGCCACAACCGCACTCCTATCCTTTTCAGACTGTATTAATAAAAATCGTAATAACAACCTACTCTCCTCAGCTCTCTTTTTAGACCTCTCCAAAGCCTTTGACATTGTGAATCATCACCTAATGTTAGAGACACTTACAACACTTTCAATAGACACTCAGACTGTCAAATGGTTTAAGTTCTACCTAGAAAACAGACAACAAGCAGTCCTCTGGGAAAATAACCTATTGACCCAGCTCCCTATCTCCCTAGGAGTCCCACAAGGCTCTATTCTGGGACCCCTCCTTTTTTCCATTTTCATCAATGACCTGAAAGCATCCCCTCCTCAAACCACCTGCATGCAATATGCCAATGACTCTACATTAATCTGTGCTGTAACATCTCAAGCTGAACTGCAGTCTAGCACCCAAAAAGCATTTACCATAGTGGAAAACTGGTTCTTCAAATGCTGTCTCCTACTAAACCCTAAAAAAAAACTCCTATTATTTACACCCACCCTAAAGTCCCCCATCAATTTCTCAGTAGTATCAAATAATGGCACTGAAATAGTACCTGAAACAACAACTAAACTTTTAGGTGTTACAATCAATAACAATCTTAGTTTTGACACATATAAACTTAACCATTAAATCAGTCAATAGGAAACTTGGTTTCCTTTATAGGCTTAAAACCTTCCTTACACCTTCTGCCAGGATTACTATCACCCAAACACACCTAATTTCAACCCTTCTCTATGCATCACCAATTTACACTAACCTATCCAAAAATAATCTAAATAAGCTGGCCACCGCTTATAATAACAATGCTAGATTTGCTACTGGTTCCCCATTCCGGACCCACCATTGCCAAAATCTGAAAAAGTTAGGATGGTTGGAACTGCAAAACCAACTTCTTTTTCAACAACTAACTATAACTCAGAAGATCCTGCATCATCCTATAAATACTCCCATCCTCTGTAGCCTCATTAACCCATACACAAATCTGTCAACCCTACACTCAGCTAATAAGGTACTAGTAGCCACCCTTAAACCTAATAACAAATTTGGAGACTGTCTATTTGCTAATACCATTGGAAACTCTTGGAACAAGCTTCCTATTAAGCTAACATCCCTAACATCCACACCTCTTTTTAAGAAGCAACTTAGAAACTTTCTTACTTCACAATGGCTATGCCCATGTATTAAGCCTGACTGATATTTCCGTCTCTTACTCATCACTTTCACATTACCTTAACATTCATTCTCTGATTAAAAAAAAAATAATAATAATTTTTTCATTATTTTTTGATTATATTGTTCACATTTTGTTTTTCTAA
>NC_056731.1:1284786589-1284851589 GCF_019279795.1 Protopterus annectens | reverse complement strand
GGGGTGTCACTTCTACAGTAACAATCATGTAGAGCCAAGATTTACACTGCTGGTTGGCTAGCCCTGCCTCTGTAGTTCATTCGCACCACTCACTCATGCACACACTCTCACCTATGGTGAAATTAGTGTCCAATCTACCTACTTCCTCCTTACCCCTAAACCTAAAACAAAATCTAACCATTCAGATTTTAGTTAAGGACATAGTAGGACTCATCTTCTTTCAAAGATTCTTTTGCCTATCCAGATGTGGTTGAAAACATTTCCCCTGTAGATCAACTCTTCCCCAAAGTCACTGTAAACGATTCTGGTGGTGTTGAAGAGGAGAATATAAAACCTCCCACTAAAATGGTGGTTGAGTCTTCGGCTCCTCAGTCTCAGGAGGTGCAGGTCCATTTGAGTTCCACATTTGTGACCCATATTCCTTTGCAGGACTCTCCAGGCTTTTCACCATTCGATTATGATCAGCTAGTCCCTGTACTATGTTGTCTTGACACCAAAGTAAGGGAAGAAAGCTCCCTTTTCATCACAGTTCTGGGACACAAAAGAGTTTCTATCAGGCATTCCTCCTGGTGTAGCTTTTTCTCTTGTGCCAGTTTTTCTGGTATGGAATCCCTCATCACTGGCGCCATTTATGTTTTTTAAGTGCCTTCATGCCTTTTCTCATTTGTCAGTTGTTCTATCACAGGGACTTCCAAGATCATATTTCTTGGTGTCACTGAAGTCAATCTTTTGACACTGTAGCAGGTCTCTTCTGTGCTGGCACTGGTAATTTCATAGTAAATGACCTGCACTCTGTAACTGGTGTCCTATTAACATCACTCCATCAAACATCGATCCCTTTGATGATGGCCCCTCCAGCATTTTCCCATCTGGCAATTGTCCCACCACTGTCAAACTTTCACTGGCATTTCCAGTGCTGGCTCAGAAGTCATCAAGAGCCCTAACTCAAACATCAGCACTACCTTTTCAGGACAGTGCTTCAAGTCCCATTTAACAGGCTTCACTATGACTCCAGCCCAGTCCACAGCTTCCAGCTGTCATCTCTACCCAAGTGGAACAAACATTGCAATCTACTGTTCCATATATTTGCTCTGTTTCCAGAGATACCAAGTCATAAGAAAGTAGTAACAAGAAAAGAGCTGCAGATGGCTGTCAACAAAGAACCATCTAAGATGTTCCATAAGACCAAGAAATAAATCTTAAAATAATGTTTTAGATCCTTTTAGTCATCCAGGAATTATGATGAACTCAGGCACATGCTGGATCTCAGTCTTAGTCTTAAAGCAACTTTTCATAAGGTCATTGTGCAGTCTTTCTTGCCATGTGTATCAAAAGGAGACTGGATGTGCATCTTGAACCTCCAAGATGCCTGCCATCTTATCAAAATTCACAAGTAATCTTGGAGATTTCACACCATCATGCTTTCAGCCTATCTCCATTATCACCACTAATTTGAACCTCTCCCTTTTGATCCTGACCTTATCTCAGGTATTTGATAGATGTATGTTTGTATTAGACATCTGTATAGGATGAATTCAAGGTATTTCCCTATCTGGATCCCTGGTCCCTTTGCTTCACCAGTCATAACACCTTTCTCAAGCATAGGGAGCAACTACTTAATCTGTTCTGTATATGAAGGTCAGAATAAACCAAAGTCAGTTCAGAGTGTGTTTTCACACAGTGTTTCTTGGAGGCAGCCATATGCCTGCCCTTTTACATCACAATATGATCCTTAAAGCAGTACATCTTAATAAATGCTGTCAGATCTTTCCATATAGTCTTCCTCAAGGTCCTGGGCTTCATGGCATTATTAATGTCTATAATCCCTCATGGTGTGCTTCATATGAGGTTCACTACACTCACAGTCTCATAGTTTCAGGGTGCATATTCAATTCCTCATTCCATTCAGATTTCAAAGGTTGCTGCTCTCACCTAGCTTAGCAACCAGATCACCTAGATCTATTGAAAGGAGGCACCATTCTTCTTTGCCATCCCAGGTAATGGTTATCATGGTTAAGCCTGACATGAGGTTGCAAAAGGGATCATGTCAATAGACAGGCTTTTCAATGGACATTGTTGTCTATGGAGACCCACATACACATCTGCATCCTTAAAATGTGGTCATGATTTTGTCCCTTTTTTATTTTAGAACTATTTACCATATTCTCAGGCACAATATGCATGAAGTCTCATACACCAAAATGCTTAATGAAATATACCCTTACCAAATGTGTCAAAACTCTATGGCAGTCAATGTTTTCTGGTTGCAATTCACATTTTGGTGTAGTGGACTAGTTAGTGCACTAAATTGAGCTGATGTCTTTAAATGCTCCATGAATGGTCTCCCATCAGATAGCTACCAGGATGATCTTTTATCTTTGGGGCTTCCTGTTCTATGATACCTTTACATCTCCATCCAGAACCAAGTGCAACAACTTCTTTTTTTCTGGTCCATCCTCCAGGACATCATTTCCTATCCTTGACCAAATGGTCTACTCTATGATTTTCTTGTTTTCTGTCATAATGAATTTCATCCAAAAAGCCCATGTACACAGGACAAAAGTAATCATAATGGCTCCCATTTTGGCCAGTACAGACTCTCCTTCAAACTCTTCTCCTGTGAATTAATTTAAGGAAATATCCTTCCAATATGCTGCTATTTAACCCATCATGAAGGTTTCATTCAGATCTCAAAGGCCTAAAGTTAACAGACTGGCTGTCATATCTCCAGTGACACCTAAAGGTCCATCTTTCTTCCACACATCGGTCTCAATAATCACACAAAAGAACTACAATGAGAGCATACTTTTTTCATATGGGTAGCTCACATCAACCTTGATCACTTTTTTGCTACAGTTCTAAGATTTCTCCATTATCCTTCAGAACCTTTTGAATCTGGATTAAGTTATTTTCTATTAAAGTCCACTTGGTGACCATATCTATCAGTTAGCCCAAGACTCTATCTCATTAGTTCATAGCTTTTTAAAGGTTTATGGAACCATTCTGGTAATAAATTTCTCCCTCCAAACTCCCACCTGAGATCCAGTTATATTCTGTGATATCTTTATATGCCTAGGAAGCTTATTCTTTCAACATTTTGGCCTGTTACAATGGCTGATTTAAAATACTTACTTTAGCTAAAGGAATCTCAGACTTTAAACATTCACATAAAACCTCTTTATTTAGTTTTCTGTAAGGAAATGGTGCCACTTTGGGGTCATCCATCTTTCATGCCAAAGATTTTTACAGAGTGAAATCTAAATCAATAAATTTGTCTTTTGTTTTTTTCCCACAGAAAACACTGAGAGCTAGGAGTACAATTTTCAGTATCTCCTTCATTTTAAGAATGCCTGCAAGCAGCTTAGATTTTATGTGAATAGCAGCAAATTATTTATAAAAGGTCACCCACTCTTTTTTCTCATTTATAAAGTATAAACTGAACAAGAAAGTGACCATATCCAAATTTTCCTAACGGATAACCATGTACCATGTCCTTTGTTATGAGAAACATTGCAGAGCTCTGCCTCTGTCTCCATAGGTCACTCTACTACAGCAGTGGCTACTTCTGTGTCATTTTTCCATAATGCCACATTAGGCGATATCTGTGTCATGGCATCATGATCTTCCCTCAGCACCTACATGAGACATTACAAGCTGGCCATAATTTTCAGTTCCAGGTCTTCTTTTAAGACTAACGTTGGCAAGGCTATGATCCCATGACAGTGAACATCCAGGAGGCTTATGAGATCTGGAGTATGTGATAGTTGTTTCCAAAGCTAGAGCTCCTTTGATCAGATACAAAAGTTGTTTGCCTGTTTTTACTACACTAAGTGATTTGTCTGCTTTTGTCTTTTTTTCCTGAGATCATCAGCCGCAGGCCCAACAACTTGTTTTGAGGGTATGGAATTTGGCCATTGTTATTGACCCTCATGTATTATTATATAAAAATAGATGGAATTGTGAGAGCCCATGGCACAAGAAGGATGGCTACCAGTGTTGCTGTCCTCAAGGATGCGATAACCTAGGCCATCTTAAAGCAGCTACATAGTCATCCATCCGTACCTCATCCAAACATTATATGCTTGGCAAAACTTACAGGAATATTTCTAGGATTGCTATGGTCATTCCACAGGGCAGGTTGAAGTGAATGTAGCACCTTCTACACTCAATAGTATATCGAAATGCTGTGCTTATTATTTTGGGCATTGTTAAACTAGTATTGAACAATTCACAGAAATTGCTGAGTCACAAACAGCAACATAAAGGGAAGGAGGTCCAGATAATTAACTTTGGTACACTTTATAAACCAGGGTTGAATGAATTTGTATGACTTCAGACTGTATTGTATATCCATTTTTGGAGTTTATGACTACAGACGGTATTGTATATCCATTTTTGGAGTATCAGTGATAGACAGCTACTTATAAATGAGCCTCATAATGCTATTTACATATTTATTTATTATTTATTTATTTATTATTTATTTATTTATGCTCTTTACATATTGTAGAGCAATATGCATGTGTATATACCTTTAAGAAGGTATCCATGGGCTTGAACTAGAGTATACGTACTGAGCATGTGCAAGCCTGACTGCCATTTTGTAGTTAGCTATTGAGATGTGAACATGTATGTATGTAAGCTCTGTTTGTTAGTTTGTTCGCATTTAAAGATGATGCTATCCATCCTGATGTGTTTGTATATATTAAAGCATCTGAAAGAAACCCCAAGCCTTCTCATTATTTGTAACAAAGATGAACGAGTGACATAGTGTCAGAAGTGTGATGTCTAAAAAGACATGGTACCAGAAGCGGCATATCGAAAAGGGCCTGAAGTCAGAAGCTGCATCCCAAAGGGGCATGAAGTTTAAAATGGCTTGGTGAAAACAATTTAAAGCACTCATTCAGATGCTGGTAGAATATACAGCAGTGGACTATCCCAAAACTGTGCATACTTCGTAAAACAGGTCAGAAAGGAATTTCAGGTATAAATCTTGCTCTGTACTATTTCTTTTCGCATAATATGAAATGGGGCATACTGAATGCTGAAAATAATTTTCGCATAAAAAAATCAGTATGATATTGATAAAAATATTCAAATTACTATAGAAATGTTTGAAATAAAGTCCAAGTTGCATAAAATGAATAAAATAAAGGGCGACGACTGCATTTTTTGCAAAGGATATGTATTTTCATATTAAGCAAAGATATCCAAGTTATCAGAAGTGTATAAAGTGTTTGCATGTTTGTGCAGTGATACAGTAAAGTTGTTTTGCAAAGTACAGCCATCAGAAGGCATAATTCACAAACTACAGCCATTACAGACCATATTTCGCAAAGTAAAGTATTTTGAAGAGGTTATTGCGCATTTGAATGTTGTTACAAGCTCACAAAACAGTTTGTTCATACGTAAGTACAAGGGCCATATTTTCAGTGTGATTGTGTATACTTTGTGGGCATGGCAGATGGATTTCGAAAGCCCAGTGCACTTGTTTTTGACAGTGATATTGCTGAGAATTGGAGATTGTTTGATGAAGAGTACATTTTCATGCAGGCTGCATTTTGTGATGAAGCTGACTGTACAAAGGTATTTATTCTGCTTAATTTAGCTGGGTCAAAAGCTATAGAAAGGGAATGTTTGTTTGTGTATGCTCCTGCCATTTATGCTGGAGAGGGGGAAACCATTATATTGTTGTACAGGCTGAGTCAAGGGAGGACCCAAAGTGCTTAAAACGTAAATTTAGAGAAATGTGTAACCCCCACACAGATGTTACAATGGAAAGGCACTTATTTTACAAAAAGGATCAAAAGCCTGGTGAAACTTTTGCAGCATATATAACTGACCAGAGAAATAAAGCTAAAACATGCAGATTTGTGACTTAAGGGATGAGTTAATAAAGAACAGACTTGTGTCCGCCCCATTGCCCTGCTCTCTCCAATCTCCAAAATCCTAGGAAAATGTATCCACCTCCAACTTATGCCTTTCTTGACCTAGAACCAACTCCTCACACCTACCCAGCACGGCTTCTGCCCTGGCCATAGCACTATAACCACCCTACTCTCCTTCTTAGAAGCAATCAACCAAGCCTGAGATTCTGGACTCTTAGTATCCACAGTTCTCTTAGATCTCTCTAAAGCATTTGATACTGTTTCCCATAATCACCTTCTCTATCATCTCTCCAACCTTCATCTCTCTCCAAATACTTTATCCTGGTTCTCCAGTTACTTGTCAGATAGATCTCAAGCAGTCAAATGGAAGAACTCTACCTCTTTCTACTTACCAAGCCCCACAGGCGTACCGCAGGGGTCCATCCTCGGACCCATGCTTTTTAACATCTTCATCAATAACTTTCAAACTGCTATTCCTGATGCTAAAGTTATTCAATATGTAGATGACTCAACCATAGTCTGTGCTGCCTCCAACCTTCCTGAACTGCTGACTAAAACCCAAACTGCATTTTCAACCACTGAGAACTGGATGCGCCAAAAGCACGTCTCACTCAACATAAATAAATCAAAAATACTACTATTCCCTCCCTCCAGGACTTTCTCTTATGACAAAAATGTATTCAAAGTCCTTAGCCAAGCCAACTCACCTACAGAAGTGATCCCTTTCGCAAAACTTCTTGATATTACTATAAACTAACACCTCAAGTTCGATATCCACATTCAACAAAATATAAAGAAAACCCACCAAAAGCTAGGTTTGCTTTATAGGAATAATCTCTTTCTCTCCAACTCTACTAGGCATACCCTGGCCACTACTTACCTTCTGTCATCCTTATTATACGGAGCCCCTCTTCTAACTAATCTGACTTCTTCCATCACCTCTAAACTTGAAAACTGCTATAATAAGGTCTCTAAATTTGCCACCAAATCCAAAAATTCTACCCACCATTGCCTTACCCTACAATCTCTGAACTGGCTAGAACTCTCTAACCACCTAGACTACCTACAACTTACCACTGCTCAGACTTGTATTTCACCCAACAAAATGTCCAGCCCTAACAAACATCCTTCCCCCATACATCCCAAATAGAACTCTCAGATCTGAACACCAAAACTTAATTTCTATACACAAACCTAAATGACCTGCTGGCCAGCTTCTCCACTCTTTCTCACTAGGCAAGAAATGGAATTCACTCCCATCCACAATAAGGACAATATCAAACTCAGAAAACTTCAAAACCCAGCTTTTCCTATACCTGTCATCCAAATGGAAATGTTCCTGCTTTCACCCTACCTAAATTCTATTAAGGAAATTCCCCAAGGAGTTTTTTATACTCCTGGTTCCTAACCTCTCTCTAACTCCCATTACTGTTTCCTAGAATGTATTCAAGTTCTCTGTAACTGCTTTAGCAACTCTCACATGATTTTAAATTTGTAAATATTGTAAATAGCAACTTATTTTTATTGAGTGCATGTAAAGTGTTTACCTTATGTACTTTGAATAACTGCATGTAAAGTGTATCCGCTCTTCTAATGTAAGAATGTAAGTTCAAATAATCTGTACAGTAGATCTTTCACAGTGAAGTTAGTTGATCATGCTCGTTTTTAATGCTCATATCTGTAAACTGTATTATATAATGTACCTTCTATACTTATGTATTCCTTACTGTATTGTTTATGGTATATGTATTATATACTGTACCTTTTATACTTATATATTCTTTACTGTATTGTTTATGGAGCTTTTCTCCCCGGGCCTCCACTGAAAACGGGCACTTTTGGGCCCAGTGGACTTCCCCAGTAATCAAACTGAAAGTAAAATAAAATAAAATAAAATAAGGATGATGTTGTGAGAAAGATTTTGCTTTGTTACAGTGATTTAACTTTGAATAAAGCCTTTGAGATTTGTCAGATATACGAGCTCACAGAAAAGCATACAAATATGCTTACAAATGAAAGCAGCTCTAGAAGGCACAGTGATAAAGCTCATGTTGATAGTACACAGCACGTAGTTAAAGAAATAGGCCCAAGCACATGGTAGCCCCTGCCGCGCTCACTGGTAAACCCCAGAACTTTTTAGCATATTCCAGACTTTGCACAGCCTCAGTGAAGCACAAGAGTGAGTTAGCAAAAAACAAGCATAAGGGTGGGGGTGTACAGGTGCCACACAGTTTCATTGTCAACTGTCATAATTGTGGCAGTAATCATGAATCTAAAAGGGAAACGTGTTTTGCATTTGGTCAACAATGCCACAAATGTAATAAATGGAATCACTTCAAAGGATTTTGTAAGTCAAAAGAATTTGGGAATTCCTTTATTAAAAAGGAACATTTTAAGAAACAAGTTGATCAGTTAGACTGTGATAAGCCTACTCTTTATGTTGATGGTGTGTCAGTGTTTCATGAAACTTAGACTTAAGGGGCAAGGATGAAGTATTTTGTACTGTTCGGATAGATGGCAAACCCACAGAGTTGAAAGTTGACACAAGTTCTAAGTGCAATGTTATGTCTGCAGAATCATTTGCTAGAGTATTTAAAGGTGAAATGCTTGATTTGGCAAGGTGTGCAAAACTTGTTGCTTATGGAGGTCAAGAAATTCAAACCGAAGGCTCAGTAGTGCTTTCATGTTATTCTGCAGGAAGAGGCTACAAATTATTATTTTATGTGGTCAAGAGGCAGGGGCTCAGAGACTCTTTGAAAATGGGACTGATTTCATTTAATAAGGAAGTCCATCATGTTAGCGCAAAAGACCACTACTCTAATTTTGCCCAGCACATTTTTCTACCTCTGCTGATCTTTTCCAAGAAAACTAGTCAAACTTCTAGTTGTGTAGTCCATGAAGTTAGACCCAGAGGTCAATCCAGTTATCAGGCCAGCACGTAAAGTTCCAATAGCCATGCAGGACAGGGTCAAAGCCAAGTTAGACAAAATGGTGTGACAAGGTGTAATTTGTCCAGTGGAAACTTCAACTGAGTGGGTATCTCCTAGGGTGGTAGCTCATAAGGAAAGCTCAGATGATTTCAGAATATGTATTGACCCACAAGATTTGAACAAAGCGCTATAAAGACCTCATAATCCAATATGCACAGTTGATGAAGTCACAGCCTTGATGTCAAATGACACTATTTTTTCTGTCTTAGATACAAAGAGTTCATTTTGGCAAATTCATCTTGACAAAAAAAAATCATCATTGCTCACTACATTCAGCACTCCATTTGGCAGGTACAGATTTTTGCGAATGTCATTTGGGATAAATTCTGCAAGTGAAGTCTTTCAGCGTGCAATGGAACAATTTTTTTCTCGGTATCCTGGTGCCATCATAGTAGATGACAAACTGGTAGGAGGTAGTGATGAAGCAGAACATAAGAGAAACCTCTGAAAAGTTCTAGAAAGGGCACATCAAGTGAAGCTTAAGCTCAATGCACATAAATGCAAATCCAGGCTACAATAAGTTTTGTGTTGGTCTCTTATTCACAAGTACAGGCCTACATCCAGATCCTTCAAAACAAATGGCCATTCTTGAGATGCCAGCTCCAGACAATGTAGAAGCCCTGCAACTTTTCCTTGGCATGGTCAACTACCTAGGCAACTTTATTCCAGACTTGAGCCAACTATCAGCACCACTCAGAGAAATGACACATAAAGATGCATCCTAGTTTTGGTCAGAGCAACACCAAAGAGCATTTGATATACTGAAACAAAGAATTGCCAGTCTGCCGATGTTCAGATACTTTGATGTTTACAAACCAGTTATACTTTCCTGTGATGCATCGAAATTTGGACTTGGTGCAGTTATTTTACAAGAGGATCAACCTGTTCCCTATACATTGAGAACTCTTACCCAAACAGAACAGCAGTACATCTAGACTGAGAAAGAGCTTTTGGCAATTATTTTTGCATGTTCAAAGTTCCATGATTATGTTTATGGTAGACTTATCCAGATCGAAACAGTTCATCAACCATTAGTCACAATCCTGAGAAAGCCAATGCATTCAGCTCCAGCCCAGCTGCAATGTATAATGCTGATATTGCAAAAGTACAATTTCAATCTTGTCTACAAGAAAGGCAAACTTCTTTATCTTGCTGATACGTTATCTAGATCACCCAGAAATACCACTGAACAGAATGACAATCAAGGTTCTCAATTGCTTGATGATCACCCCGGTGATCACATCAGTCGCCCTGCTAGACAGGGGACCAGGGAAGTAAATAGTGTGGGAAGAAATAGCCAGGGAATTGTTATGGCTAGGCTTGTATAGGCCCTAGAGCCGATAGCCTAGTACCAACCGATGAACCTATGATTTTGAAGTCATGGAAGTGAGAACTTTTTCTTTCACACGTCTTGATGAGCTAAGAGAACACACAGCCACAGATCCAGTTTTGCAAAGGCTCAACCACTTTATCAATCATGGATGGCCATCAAAGAAGTCTAGCTAACCTCAAGAGCTGCAACTTTATTTTCCATACAGATATGAGGTTTTGTCTGACAAAGGTATCACAATGAAAGGTCTGAAAAGCATTGTTCTAAAATCCTTGCAACTGGAGTACATTACTATCTTGCATCGTGGTCACCAAGAAAACAAATCTACCAAAAGAAGGGTGAAAGAGAGAATATTTTGGCCTTCTATGTCAGAATACATTGAGAAAGCACCTTTTTCATGCTCAGTATGTATGTACAAAGCCTCATCAACAGAAAAAAACATTTAAGCTTAACCAGATTCCGGAACTACCTTGGTCAGCAGTAGCCACTGATATCTTCGAATGGAATGGTCAACATTATTTGGTGTTAGTAGACTCTTACTCCAATTGGTTTGAGATTGACTTACTTTCTAACCTAGCATCTAGTACTGTCATTACTAAGATGAAACGTCATTTTGCTGTACACGGTAATCCACACAAAGTTATTTCTAACAATGGCATGCAGTTTGCAAGTCAACAATTCAAAAGATTTGCTGAAGAATGGGACTTTACTCATGTTACAAGTAGTCCAAAGTACCTCTAGTCAAATGGTTTGGCAGAACGTGCAAAACAGTTACTTGAAAAGTCTAAACTAGATAATACTGATGTTTTCTTGAATCTCTTAAATCTCAGAAATGTTCCTCGTGATAAGCATCTTGGTTCACCTGCTCAAAGACTTCTGTGGAGGCAAACCAGAACCACATTACCACTCTGTAGTCAATTGTTGGTTCCATTTGTCAAGAATAACAGATTAGTGAAACATAATATGTTGAAGAAGCGCCTATCCCAGAAGTCTTGCTATGATAAGATCAGTAGACCACTCAATCCATTACGAGAGGGAGAAGTGGAAAGGATGTAGACATCCAAAGGTTATGATCAGATTGGTGTCATGAAGAATATTGAGCCAGAGCTGAGATTGTACATAATAGAATCAGAAGAAGCAACTTTTAGGAGGAATCGGAAACATTTGAGACCAGTGTCTGAGCCTATACCACAGCAAATAGCCTATGAGAAAGACTCTTTGTCTCAGAGTGAGTTGTCCAGTGTTCCAGTTCCAGAGAAAGTTCCAGAGGACATCCCTGTTCCTATGATGAATCCAGAAGTTCCTGATATGAGTTGTGCACCACAGACCATCCCTGTTGCTAAATCTAGGCCCAACTGTTTTGTTACGAGATATGGTCAAATCTCTAAACCCTGTAGTAGATATGAAGCAACTTGGACATGAACATTGTATTTTGTTGCTAATACACATAGTAATGCATGCCTAGCTCTAACATTGCTTTGCATAAAGGGCAATCTTTTTAAGAGGGAGGATGTAGATCAATATACATGTGTATATACCTTTAAGAAGCTATCCAAGGGCTAGCACTAGAGTAAAAGTACTGAGCACATGAGAGTCTGACTACCATTTTGTAGTTAGCTGTTGAGATGCGAACATGTATGTATGTAAGCTCTTTTTGTTAGTTTGTCGGTATTTAAAGATGCTGCTGTCCATCCTGATGTGTTTGTATATATTAAAGCATCTGAATGAAACCCCATACCTTCTCATTATTTGTAACAGAGATGAACAGGCAGCGGTATATGATAGCGTTTAATTTAAATAATGTGAAATAATATCATATGGATTATTGTTGTAGAAATGTAATGTCATTCATAACAGGTTTTAAAAATAGTGTCTGAGAATCATTTGCTCCCCATTTGTGTTAATCTGGGTGTTTTTCTCTATGTTTTTTTTGCACTTTTACCCCTTCTTTTTGCATTAAACTATAAGATAAAGTAGCCAGTATTGTGCATTTCTTTGTTACCTGCTTGCTTGTATATCTAACAGATCCTCTATTTTGTTACACTGAGTGTTCTCCTTCATAAATGTGTTAGAAAACAGCTCCATTTACCTAATAAAAATATTTTTCCAATTACTTTCCAGTGTCTCTCCTACTTTTACAACTTTTCTTACATTGAAGTACATTTTTGTTTTTCTAGTCTAAGTGTAAATGTGCTGAGGGCAGTGGCTATTCGGTGGCAGAGAGAAATTTGCTCTCTGAGGGGTAGACATTACTGACTGAGATCCAGATACATTTTTATTGTTTTTTCACTTTTACCACTTAGTTGAAACACTCCTGGTAGCCCTTTCTGGTGTCTTCCAAAGACTTTGAGGACTTGTTTCATTCTAATATTCTGTCAGAATCATTTAACAAGCATTTTGTTGTAAGTGCATTATTTTATTCTTTAACTAAACAGCTTGCCATAGGCCCGTAGTTCTGTCGGCTACAAGCTTTAATGTCAGAATTCATCTTGGGCTAAATTGCCTCACCCCTCCCACCCTGAGGCTGATGTGGTTTTAAAAGCAAGTGCCTCTGTTTTCTGCCCCCATCTCCACTTTCATTGCTATTGTCAATAAGCACTAAAGTGTGAATTGTGTAAGCTATATAATTACTTTTTCCCTCCCATTGTTTTCCATAGAGCTATTATAGTGAGTGCCCACCCTGTAAACCAGTATTGCTCTTAAGTTAACCACTGGCAACCCCACTCACTCATCTCATCTGCTTATACTGCTGGGAACTAGTAGGTCAAACTAGAAAGTTCTTTCCTTTAGACTGCTAAAGTTCAGGTTTTCCTTATTTTCTTCCTGCCTTATTAGTATACAGCGTACAACCTAGAAGATTATTTTTTTTCATATAACTTTCAAAATCTGTTCATTCTAGTGTTTTAGTACACAGATCCTTCCTACAAATTCACTTCATTAGAACTGGATTAGTTCCCTTTTTCCTAGTCTATATGCATTTATTGTGATCAGTGTCAGAACTGCTTTACTGCGGTGGTGGTGCTACGGTAGTGTTGTCGCCTCACAGTAAGACGTCCTGTTCGATTCTCAACTAAAGCGTCTTCTGTGTGGAGACATGTGTGAATGGGCGTACCTTCGTTGAAGGTTGTGCGTTAGGGCTGGCAACTCGGCACGTAAAAATCTACTGCCAATCATTAGCGGACCGGAGTTCCGCTGTGGCGACCCCTAACTGGGAAAAGCCGAAAGACACAACAAAAAGTGTCAGAACTGCTTTGTTTTAAACTCAATTGAGAGTAGAGGGAAATACAAGGCCATTTATAGGCCACTGGTTGCTTATTGAACCTTGAATTATGGTGTTTGCTCTTGGTTAGTGGGCTTATTTGAGTTTTTTTTTTTTGCTGTTGTTTTATTTCTCTACTATTATAGCTTGCATTTGTGTGGCTTTGTGCTCAGTTGCTTAAAACTGCTACATGCTAAGCAAGTATATTGCTGACTGAAGGTGTTTTATTTTTTTAACTAAGTACTAGCCTAGGCTAGAAACACCAACATAAGTACTATTGCATTTCTTACAGATTTACTGAACTAGATCTGCACTTATTTTTGGCATTTATTGTGATCTGAATCAGAATCACTTTGGTTTAAACTATAGTGAAAGTAGATTTCTAGGTTTCTATGCAAAAGTACTTGCGAAAACTTTGCTATGCACACTAGTGAGAGTAAAGAGAAGCTGAGTCATTTTGAGACTTGAGATTGCAAAAGAACATTTGAGGGTGCTGTTCTGTTATTTGCCGGAGGGCTATTTTGAATTTCTTTGAATTTCTCTGCCTGTATAAGTTAACAGTGTTTGCTTGGTGCAGCTCATCTTGAAGCAGCAGTTAGCTGTGCCCTGAATAAATGCAGGAATGTAGACATTTAATTTCCCTATAAAACTGGCCTCCAAAACTGCTTGAGTATTTAGTACTCAGTAAAAAGAGGCTCATTGCCCTTTGTATGGAGACTGATTGTCATTTTTATTCAGATAAAATTTTAGTATATCTGCTGTAAACCACATTTGGACAACACTGACTGCAGCCCATGACAGCATCTGAGCCATTTGCAATCATTTCTCAACTGTCTCTATAGCCAGTTTGGTTGAAATGGGCATCCAGAGAAAATGTGGCAACTGTCTCATGTTTACTGACAGCCACCTCCTACTTAAAGGTACTGACACAGTGCATGTGTGTGTGTGTGTGTGTGTGTGTGTGTGTGTGTGTGTGTGTGTGTGTGTGTGTGTGTGTGTGTGTGTGTGTGTACATATATATATATATATATATATATATACTGACTCCGGAAGCAAAGCTGTTATATAAAACACCACATTTAACAACCAGATTACCAGTAACTCACAATACCACGCTATATGTATGCCACCCAATGTAGACCAAACACATAAACCTACTTATAGGTTCATTGGTTGGTACTAGGCTATTGGCCCTAGGGCCTATACAAGCCTAGCCATAACAATTCCCTGGATATTTCTTCCCACAGTATATACTTTCCTGGACCCCTGTCTAGCAGGGCGACTGATGTGATCCACGGGGTGAATTTCCTATCTCCCATCCAATCGCCAAGGTTCCTTTTGAAGAGGGCCAAGGAGGTGCTCTGCTTGACATGTATGGGCAGTCTATTCCAGAGTAGGGGAGTCTCTGGGTCAGGTACCTATTCCTCCAGCATGTTTTGTTCATTGTGATGACAAGGTTTAGATCCCTGGAGCATGTGGCTCTGAGGGATTGGGATTTCTTTAAGTGGAGCATGTCCAACAGCTCAGGGTTTGACATGACCTTGTATGTTAAGCAGAGATCACCTGTGAGTAGACGATATGCCACAGAGTATAGCTGGAGTTTTTTTAGACGGTCAGCATATGGCATCTGCCTTAGGCCTGTGATTCTTTTAGTGAGGTATTTCTGCTGCCTTTCCAGCTGTTGCAGATGTTTTGTGAGGTACATACCAAATGGGGCATTGTACTCTATAATGAGGGATGAGTACAGTGGGACAATGACCTCCTTTTTTCTGGATGAAAAGCCCATAGTGATGAGGTGTGCCACATAGAAGAATTTTCCGACTGTTGTGACGATGTGGTTATCAAAGTTGAGACCACTGTCCACCTGTGTCCCTAAGTCTCTTATCACACGTTCGGTGTTTAGTATACTGCCACCTATGTGGTAATTCATGGATACATGTTTTATCCCAAAGGGGATAACTATACATTTCTTGGCATTAAACTTGAGCCCATGGCTCTGGCACCAAGCATCTGTTTCTGTAAGGCCCTTTTGTAGAATATCCACATCATTTGGGGATTCAATAATGACTCCCAGTTTGTAGTCATCTGCGAACTTTGTTAGCCAGAGTCCCTTAGTGTTGGCCTGTACTTCAGAGAAGTAGATGCCAAACAAGAGCGGTCCCAGGACTGAATCCTGAGGTACTCCACTTGTCACTTGTCTGGAGCTGGATTTGGAGTCTGCTACTTTTACAGTCTGGGTTCTGTCAGTAAGCCAGTTGTCAACCCATCGAGTGACATAGGGATTTATGCCCAGCTTAGTAAGTTTATCTATGATTCCAGAGTGGGGGATGGTGTCAAAGGCCTTGGCAAGGTCCAGATAGGCTGTGTGGACTGCCTTACCCTTGTCCACAGCTCTGGAGACTGATTAGAAGAAGTCAATCAGGTTCAGGAGACAAGATCGGCACTTCATGAACCCAAACTGGGTGGAGTCCAGTGTTTGAAGGTTGCCAATGTCTTTGTTTATAAGTTCCATGATAATGTGTTCCATGCCTTTGCAGGTCATGCTTGTCAGATTGATGGGACGGTAGTTCCTAGGATCCAAGGTGGATCCCCCCCTGTGGAGTGGGATAACTGTAGCTGTGCGCCACTCAGTGGGCATGAAGCCTGAGGTGAGGCTATGATTAAACATGACACTTAGGTGAGATGTCAGTTCATTTTGTAGTTCATGTAGTACACAGCCCGGGATGTAATCTGGTCCCATGGATGCTGTATTCTTAGCTTTGGAGAGTGCGGTTTCTACCTGTGTGGCCATGATTACCGGAATTTGGCAATCTTTTGGTATTGAGATGGGCCCTTTAGGGGTGAAGTTGGCACTAAATTGATCTGCCAAGATATTGGCAATATCCTTGGGATCAGTATATTTAATGCCATTCTGTTGTAGCTCAGACTATATCTGAGCATTGCCATTTAGATTCTTGACATAACTATAGAATGCCTTGTGGTTGTCTTTGGAATCTTTGGCAATTTTATTTTCGTAACTAACTTTGGAGGATTTTATGAGGGATCTCAGCTTCTTACTGAGGTTGGTAAGGGAGTTTTTTGCATCCTGGGATTTTCCTGTTTTCTGCAACAGTTTCTTTCTTCTGTTGTATAGTTTGTTTATGGCAGGGGACCACCAGATCAGCTTCCTTTTTTTGGAGGAGAGCATCTTGGCTCAATTTGGGATGGCACGATTCATGCACAAGTGGATGTGCTCATACAGTGCCTTAGTGTAGGATTCAGCAGTCGAACTTACAGCTCCCATCTGCATGGGTGTCATGAAGTTTGTCACTTTAGACTTGAGTAGCATGAAGTTGGCTTTGGAGAAGTTTTTTACAGAGGTTTCCTTACTGGGGATGGGGGTGGGATGTGGATGTCAAGGGTGATTTGTTTATGGTCAGACTTGGCTAATGAGGGGGTGACCACTGGTGTGGAGCACCTATCTCCCATGTTGGTAATGACCAGGTCTAGGATACTGGAGCCCCTGTTGGGACAATGGATTAGTTGATCCAGGGCGTTGGAATGTATGAATTTCAAGAACCATTGGGAAAAGGTGTTGGTACCTGAGTAGTTTTCCCAGTTAATGGCAGGGTAGTTGAAATCACTCAGTATTAGGGTGTTTGGTTGCATCTTAATATTTTCAAGTATGTTTATAAAGGTATAGTGAGAATCTTGGGGCATGTTGGGAATCTGTAGCAAGCTACAATTTGGATTGCAGTCTTACCTAGTGTTAGTTGCACCTGGAGAATTTCAGATGCATTGTGTTGGGCAACTAGCCTGGAAGTGTGAATATCCTTGGTGAATATAGACACTCCTCCACCTTTAGTGTTTCGGTCTTGGTTTGGTGGCCGAAAAGTGTGGTAAGAGTTGTAGCCTGGTATTGCAGGGGTGCTCTCTGGAGCCTTGAACCAGTTCTCAGTTACTGCACTGATATTGATGTTCTCCATTTTTAGAAGTGCCTTGAGAAAATGCATTTTGAGGTTTAGACTTCTTAGCATTGAGTAGCATTACCTTCAGAGTTTGCATGCTTGTGTCTGTTACGGTGGCAGTTTTGTCCTTTGAACCTTGCCTAAAAAATGCAATATAGGGGTGGCAAGAGCTTTAGCCAGTAACCTGAATCCCAGAGGTGACAGGTGCAGGCCATCTCTGGCAAAGCATTATGGTTTGTTGATCATGTCATCCCAGGCAGACAGATACTGGATCTCCTTTGAATGACACCAGAAGCTTAGCCAATTGTTGAAGTCAATCATTTTGTCCTTATACTGTGGTATCATTCTGGGTGAAGGCAGGGTGCTACTCAGGACTAGGGTCATACCTGCCTGTGCCACATGATCTGAGAGCTCTTCCATGTCTCTTTTCATGTAGTCCAGGGAGGTACATCTCAAGTCATTCACTCAAACATGGACAATGACAGAGTCGTATTTGCACTTGTGGAGTGACTTGAGTGCATGCGTTATGTGGCGGATTCTGACACCCGATGGCAGCTGACTGTAATTTTCTCCTTGTTCAGCCTGGTGAGTGGGACATCAGTGTGCCTGACTATAGAGTCACATATGACTAAAGTGTTGGGTACGTTGTCTTGCCTTATGGGCTGTTGTTGGGTGGCACATTAGTGTTGTGAGCTATGGGTCACTTGGGTTGTAACTGGTGTTTGCTTTTCAGCTTCAAAGGTCCTTGTTGCTTAGGCAGGTTAATGTTAAGGGCCTCTGCATATGTGGGTTTAGTGTTGCTATGTGTTGGTGTTGATGGTGTGGGTTTTGAAGGGCTATGTGTTGCTTGAAGTGTAGTGCAGGTGTTAACCTTCTCCTCTTGACTGTCTAGCACAATCTTGGCTGGAGAGAGCTTTGCTTCCATTATGGCTATGTAAGTGCATCTCTTGCAGGTTGTACTGTTGGGTGGTAGGAGGAGAGGGTTGTTTGTGTACATGAGGCAGTTGCTGCATTGCCCCAGTATGCCCATACTCACCAGGTGGACAGGAGAAATCAGAGGAAGCTGACCCTTCGACATGCCTGTCTAGGTGCTTTTTTGTAAAGTACAAGAGCTGTTTTCCCTTACCTTTGCAAGGTACTTTGCAATTTTAGGCTGTTTAGTGCCTACGATTAATTTCTCCTTATTAACAAGGAGAGTTGAGTGCTTGTTTCAGTTTAAGGCTTCCTAGTGCTTTCCAGCAGGTTCCAGAGCAAGTGCTAGTCACAGGAGTTCAGATTTTAGTGCTATTAGTGAGAAACCAGCTAGTTCTAAGGGAAAATTTGAAGAGCAGACTTTCTGGCACCTGGAATAGTTTAACAGTAGCCTCGCGGTGCTGCACAATGTGAAAAAATGTGCAAACTTGCACATTTTTAAGCCAGAAAGTTGAAAGGGATAGAAATCAGCCCAAAATGGCTAAAATGATAGAAATCAGCCCAAAATGGCTAAAATTACAATTTCAGAGCTGGAAACCACTCCTCTAGTGTTAGGCAGTGCAATGTTCACCACTCCCACTGGTAAGCAGTAGGACTTCCCTCTACCACAGCAAAGTCTGGATAGCTCTAAACACATAAAATAAAGTCCTGAAACCAGCAAAGCCTGGGATCTGGACTATACTAGCTAGGAAAGGCAGGAAATGAGCAAACAAGATAGTATTTTTTTTTTTGTTAAAACAGGCTAAACAATGCAATAATACACTAAATAAACAGAGAAAAGGCTAACAGACTTGAGTGTGTAGCCCTAAACAGTAAATACAATTAGAACTCTACAAAATTAGCAAATTAAAACTTTTTAAATGAAGCAAGGCAAGTACACAACTGAAAAACAATTTAAGAGGCAGTAATACAGTAGAATAAGTAGCTAGTCTACATATACAGAAAAGTCTATATACAGAAAAGCAGCTAAAACACACTAAAACAATTCAGATGCAGTGCAAGAGCATTTGAGTTGTAGCAATATTAAGGCAAATACAGTTTTAATAAATGCACTAAAATATTTCCAAAATGTTTGAGAAGCACAGTCAGAACACAAGGATATTCCGACAATTTTTTTTTTTTTTTTTTTTTTTTTTTTTTTTTTTTTTAGGAAAGGGAGAAAGGAGGAACAGAAGGAAAGAAACTAAGTGGTTTGGCCTTCTCAGATGTTCTCTTTGTATTAGGTAGAATGTGCTAATGACACTAGACTGGGAGGAGTGTCCAAGATCAAATTTAGAATAGGCGCGAGCAACTGCAAGGCCAGCAGGTATAAAAACAAGATGCCAATAGAGAGGGAGGGAGGGTGGAAGAACACTACAGAAATGCTTATCACAAGTGAGCCAATAGCTATGAAATACAGTACAAGTATGCAGTATACAATAAAATTTCTATAAATATCTAGAATAAGCAATAACTACTACAAATAAGCAAAAAAAACTGGCTACTTATTGCTATATATATATCACAGATCAGCTGCTCCTCCTCAGATAGCTCTGTGTGTAATGGCTGAAACACTCAAGTTAACTTCTTAACAGAAAGTTGAAACCTGAAACAACTTTAAAAAAAACTCAAAAGAACCAGTGAGATGCTTTCTCCAAGCCATAGCCCTGGCAACCCAACTAGACAATGACTATAAACACTAAACTCTCACTGAAGTGGAGGATGGTCTTTGCTAACTATGATTGCCTGGATAATGAGCTCTTAAAAATGACCTACCTAAACCACAAATTCCTCCTAAGTGTAGTCCAAGAAGCAAGCATCTTCAGCAACCTTGCAAACACTCAACTCAGACAGCACTTATCATGAAACATGCATCTAGCACTCACCGTGTCTCAACTCAAAATCCCTTAAGGCAAACATTAACACCGTTCAACATCTTAGTCATAGGTGACTTCATAGTGAGAAACACCGAGGCACCACTCAACAGGCTGTGCAAGGACAGTATCATAGTCAGTTGCATGTCAAGGAGCCAGGATTTCCTACGGCATATATGTACTCTTGTATTTGTACTGCAGATACACATGACACAGTCATTGCACATGTAGCTATAAATGAAATTAGACATACCACCACAGACTATATGAAGATAGACATGATGGCAATCTTAGAATATGTATCAGCAACAAGTCTAAACCTAGCCTTTAAGTTGCATTTTATCATTGCTGTGAATGATGCTGCAATGCAAATAGAAGATTGTGGATTTCAACAACTGGGATAGCTTCTGGTGTCATTCACTGGGGATCTAATTCATACTAGCCTTGGAGGAGATGGTTGACAGAACAAACTACTTTGCCAGAGATGGCCTGTGCCTGTCTCCTCCTATTGGCCAAAACCCTGTCCATACCATAGCATTTTTTTATCCAATGCTAGTCTCTAAAACCATTGAATATAACAAAACAGAATCCAGGTACTGTAAAAGTCTTGCTGCACACTGCTCGGAAACTTAACAGGAAATTCCAATCTTTACAGGCATTCCTTACCCTGGAATACATTATGTGCATTGTCACTGTGACCTTGTGCAAGTCCATAGAGAGCACCACATCAGTGCAAGGATTTTATTGGCGCTAGATGTGAATGTGTCTCTGTACTCATTAAACAAAGTTCCACTTCCAGACTTCTTAGATTGGACAATGGCCTGGAACTGCTCCATGTCCAGCTTGCCATAAATAAATCCCTGTATCATACTATATCCAATATAGGACTTCCTCTATGTCCCCTCTGACTCATAACTCCTACCTGAGAAGTATGGAGTCCCAAAACATCAAACCAAGATCATTCTCTTATGGGACTTTTACTACCTCTCTATAACTTGAAAGACTTATGCATCCTGAAAAATGTATGTCCAGAGGTTTTAGACTTCATTAATACAAGGTCTCTGGCCCAGTTAGTCCACACCCTAAATTAGGGGTGGCAAAATCCTGGACATGCTGTGCTGGAGAGAAAGGTATGTATCCCAGAGGCTACACCTTGCCTGGATCAGGCTCCTCATCCATGTGAAGCAGAGTACCAACCTAACTTAATTCAAGTGTAACTTGGACAATTGGATTGGCAACAGGAAATTCATACCTGGTTTGGCACCTATGTTTCTAATGGACACAGGCTGCCTGTAAATGGTTCATCTCTCAGGCCACTGCTTACATTTACCAGGGGTACCAGAAATTTTCAGAAATTTGGGATGCATGGTTAGGCTTAAAAAGGACCTTGTGGTCATTAGCCTAGTGCACACATATGAACCTATGAATATATGGTCCTTAGCAATATGGTTTAGCTTTGTTTTGTACCAGTTGTAACTTCCTCACTAGTCATATCTGAGCATAAATCAGTCACATTCACAATAATACTGAAGTTAGAAGCATCTTACAATAACAGCATTCAAAGACTGTGCTAAGGCTAATCAGCATAAACTGTGTAATGATCTGGCTAGATTTAATATCTTCTCTTAACCTAATGACCCAGTTGAGCATGCTGAATTCTTTACTGTCAAATTCTGTGCTTATGTAGATAGCTGCTTAGAGGCATCTGTCCCCTTCCAAAGTGTCAAATTTAAAAATAACCATGTGTGGTGTTACCCAAATGTAAACAAGTTCTACAACAAGAGAAAATTTGCTTCTACATAAAAATAAATGTAACTCCCAGCATGCCAAAAAATGGTCTTCATAAAAGTAATAAGGTCCTCTGTCTGGTCCCTGATCAAATCAACCAAAGCCAAATATGGGGTAAACATAACCACCCAGGCTAAGGGCAATCACAAAGCCTTCTTTAACTATGCTAGAATAAATACCAAAAACATATAATAATATCCTTTGGCAGGCACAATCTCCCTTGCATCTATTACGTTGACTAAACATCCCTGAAAATTGATCTGGTAGTTAGGAATGTGGGAACCTATGTGGACAGTGAACCATTCTTGGATCACTATGTATCCACTATTGTAAGAAGGGTCTTTTTTATATTGCACAGCTTATTAGTAAGGTTATGGTATCCAGGTACATGGATGTGTGATCATTTCACTATATTCAGTACTTATCAGAATGCTCATTGAGTATAATGCCCCTATTGACATGCGCCTGTCCAAACTCTTACATGAATACCCATAACATTTTCTCATGAAGAACATCAAGGGTTCTAAATCATAAGAACTAAACTGATTACCTCAAGGCTTTGTCACTATTTCTGGTATCATACAAGTTAAAATGAACACAACTGATAAGGAAAAAGTGCTTGGAAACAGTACCAAAATCACAACAAACCAAAGCACTTGCAGAACCAGCAAACAAAATGCCTCTTCAGGTCAGTGAACAAAAAAATATTTATTTTATAATAAATCTTTTTTGTTCACTGACCTGAAGAGGCATTTTGTTTGCTGGTTCTGCAAGTGCTTTGGTTTGTTGTGATTATCATACAAGTTACTGATGGATGACCTCTGCTTTTCATACAGATCCTTTTCTCTCAGACCTACTGCATATCCACAAATCCAGTGAAGGCATAAATGCCCACATGGGAGATCTTCATCATTTTCATCAACTTAAAAAGAATACAATGGAGGGCTAGGTATGTATTACAGAAAATTCCACTTCTTTAGAATGATCTTTCTCTCCATATAAAACAAACTAATTCTCTTACTCTAGTCAAATATAATCTAGGTGAGTGAATGGAACACCACGCATTCATTCCTAGAGTATCACTCTTGCTCCTTTTGGAAAGGGCAACATGTAAATGTTCTGGCTGCTCTGGGTTATTTGTGTTTAAATTACAAGGGCTAAACAAACTTCTTCAGAATGCATGGATGGGCTTCTAAGGATCCCCTAGGGTCGATAGCCTAGTAAGAAACTATGAAGCTATTATGAAATGAGAACACGAACTGAGGGCAGACATTGCAAGAATTAACAAGGTGATTGATTAAACTCAGTTATGTGACTGCTTTACAATGGCATCAGTACTAGATTTCATGTGTAATAAGGTGGCACTGATGTGTCTTATTGTGGAATTTGCCTGCACTGTACGAGTTATTATAAATAGACAAAGGTAAAAGTGCATTGATTGTCTATGTCTATCTGTCTGTTCTATCTATCCATATATATATCTATCATCTATCTATCTATCTATCTATCTATCTATCTATCTATCTATCTATCTATCTATCTTTGTTATTGTCCTGATGTTTTGCCTCCAGCTCTCACAGTTGATAGTTGTCATAATTTCTTGATTTCTATCCTTTTTCTATTGTTATTATAATACCTTTAGGCCATTTACCCACTGCTTATTATGTCTTTAATATTTTTAATTATGAAATGAGCTAAGAAAAAAATGATTAGCTAACAGGAGTGTGTCAGATATAATTAGCAAACACTTTAAATGAATCTCCCAAGAATGACTACTATACATAAATCTATACAGCTATATATATATATATATATATATATATATATATATATATATATATATATATATAGTTTCCCTTGGCTAAATAGTGAATATGTGAATACTCCTAGTGGAGGCTCCAACATACTTGACCACATGCTCACAAATATGGGCGAACGCTGCACCCTCACAATGTCTCATCCTCCCTGGTTAATTAAGTTCTGACTGTGAAGATGTCACCTTTGAAGTTAAAATCAACTCTGTAATCTCATTAAAGCCAGTAACAGGAATTATTCCAAGGCAATTTACATTTTATTAAGTAATACTTTGTCAAAATTGAATGCCCCTCCAAATACCGAGGACATAGCAGCCTGTACTGATTTGCTCCCAGAAACTCCGTTCAACCAAGTCAATGGCTGCATTAAGCTGCTGTGCCTACCAGAAGTAAGCCTAGGACTAGCTCCAGAAACAAACTCTCTGGTTGTATCCCAAAGTAAACAAGATACAAAACAAAAGGAAAGAAATTATGGCAAAAATCAAGAAGTATAATTCCCATAAACATAAAAATGCTCTCATCAAACTGAGTAGGTATCCTTCCAGGTGAAAGATAACCATAAGGCCTTCTTCAGCTATGTCAAAAATTTCAAGGGCAAGACACAACAATATGCTGAGCTGGTGGTTAATGGTGCCATATTCTCCAAGTCTGGCAATATAGAAAATGTGTTTGCTCTTACCCCCAGCCATCCCCCCAAAATACCCTCAAACATAACCCCTCCAACTATCACTAGGGCCATGTATTGGCTACACTCACTAAAGCCAAGAACATGGTCTCAGTGGGCCCAATGCCTTCTGAACAGTCTAAAATATTACTTATCAGGACGCCTGGAGTCATTATTTAACTATAGTCTTAAAATAGGCTTTGTGCCACATGAATGGAGGACTGCAACCACCACCCCCTTCATAAGGAAGGACCTTCAACAGATCCTAGAAATTACAGACCCATTAGTCTGACTAGTCATATTTGCAAAGCCATGGAAAAAAAATTATCGTGAAAATTATCAACAAAGAAATAGGAGAACACTGAGTCCATCCCAATTTGACTTTGTTAAAGGAAGGTCATGCTTTCTTTGTTTTGAAAAGGCAATTGATGTGGAGAAAACTGTGCATACTTCCTACCTAGATCTGACTAAAGCATTTGATACAATACCCACCTCTGGCATTGTCAACAAACTTATGCAACTAGGTGTAATCCTCTTTATAACATTCTAGATAACTAGCAGTCTTACTGATAGGACTAAGAGGCTAGAAATGGTGAGGCCAACTCCACAAAGAGGTTGGTCAACAGTGGCATCCCTCTGGGCTCTGTGCTAGTACCTCTCCTTATCTACTCACCAGTATCTACTTCTCATATGTCAAAGCCAATGTCAAAGGTCTCTAACTAACCAAGTTCACAGATGATTTCAAGCTGGGAGCAGTCATTTAATCACCCCAAGATGAGAAAACTTTTCAGAAAGATGTAATACAGAGAAATGCCTGGTGTCAAAGCCATGGTTTAAAACTCACTACTAACAAATGCCTGCAGTACTTTTGGAGAAGCCAGTCACCCTGGGTAACTGTGCCATCATTAAAGGACCCCTAAAAGTTGATTCACTAGCCAGGAATCTTGGGAATAATGCAAATAGTAACCTTGCCTTCTACCAACATGTGTCCAAGATAGTAAGAAAATCCTTCTGTGTTGCTCAACTTATAAGCAAGGGCATGGCATTTAGATCCAGAGAGGTCACCATAGCACTCTACTCAGCCCTCATCAGACCCATTATAGACTATAACATCTCCTTTGGTATGTACCTGACCAGACACATGCAGTAACTGGAATATCCACAAAGGTTCCTTACAAAAAGAATACAGGGAGTAAACACAATGTACTACACTGATTGCCTCAAAGCCCTGTCTCTTTATTCAGTATTATACAGACTTCTGAGAAGTGATCTTTGCCTGGCATATCAGGCATCCCTGGACCCTGTTTTGATTAACCTTTTGCAACGCCACAAAAGAAACAGCATCAGGACTACTAAATTAAAAGACCTGCATTTTGCTTGCTACATAAATAGGACATGATAGAGAGACAGATTTGCTTCTTAAAGAATTCCCATTCTCTGGAACAGGCTCCCCTTGCATGTGAAGCAGAGTTCCTCCCTGTCCCTATTTAACTGTAACTTGGATCAATGGTTGAGTGATCAGAAATTTAGCCTTTGTCACAGATGGCTAGAGGCAGTCAGTAAATCACTCCTATATAAATCAAATTTGTAGGTCACATTTGGGTTAAATGGCAAACCTTATAAGGGTGCTAGTGGCTGTTAGCTTCATATACACCTATGAACTTATTTTTGAAAGCTGTACTTAATATGTACCAACAGCTATAGGCTTATGCTAGGCTAATTGCCCTTGTAAGTCATTATAAGCCTAGCCAATTATCCCTTGTGAGACTCAAACCCTGCACTTTGTGTTCAGAAGGCAAACACCTTAACCATTAGGCCACCCACCCACGTGCTGCTGTTTTAGTAGTGTAGTGAATTCCACCAAGGTCTCAGTGAACTGAAGTGATAAGTTGTACAAAACAATCAGTATTGCACCAAATGAAACCAGTTTTTGAATCCACCTTGCACGTATCCACTTTACAAAATGCAAAGCTTTTTGGAATGCAGTAATATTCAAAGCTGCATTATATGTAAGTAAAAAAGAAAAAAAAATGATAATCCACAATTTGGTGGAAAAGTCCCTGAAATGACTTATATATTTAGTTGCAAATTTTAATGTAGTGTTTAGCAGTATAATATTACTTTACTTATCCTTTTTGCATTTAACATTTATTCTTGCACTTTCTGTGATATAATTTTAAATGTAATTTATAATGTATTGCTTTAGGCAGTATGGCTAGTCTTTATGAAACACTCTGTATAGCTAAATCAGTGCTATAAGAACAAGCACCCCCCCCCCCATTGTGCTGCAGATATGTATGAAATGATTTTTTGCTATCACATAACTCAGTCATGAGGGTAATTCAGGCAAGAAACCTAGGAGTTAATATAAACAAATTTGTATACACAATTAATGCTATCATTCGTTGTATAAGAGGAGAAGGAGAAAGTAAAAGGGAATGCTGAATGACGTAATTAGATAAATTACTAAATCACAATTCATAGATGAAAAGAATATTCTAGAAATGATATTCACCCAGAGGATTACAAAGTAATTTGAAGAAATTAAAAATGAAGTATATGGCAAAGGCTGAGAGTTTTGTTGCCAAAACCAATCAACTGAATGTATTTTAATCAAACAATAAATGCTCTTTAAATATATTTAATAAGTATATTTTCTATGACCGATGCATTTGTGAAAGTGATGTTGATGGACTGTACAAAGTATGTATTTGTAAGCTTCAGTGCTCCCAAGTTTTGTTCTGTTTTTTTTAACTTATTTATTTTATCATATCTTAACCAGGTAAAAGGAATGCCTGTCATGCAGAGACTAATTTAGCTTTTGTTACAGCACAGGCAGACTTTTGAGGTACACATAGGCAAGGCATTCAGATCTGTACATGCAGCTGACAATAGGGTGTTTTGCATGACATATCATCATGTTATATTTTAGCACTATTGTCCGTTCAGCTGTATGCACTGCACTACCCATTTTATTTACATAATATATGTTTATACAGGCATGTATGTATGTATGTATTCATATATCTAATCTACGTTTATGGCTAGGCCTAAAAATATGACAGTTCCATTTCTCCAGTGTGACCTAGGGGCACAATGGAAGCAACATGATGCATCTAGATTAATATATGCAAAAGGGAATAAGTGAGCTTAAAACTTTAGACTCAGGATTTGCAGGTCACTGCATTCACTGTTACACTGAGCTATCACTGGAACATTTAAAATGTTCATGTTCGTTAAAAGCTGTGTAAACAAAAGAAGTTCTATAATCCTTACAGTATATGACTCATAGCTGAGGGCACCTTGCATGTAAAGGTAGTTTCTTATGAGTGCCACGATTCAAGCTGTATGCTGCCACTGGTGATTAATGTGTAACGAGATCTCTATGTTGGACCAAGGTTTTTAATACAGGATCCTTTAGCATATGATCGTCTGACCTTAAATAGTTAACTATTTCCTCTGTATGTCAGCTGGGAAGAACCCTGAGAGCGAAGTTTGGTAAATTCATTGGTGTACTGACCCAAAAAGAGACAAATGTCAGTGGAATAATTACAGGAACTATGCACTGATTTTTGTACTTGCTGATTCACATCTGCACACAGAATTTGGTGTATATATTTATTTGACTACTTTCCCCTGTTTTCTGCTGATTAGTTTGAGTTTAGCTACACTTGTTCCTTATTTATCCCCATTTCTGAAATCTTTATACGTGTTGATATTCATAAGCTTGCAGGTTATAGCCAGCATCAACATAAACCAACAGTCACTATGACAGAATATCTGACATGGCTGCTGAATGACAACAAACAGTGAATTAAAAGCATTCAGTCAAGGATAGTACAGAGTCTCAAACATATCTCTGATAATTTTACACTTATGAGCCACTTCTTTGAGAATCTATTATATATTTGTATTTTTATTTGTTTTATGCAGACAACTTTTACCTTAGGGATGGTAGTTTAAAATAATCTTTCTGTTTTTCCAACCAGCTTTATAGCTTAGAAAACTGTGTTGTTTATTCGCTTTCTCTCTCACTGTGCCAAAACTGTCTTGAGTGACATTCATTGATCTGACTTTTGTATGGCTTGAATCAAAAGTAAGTTGCAAGTTGGACCATTACTTCATACAGCAGTCACTGACATTCAATAATACTCCCACTTGTATATTGACATCCGCTAATCAGTTGTGTTCTGAGTGCAGTAAATCATTACAGTACTAGAAATGCCACACGTCTAGTATGTTGTTACAGTAACTACAGTAGACAAAGTTAATTTATTAGTACTGTATCTACTAAATCTAAAAAAAAAAGAATATGGATTGTAGTGTAAAGTGTGTGGTTGTATGTGTGTGTGTGTGTGTGTGTGTGTGTGTGTGTGTGTGTGTGTGTGTGTGTGTGTGAGACAGAGATGAGGTAAAACTCCTACAAAATGGTTTTGGCTTTTTTTCTCCCCAAGAATAGCAACTTTTGTCATTTTTAGGTTTTTACTCAGGACATGTTGTAGTGCTACCCTTCCTAATATATCTACCTATAACAATTCCACTTAAAATATAAATTATGCAAGTCCCTCATTGGCCCATCAGCTCCAGAGTAGAACATTGTCTTTCCCTTCATTACTTTCTGGTCTTTCTTTCGTTAGATAAGGTTTTATTAATGATTTGTTTTTACTGGGAGAAGCATGATATGCTGTCTCCAGCATAACATATTATGCTTCCTATCCCTGTGCTGGCAAATTAGTTCTGCTGACTTATTTTCTTCCCTTATTGTATACAGAAATCCCTCCTGCTTTTTTTTTCAGTCCCAGGTATAGATTAATCAGCATGTTGACATACCCTCCATAATTCTTTGCATTCCATGTTGTTGTAACTGAAAAATAATTCTGGCTTTCTTCTTCCATCACACTATTGTTTCTTTGTTGTAATATTTTCAATAATTCCTTTTGCCTGAATAATAAAATCCTTATAAATAATTTACTGTGTTGCACGAAGAACATGAATCTAGCTTTCAAGAGATACAGTAGATTGATGAGTAGTACTTCCTGTTTGCTGATGCTATCTGATAACCAAGAAGATTGTTCATAAATCTGTGATATTAAATCTTAATATGCTGTGCAGAGCATTTCTTCATAATACCTATAAGTAAATATATATTGCACACAGACACAGACACACACACGCACACATGCGTGCACGTGCGCACACAGATGCACACACACACACACACACACACACACACACACACACACACACACACACACACACACATGCATATGTGCACACAAATGCACACACACACACACACACACACACACACACACACACACACACACACACACACACACACACACACACACACACACACATGCACATATGTGTGCACACACATTTACCATATGACCTGTTTAAGAACCTTCTATAACATGGAATATTCCGTGTAAGTCAAATCTCTCTTTATTAATTGAACTCTTATTAAATACCCTGTATAACTGACTCAAAAGGAACTCCCCAGATAGTATGTGCCAGTGTTAGAGTGCTGAAACCCTCTGGCTTTTGACTTAGGACGTCATAAATAACTAACTGGCAAATGTGACACTAAAATTTGACCTTACCATTTAACAGATTGAGATACGTGTCCCTTAGTTTACTGGCATGCATTTAATTAAATGCAGTGAGAATTTGTTATAAATAAAATATAAATACAATACTGGCAAATATTTAACCTAATAGAAGAGGGCTGGCTATGAATAAGAAAGTAATGGTTAGTCAGACTGACAAAACAGGTAACCAGCTAACATAGTATTATTGGACTGTCTGATCAGTAGACAGATAACACACATAACCTTGGGTGACATATTTGATAACTTGCCAAAAAAACACTTATTAATTTGATAAGACAGAAAAAGTAATAAGCCATTTCAGGTAAACTTCAAACAGCTGGCTGACTAGTTAGTGACATAATTTACTATTCAATTTATAATAATATCAAACAATTGTAAGGCAATTAAAAACACCGCAGTTTAACAGCAAATACATTAGGAATACAAGCTTGTGGGAATTAAGCTATAATAATGCCTTACTTTGAGTGCCATCATAAGCTAAAAACAGTTATGGTTACTTCTTACTTGAATAATAAAAGTATGATTACAGCTTAATGAGTAACAAAAGTAAGGTGCAATAACACCTAATTTATGTTTTGGGCATGCAATTTGTGATGTTATCTATTTATATTGGTCACCTAAGTATTTGTCTTTGACTGGACAGTGTGGTCATATCCTGCTGCTGCAGTTTCTGGTAGTAAAGGAAACAATGTAGAAATATATATAATTGGCTCCTGCCTACATACAGTTCCAGTGATAAATATGGAATGAATCATATCCTGTAATACCACTATTTGTCTATAACACTTGATATTTTAGGTTCATGAAAACAAACATTCTTTCTTTAAATGTCATTTTAGCCATATTAATCATCTTTACTGTCTTGGTACACTTTTCCTTGAGCTGACATAAGGCACTTGGCATAAGGTTCTTGGGTAGGTTTGGGGGTATTATGAACTGAAAGCTTGATTAGCATACCATGCACATTAAGTGCAATATATACCTCTAATTCCACAGACATCCAAAATCATTTGCATTTTATTGCAGTATTATCATACATATTCAAACGTGTATGTTTTTTCTGTTTGAAAACACTCTACATTTAAAATCATTGCTCTTAGGTTCATAGGCGATTACAAGGCTAATGGCACAAGAGCCTTTACAAGCCTAGCCAATAATACCCAGGATATGACATTATTATATCTTAGTTCCCCAGATATGGGATGAGGTAGTATCAGGGTACTGTGTTTTTGGGTATTGGAGCCTTCAGTCATTTTGCAGGCTGTCCATAAGGGATATGGGCAGTACCCCAGGAGTGAATTTACAGTTCTCTATCCATTTATCCAAATTCTTTTTGAAGAGAGTGAGGGATGGGCTTTGTTTTACGAAACTGGGAAATTTATTCTGTAAACAAGGTAGCCTTTGGGATAGGAAGCTGTCTGTCCAGCAAGTTCTGTTAGAATCATAAATAAGGTTCAGGTCCATGGAGCCTGTGACCCTCATATAATTTTTCTTGCAAATATGCAATGTTTTCATCAGGGCTGGATCAGAGAATGCCTTTTATGTCAGGCATAAGTCTCCTGTCAATAAAGAATATGAGAAAGAGTAAAGGGATAGGGTCTTTAGTTGGTCTGTATAAGACATGTGTCTTATGCTTTGAATCTTTTTTTAGTAAGAAACCACTGGGGCCTCTCCAATTGGTGTAAATGCCTGGTTAGGTACATGCAGAAGGGTCACTGCACTCAGTTATGGGCCTGAAGAGGGACGAGTACAATGGCACTATAACTTCTTTGATTTTGATGCCATGCCTTTACTTAACAGTTGAGACACACAGAAGGATTTTCTCACTACTGTAGCTACCTGGCAGTCAAAATTTAGGTTACTATCTATCTGTGATCCTAGGTCTTTCACCTCTGGGTCTACCTTTAGGGGTGTGCTATCAATATCATAAGTTCCAGGGATATCTGATTTACTGAAGGGTATGATTACCCATTTTTTTAACATTTAGTCTTAGACCATGGTTTTGGCACCAGTCATTTGTCATTTTTAGGCCTGCTTGTAGGATGTTAACATCATTTGGAGATTCAGTGATTGCTCCCAGCTTACAGTCATCTTTGAACGTGGTGAGCCAAAGACCCCCAACATTGGCCTTCACTTCAGAGAAGTATATACCAAACAGGAGCATCCCATCACTGAGCCCTGTGGGACATCACTAGTAATAAATTTCTTATCGGACATGGACTCATCTATCTGGACAACATGTGTCCTGTCAGTGAGCCAGCTGGCTATTCATCTAATGATGTAGGGGTTTATACCTAACTTAGTAAGTTTATCTATGATCCATGGGTGGGGGACTGTGTTGAAAGCTTTGGCCAGGACTAGATAAGCTGTGTGTACTGTTTTATTCTCATTTATGGCCGTGATGACTATCTCAAAGAAGTTCACCAGATTGAGCAGGCAAGACCTTCCTTTGACAAAGCCAAATTGGGTCTCATTCAGTGTTTGGAGAGTTTGTATTTCATTATTGATCAGGTCTCTGATAATTCTCTCCATGATCTTGCAGATAAGACTGGTCAGGCTTATGAATCTGTAGTTCCCTAGGTCAGTTGATAGTCTGCCCCCCCCCCCCCCCTTGTGCAGAGGGACTACTGTTGCAGTCCTCCATTCCTATCTTTGCCTCATAATTTGCTTTGGTAGATTTGGCTAGCTCTTTAATTTGTTTGATTAGACTGGTGGGTGTCTTTTTGCACTGTTTTGTCTGTTCCTTTTTGGCTTTGGATAGGATTTTTTCCTTTTGTTGTATAGTCTATTTGTGCTAGAGTTCCAACAGGGTGGTTTATTTTTGCCAGAAATCGTAGGTTTGACTTGGACAATTACTGCCTCCCCTATGCAGCTATGGATGTGGTTGTATAGTGCTTTTATATACAGCTCAGAGTAGGCCTCAGTGTCATCTTGATTCATAGGGGCTTGGAAGTTTAATAAGCTGTCACTTAATTTGAGATAATTGGCTTTAGGAAAGTTTGTAACAAGTTTAGAGTTTGATGGGGGTTCTAGATTAGTTTTAGGTTCATAGGTGTGTACTAGGGTAATGGCCCTGGAGCCTTTACAAGCCTAGCTAATAGGATTACCCAGACATCATGCCACCCGAACTTAGTTTCCAATGTCTCTGTCAAGTAGAGCCACTGGAGTGATCCCTGGGGTGAATTTTCTATTTCCCATCCACTCATTAAGATTTCTCATGAAGAGGGCCAGTGAGGTGCTCTGTTTGACATGTATGGGAAGTCTATTCCATAGCATGGGCAGTCTCTGGGTTATGAACCTGTCCCTCCAGCTTGTTCTGTTGATTGTGGTAATGAGGTTGAGGTCTCTGGAGTGTGTGGTGTGGAGGGATTGGGATTTTTTTTAGATGTAGCATTTCTAACAGAGTTGGGTCAGACATAGCTTTGTAAGTCAAGCAGAGATCGCCTCTAAGTAGGTGATATGAGACAGATAATAGTTGGAGTTTTTTGAGTCTGTCCATATAGGTCAAGTGTTTAAGGCCTAGGATAATTTTTGTGAGGTACTTTTGTGGCCTCTCCAGTTGTTGTAGGAGTCTAGTGAGGTACATGCCAAATGGGGCATTGTACTCAATGATTGGCCTAATGAGGGAAAAGTAGAGGAAGACAATGACCTCTTTCTTCATAGATGCAAAACCCTTAGTAATGAGATGTGTCACATAGAAGGAATTTCTGACCACAGTGGCAATGTGATGGTCAAAAGAGAGGTTGCTGTCAACCTGTGTTCCCAGATCTCTTATAACTCCTTCTGTGTTCAGTGGACTACCATTGATGTGGTAATTCTTGGGAACCAGGTTTTTCCCAAAGGGATGATGACACATTTTTTGGCATTGAGCTTAAGGTCGTGGTTCTGACACCAGTCGTTGGTCTCAGTGAGTCCTTTCTGTAGGATGGCAACATCACTTGGGGAGTTAATAATAGCTCCCAACTTGCAATCATCTGCAAACTTTGTCAGCCAGAGTCCCTTTGTGTTGGTATGGACTTCAGAGAAACAGATATCAAACAGAAGAGGACTCAAGACCAAACCCTGTGTGACTCCACTTGTGACAGGTCATCAGTCTGACTTGGAGTAAGCTACTTTCACACTGTGGGATCTATCTGTGAGCTAGTTTGCAACCACCTAGTGATATAGGGGTTGATGCCTAGCTTAGTGAGTTTTTCTATGATTCCTGAGTGGGGAATGGTATCAAAGACCTTGGCCGGATCAAGGAAGGCTGAGACACCTTGCCTTCATCATTAGCTCTGGTGACTGACTCAAAGTCGACCAGGTTGAGCAGGCATGATCTACCCTTCACAAAACCAAACTGTGTGGAATCCAGAGTTTGGAGATTCCCTATATCCTTGTTTATTAGGTCCATGATGATGCATTCCATAGCTTTGTATATCAGACTCGTCAGGCTAATGGGGCAATAGTTCCCAGGGTCTGTAGTTGCATCTCCTTTGTAGAGAGGGATGACTGTTGCAGTGCGCCATTCAGTAGGGACAAAGCCTAAGGTGAGGCTATGATTGAACAGGGCACACAGATGAGGTACTAGTTCACTCTGTAGTTCATGTAGATGACGGATGGGGATATTGTCAGGTCCCATTGAAGCTGTATTCTTGGCCTTGGACAGTGCTGTTTTAACCTGTGCAGCAGTAGTATTGGGTGCCTGGCAATCTACTGGTATTGTGATTGGTCCTATGGTGGGGGAGAGAGGGGTAAAGTTGGCGCTGAATCTGTCGGCCAGTATATTGTCAATATCTGTTGGCTCAGTATAGGAGGTACCATTGTGCAGTAGCTCAGAGCAAATATGGGTATTGCCGTGGAGATTTTTTACATAACTCTAGAAGGCCTTGTGGTTGTCTTTACTATCTGCTGCAATTCTGTTTTCATAGCTAGCTATAGAGGATTTGATGAGGGATCTCAACTTTTTGTTGAGGCTGATAAGGGAGTTTTTTCAGTCTTGGGATTCCACCTTATTCGGCATCAGTTTCCTCCTTCTGTTGTAGAGTTTGTTTATGGCAGGGGACCACCAGATGGCTTCCTTTTTTTGGAGGAGAGCATCTTCATTCTATTGGGTATGGCAAGCTCCATGCATTTGTGTACATGTTCGTACAGTGCATCGGTGGTCATGCAACTATTCTCCATTTGCATGAGTGCCGTGAAGTTAGTTACCTGTGTTTTTAGGAGCCCAAAGTTAGCTTTGGAGAAGTTTTTCATGGTGGTTACCTTTGTGGGGGTGGGGTTGGGGATGGGAGGAATGTGGCTTTCCAAGGTGATTAGTTTGTGGTCGGATCTAACCAGGGAGGAGTTGGCTATTGGTGTAGAGCAACTGTCACCCATGTTACTAATGACCAGGTCAAGGATGTTACTACTTCTAGTGGTGGTAAGAATGAGTTGGGCCAGGGGATTGGAATTAATGAATTCCAGGAAACGTTGGGCAGTTGTATTGGTACATGAGTAGTTTTCCCAGTTAATAGAGGGTAGTTGAAGTCGCCTGGTATGAGAGTGTTAGGTTGGACCCTAATATTCTCCAGGGTGCTTAGGAATGTGGAGTGTGAGTTGTGGGACATGGTTGAGGACCTATAGCAGGCGACGACCATTTTAATACTAAAGAAAATCATTTTTTGGTTAGATCTTACCAGAAAGGAGTTAATGCATGAGTGGGAGCAGTATCCCCTCATTTCATGAGTACTAGGTCTAGGATATTTGTATTTCTAGTTGGGGAGCTAACTAGTTGCTCCAGTATGTTTGCATTGACGAAGTCCAAAAACATCTGAGCAAGTGAATTATGGGTCATTTAAGTCTCCTAGTTTATGAAGGGGTAGTTGAAGTCACTCGTAAGTATGGTGTTAGGTTGAATGTTAAAAGAATCCAGTAGGTTTAGGTAAAAGGCATGGTTTTCCAGACTCATGTTAGGTGATCTGTAGCTAGAAAGGATATGATAGGGGGTCACACCTATGGTTAGATAGGCATGGAGCAGCTCAAGTGAGTCATGTTGTTGGACCAGTCAAGCAGTGTAGTTGTCCTTTATGAAGACTAAGATACTTCTTCTCATTGTTTTACCCTGAGCTGAAGGGGATCGAAATGTATGAAAGGCATTTTAGCCTTTTATAGCTGGGTGCTTTCCATGGTCCTTAACCATGCTTCCATGACTGCACATATGTCTGCATTTTCCAGGGTGAGGAGTGCTTCCAGAGAGTGCAGTTTTTTATTTAAACTCCTAGCATCGAGCAGCATTACGTTTAGGTAGTCATGAGTAATTTTTGTCATGTTGGAGGCTTTACCAAGTTGGCACAGACTAAAACAGGCACTATGGGGATAGATAAAGTTTTTGCCAGTATCTGGAAGCCAAGTGGTGACAAGAGCAAAGCATCTCTGGCAAAGCATCATGGTTTTGTTGATCATGTCTCCCCAGGCTGACAGATATTGAATCCCCTTTTTGTGACACCAGAAACTAAGCCAATTGTTGAAGTCAGTCATTTTTTGCTGGTACTGTGGCATCATCATCTTTAATCTTTAATCTTCCTCTCTGAGCGTGGCTGCTGAGCAATCCCTGGTGTCTTAATCTGTTTATCAATCTGTGCAAACTTCTTATACTTACTTTTTCCACTCCAGGCTGTGCTCTACTGGACTCCAAAGACCAGCTATATTCACCTACCTAAACCTGCCTGTGTATTTCCTCACCTGGGTAATCAAAATACCCTTGGACTGAAAGCCAAATTAACTAAGATTCTGTGCAAACTTCTTATACTTACTTTTTCCACTCCTGGCTGTGCCCTACTGGTTTCCAAAGACCAGCTATATTCACCTACCTAAACCTGCCTGTGTATTTCTGCACCTGGGTAATCAAAATACCCTTGGATTGAAAGCCAAATTAACTAAGATTCTGTGCAAACTTCTTATACTTACTTTTTCCACTCCCGGCTGTGCCCTACTGGTCTCCAAAGACCAGTTATATTCACCTACCTAAACCTACCTGTGTATTTCCGCACCTGGGTAATCAAAATACCATTGGATTGAAAGCCAAATTAACTAGGATTCTGTGCAAACTTCTTATACTTACTTTTTCCACTCCCGGCTGTGCCCTACTGGACTCCAAAGACCAGCTATATTCACCTCCCTAAACCTGCCTGTGTATTTCCTCACCTGGGTAATCAAAATACCCTTGGATTGAAAGCCAAATTAACTAAGATTCTGTGCAAACCTCCTATACTTACTTTTTCTACTCCCGGCTGTGCCCTACTGGACTCCAAAGACCAGCTATATTCACCTACCTAAACCTGCCTTTGTATTTCCTCACCTGGGTAGTCAAAATACCCTTAGATTGAAAGCCAAATTAACTAAGATTGTATGTCACAAATTATTTTTCATCTACTATATGTATATACTAGTCCATTACACCTGCTAGGTGTACTAGTTAAACTGCCATATCTGCCAGTAGCCATACCCCCCCTGCCTACTGCTGTTGTACTCCACTGTTCCTGTCTCTAAGATATTGCAGCCCCCACCCTGTATTCTGTAACCCCCTTAAACCTCTCCGTTCTCCATTACTTTCATTTTTTTTTTACTTACAACCAGCTTTTGCGATCTCCTCACAATGTACTTGCAGGCTTTGGCCACTAAATGGCAGTCTTTACCCACCTCTAATTTCACTTTATTTCTCTTCTTACCACTTGCTTTAAACTTTATACTCTTGTTGCACTTTTCTCCTTTACTATCCTCTTCCATAGTCTATTTAAACCCTTTAACTAGCCCTCCTCTCTCCCACCCCTAGTCCTATTTTAACCCTTTCTCCCCCTGGTTTCCTCACATTTTCTTTCCCCCTTCTTTACACTCTCAACATCTGCCTTTTTACTTACCTTCTCCTGTTCTTACCTTCTACCTTACTGCTTGTTTTTCTCACTGTTTTTACCTTCCTTGGGTCTCACCCTGATACTCTACCAAGTCTATACTCTACCTATTCCCCTCTCACTATCTTCTTCCCTCCCTTCTTCTTACATACACCCTTCTATTTTTCTCTCCCTCCCCAATTCTCAGAGTATTAGTCCCTGTCCCTGTACCTGTTCACATTGATCTCCCCTTCATCTCTTACTTCATTTATTCTTCTCTACCTCCCTCCCCACAACTCTTTAAGGTATACTGTCCTCCTCCTCTCAACCTTTTTAAGTTTCACAACTTTTAAAGACTTTCCCGTGTGTATCTCCCTCCCTCCTCCCCTCTACCTCCTTTGTTCCCACCTATTCTAGCCTTGTACTCTCTTACTATCCTGCACCTCCACCTTACCCTAGTCTTCCAGTCTCCATTCTGCTTTTACATACTTTACTCCCCCCTAACTTACTACATCCGTGCCAGACCTATTATATGGGACTAGCTTCCTAGAGCGGCCATCTTTAATCTCCCTCTCTGCGCGTGGCTGCTAAGCGATCCCTGGCATCTAAATCTGTTTATCAATGTAAGTGTGTTATTTGCTACATGTTTATCTGTGTCTCAAAGCATTGTCTGTATTATTTCCATTAATGTGGTTTTGCCACTTGCTTTTTCTGTGTTATAATACAGTAATTTTATGTAGTTTCCTGCTATTTATGATCTGGGTGACTCACCTACCTGCTGCCTTTTCCGCGGCTCCTTGACTGCTTCAACTCTAAGCCAGGAACCTGTATAGGGCTTCCACTTGTTTGATTTCGGTTGCTGTACACTAGCTATCCCTCTGTTTTTACTGACTTGCTTAAACAGTTTTAACTAGATCAGTCTAATATTTGCTTCCATTTAAGCTTTAAGTGCCTATAATTTGCTTATCATCTAGCTTCTTAGAGTGCATGCCCATAGTCGGTGGACAACTACTCTTGCTCCTTTGCATTACCTTACCTTTCACAAAGTGCCCATTACTCTAGACCAAAGTTTATTCAGCCAGCTACACTCACAGTAGCCTTCCATCCAAGCCCTGCTGGAGTCTTAGGTGACCCCTGTGCTCTTAAACGCCTATAGCGCTTAATGCTACCACACCAGTGCAGACGATAGTCCTACATTTTAAGATGGACTCTACTACTTTATTAAACTAAAAACTTGATAACGCTTGTGTTGCAGTGATTGTGCTACTCACGCTGGTGCAGCCATTAGTCTTTAAAGTCTTTGCCTTGCAAAATCCCTGCTGGAGTCTTTTGGTAAACCCTGAGCTGTTAATGGCTGTAGCGCTGGTTGCTTCCACTCTGGTACAGTTGTTAGTCCTTAATTTAAGCTTAGACTCCCGTGCTCTATATTTTTACAAACTTGATAGTGTTTTGTGCTGTTACCGACTGTGCCATCACTCAGATACAGCTGTTAGTCCTAAATTTATGTTTGGGCTCTGCTGCTTACGTACTGGAAACTAGATAGCGAGTGTGCTATCACTCCGGTGTTGCTGCTAATCTTAACTTTAAAGATAGACAAAACTACTTTGAAACTAGAAACATCTGCATCCGCTGTGATTCTACAGGTACCTTTCTGCTTCATGTGACATTAGGGACCTGGAATACACCGGAGCACTTCTTTCAAACAATTTAATTGTAGGATTTGTGTTCCACTACAAAACATTTTTATATGACTTCGCTGATCACAGCGGCGTATATGGCACTCTCTAGTAGGCTTTAATATCAGGTATACTCGCATGTTCTCCACCCTAATTAATGAAAATATAACTAAAGTATAACTAAATTACCTAGTTGTTATAGAGTTTGATTTCTTAGATACCATGTGACTACAAACAGCTGTGGCGTTTTTGGTATGCCTGTGTAGCTTACATTATTGGATTTTGTCGCAGGTTCTGGCTCTGATAATAAGAAAGTCAAATTAATTACCATTGGCCTCAGCTGAAGCCTTACTGATACCCTAGGATTTTAAATAGTAGCAGCATGTTTGGTATTTTTAAGTAGCATTAATATCAAGTGTTTAAGCAGGCTTGTCTAATAAGTAATGCTGTAATACAGCTAATAAGTTTTCTTTACTGTTCACTTAACTCTACTACAAACGAGTTGTCCGTATCTGCTGAAACATAGCTGATTGTTTTTACTGTTCATTTAATTCTGGCTACCATGTTTTAACTGTAATGGTTCCACTCTTAGTTAAAAGGTTTTGTTTCTAGCTTATATTTCATCCTTTACATTGTTTTGTCCTATTTCAATATCTAATTACAGCTGCTGTGATCCAGCTATTTGAGTTATTATGCAATCAGATGATTGCACCTGTACTTTTGACCTAGTATTTGATGTTTTCTACACCTGGTGCTGATGTTTAGTATTTGAACAAATATTTTAGTTTCTGTTAATTTTGTACTGCTAAAGTAACGTCTCTCTTGCTTTACATAGTGTTAATTATAACCTTCTTCTCACTTTATTTTTATTCCTATCCAGCTGTACAAACTTCTTATACTTACTTTTTCCAGTCCCGGCTGTGCTGCCCTACTGGACTCCAAAAACCAGCTATATTCACCTACCTAAACCTGCCTGTGTATTTCCTCACCTGGGTAATCAAAATACCCTTGGATTGAAAGCCAAATTAACTAAAATTGTATGTCACAAATTATTTTTCATCTACTATATGTATATACTAGTCCATTACACCTGCTAGGTGTACTAGTTAAAATGCCATATCTGCCAGCAGCCATAGCCCCCTGCCTAGTCCTGTTGTACTCCACTGTTCCTGTCTCTAAGATATTGCAGCCCCCACCCTGTATTCTGTAACCCCCTTAAACCTCTCTGTTCTCCATTACTTTTATTTTTTTTACTTACAACCAGCTTTTGCTATCTCCTCACAGTGTACTTACAGGCTTTGGCCGCCACTAGATGGCAGTCTTTACCCACCTCTAATTTCACTTTATTTCTCTTCTTACCACTTACTTTAAACTTTATACTCTTGTTGCACTTTTCTCCTTTACTATCCTCTTCCATAGTCTATTTAAACCCTTTAACTAGCCCTCCTCTCTCCCATCCCTAGTCCTCTTTTAACCCTTTCTCTCCCTAGTTTCCTCTCATTTTCTTTCCCCCTTCTTTACACTCACAACCTCTGCCCTTTTCCTTACCTTCTCTTGTTCTTACCTTCTACCTTACTGATTGTTTTTCTCACTGCTTTTACCTTCCTTGGGTCTGCTCTGCTCCGTTCGCCCTGTGGGCTCACTCCGCTCCCCTACCCTACCCTCAATTCCCACCCACCCCCAGTGGTCCTAAACTTATACTTCACTAACCACTCTCCCCTTTTTCTCATCCTATCACAAACCTCCTCATCACCAGGCCACTCCCCTATCTCTTTCTTTTCTAATTAGTACTAATTAGCTCTCTTTTGAACTACTCCTTCACCTTTCCTAACCATTCACTGCACTACTTCCCAAATCTACTTCCTATACAACCTCCACTAATTTCTTATTTGCATAATTTAAACCCTGCTCAATCTCTTGAAACACTCTCTCCTATTTTCTACTTCACCTACTCACACAAACTACTCTCAACTCATATCAACGTATTTCTATGGCCCCAACACACAAAACTATTTTCACAAATATACTACTCTTAACTACCACAATAGCCTATCTTACCATACCTTACTCATTCACCTTCTTTGAAAATCTTTCTCTACCTGAGCAAAACCATCACTTCCAACAAACTTTACCATCTTATTTCATCTACTCCCTTAACCACAGTAACATAACCTGTACCTCTAACTATATACTACCAAAATATCACAGAGCAACCCATGTTACTTACTTCACTACCAAAAAGAATTTTAATAATTTCTACAAAATCCTTAAATTTCTACAATATCCCCAGCAACACCCCCTCCTAGACGGTGATATTCATCCAAACCCTGGCCCCAATACTGACTATACCAATAACCTTGACAATTTAACATTGCCTATGATTTCTACATTAACTAAACCACCTAACTCCCTCCTGATAGCTCACCTTAACATTAGAAGTATTAACAATAAAATTTCCCACCTGCATGTACTCCTTGATGTGCACTGATTTGATATTCTATGTCTTACAGAGACTTAGATAAAACCATCTACTCTAGACCAGGAAATTAGCCCTCTCAGCTATAATATCCTTAGATGTGACCGTAAAACCAAAAAAGGTGGAGGTATAGCCATTCTCTATAAATCTAATCTCCAAATGTCCCCCTTTAATGTGCTTCCATCATTAGACATGAACTCTGAAATCTTGACTACCAAACTCCAAATCAACAACTCCAAATCTATCTATCTAATTTGCATGTATCTCACCCCAGATAACAATACCAATACTCTTGAAAACTTACTTAGTTACCTCTCTACCCAACTACCCCAGGATACCATTGTACTGGGTGACTTTAACATCGACTGGTCCACCTGCAGTTCCCCTAACCCTACTAACCACATAAATCTCTTTGGATTCTCACAATTAATAACCACTCCTACTAGAATCCACAAATGTAGCAGTAAGGAAACTACTCTTGACTGGATCCTTATTAATAGCCACCCTGAAACTTATACTCCAAGAACCCTTCCCAACGATATCAGCCATATGCTTACCTACATTATTAGACAAAAAGTCCATATCCCAACTACTCATAATCTCAAAACCTCCCGCTCAAAAAATTCTTTAATCAAGACAGCTTCCTAAATGAACTGCAAGCATGTGACTGGTCACCGCTGACCCATCTTGAACTTGATAATGTGACCTACTTTAATGCTAACTTTCTTCAAATCCTAGATTACCATGCACCTTATTGCTCTACTAGAATAAGAACCAAATCTGGAGAGCTACCAAATGTCCATCAGATCACCTCCACTTTAAACAGTTAAGAAATGCCACTAAGAAGGATATTCTTAGAGACAAAAAAGACTTCTACCTTCACCTCCAACAAACCAGTCAACAAACTCCACAAAAATATTGGTCAGGGATAAACAAACTTCTTCAGCCAGATCACTCTACTACTTCTGCCCCAGCAGGTTTCAACCATAATAACTCCAACCAGATTCCTGATGCCTTTAATAACTACTTTGCAGAAGCCATTCAAACCCTAGCCAATTCTTTACCTCCTTTTACTGCTTCCCCACTAAATACCTCCAAGACTTCATCTCCTACCTTTCAAATACAACCTGTATCTACATCTCTCATCTGTAAGCTACTTCAAAAACTGAAACCTTGCACCCCTTCTGCTGACCGTCTCCCATCTGAATACCTACAAATTGCCACAAAAGCCATAGACTATCCCATCTCTATCCTTGTTAACAGAACTATCTCAGAAGGTAAAATCCCTACCATATGGAAAGTATCCCACATCATCCCTCTACATAAAGGTGGATCTTCTATTGAGCTTTTTAACTTTCGACCTATTGCCTTACTCTCCCCATTAGCTAAGATAATGGAAAAATGTATTCACAAACAACTACTTAACCACCTACTACAAAATAACCTACTAGCAAACTGCCAACATGGCTTCAGACCATTACATAGCACAACAACTGCCCTATTATCCTTCACCGACTCTATAAATAAAAATCGTAACAATAACTCTTTTTCCTCTGCACTATTTATTGACCTGTCAAAAGCCTTTGATATGGTTAACCATAACTTACTTCTAGACAAACTAAAGGCCCATTCTCTCAATCCACAAGCATTACAATGGTTTAGGTCTTATCTGGAAAATAGACAGCAAGCAGTACTTTGGGATAACAATTTGTCTTCATTACTTCCAGTAAATATTGGAGTACCCCAAGGCTCTATCTTAGGTCCCCTTCTTTTTTCCTTATTTATTAACAATCTACAACATGAACATACCTCAAGCCACTTGCATTCAATATGCAGATGACTCCACCTTAATCTGTACAGCCTCTCTCCAGTCCCTCACCCAAACTGTTTTTCATAATGTCTAAAACTGGTTTATGCAACACTGCCTCCTCCTAAATCCAAAAAAAACCAAAACTACTGCTTTTTACTCCAACTCATAAATCACCTAATCCATTCTTCTCTGTAACCTCTAACAATGCTACCAACATAACCCCAGATACTACAACCCACCTACTAGGTGTAATAATTGATAATCGTCTCAACTACGATGACCACATCAACACCACCATAAAGTCTGTTAACAAAAAACTTGGTACCCTCTATAGAATTAAACCCTTTCTTACCCCTTCTGCCAGGAAAACTATTGCCCAGACCCACCTCATTTCTACCCTTTTCTATGCCTCTGCTATATATACTAACCTATCTAAAAACAACCTCTCCAAACTTTCCACCTGTTATAATAGCATAGCTAGATTCATCACATGCTCCCCCTTTAAAACTCACCACTGCCTCAACCTCAAACAACTTGAATGGCTAGAACTGCAGAACCATATACTCTATCAACAATTACTTATCACTCAAAAGATCCTATACCACCCCAAAAAAGACCCCTATCCTCACTAATCTGATTACACCATATAAAAATCTAGCTACACTACGCTCTGCTAATAAGCTCCTAGTTTCCTCGATTAAATCTAACAACAAAGCTGGTGACTCACTTTTCTCGAACACAGCAGGTAAAAACTGGAATCAGCTTCCTTCTGAATTATCAACCCTTGCTTCTACTTCTCTATTTAAAAAACATCTTAAAGAACATCTTAAAACTCATTGGCTTTGTCAATGTGCTAACCCAGACTGATATCTTTTTCCACTTCCTGCTCTTACCCCTTTCCCTACTCCTCTAACCTTTGCCTCCAGATCTAGTTACTACTCTTTTCTTCATAGTAAGAGGATAAAATATAAGGGCTTTTCTCTCTTAATTGGGTTTTGCTTATTGTGTTTAGTATAAATTTTTAGTATAATTTTTAGTATATATTTTATAGTTTATAATTTTATTATTATAATTTTTCTTTTGACCAATGCTGCCTCTGTATTGTGATTTTACATGTCTTTTTATATATTGTTAACTTTGTCACTGTTCATGCTTGGAGCTTTTATCCCGGGCCTCTACTGAAAATGGACATATATCCAGTTAGACTAGCCCGGTCAACAAATGTAAAATAAAATAAATAAATAATCATAGGTGAAGGTAGGATGCTACTCAAGGCTAGATTCACAATTACAATTATCTGAATGCATTAGAGTTTGGCCATGAAACACTTCCCATTGCTGTACATTTCTTGCCTGAGTCAGCTGAGACTGCAGCAGCAGTATATTTGAAAAGCAGTAGATTACAGTACAGGGCAAATAGGGTTGTCAGTTTCAAAACACAGAACTTGTGTATTGTCTCCAACAGCAGTAAAAATATTAACCAGTTATATAAAACAGAAGGGTTGCATTTTGAACTGTCAATTCGAAGACCACATATATATGCTTTTCTTTACCGCATAGCAAAATGTGTAAATGATGTGCCACACTAAACAGCTATCACTTTTATTCATGGATGACCAAAACTATCACTTTAATGTCTTTGCCACTGCTGTTTTCAAGTGTAAAAAGTAGTTGTATATCATCTGTGTAGCAGTACCACAAATCAACCAAGATAGTGTACTCAGGATTACAATTTATAAAAAAGTAGCAATTATACTTTCAGATCTTGCTATATGGCTAAGTTGTTAAACTGATGATCAAACATATTCTACTATTATCTGCTATACAGCAGTAAGTCTGATATGTTTTAAAGCTACTGTCTTGCACTTTGCTTTATGTTCTAAGCTTTAGGTGTTGACCAGCATGGGCCCCAGGAACTTCTTTTTTTCAAAACTGTAAAATATTTGTGCTATAGAAATAAATTTCCTGTCAATGGCACAAGCAGATTTTGTATTAGCCACTGACATCTTATTTTACAAAAGCATGTTGACATCTAGGTCTGACAGGATATTGATCTGATAATATGGGCTTGATAGTATTTTAAAAATGGATGAACTCAGAAGCCAACAATTTTTGTCTCTGCTTAACTCAGTTTGTGACTTGTAAAACTTTGTGAAAGTCACCACATATTATGACTAGCTTGCCTTATCAGAGTCATTTTGTCATTTTTGACTTAACACACAGTCATTATAAGTTTCTATCAGTTAATACTCACAGAAATAAAAGATAAAATGTCAAAATATAACACGTTGTATTAGTTTGATATATAATGAGACTTATTCATAAGTTCAGGGACAACTGTTACCCTGTAGTGGCCTCTGCAGCTATACGTACACATTCATAATGAGATATATGCTAACAGTCTGCAGTACTTAACAATGTGGGAGGAAGTAAATGGTTACAAGCATAAGGGTGCAATAAGAAGTTTTATTATGTCTTAATGGTAATAGATGACATGTATCGTACAAGTCCACATATAATATAACTAGCCAAACATTATCTTCTCAATGTTTCCAAGATTCCCTGACTGTCCTTTCTATTGTTTCAGAGATACAGTGAGACCACTTTTAGCATGACAACTATTTCTGCTTTCATGGGTGATCCTCTTTTCTGCTTTTGGATATGGAATTATCATCCATAAGTAAAAGTTGCATGGGGATCTTGTTCCTTCATGCAATATTGTTAAACTGTTATATGAGACTCTTCTGGGTTTTCTTTAGTTCACTAGCTATGATAGGCTATTTAGCATTTTATTTATTTATTATTCATATTTTTAGTGGGAGTTGAACACCAATTCACATGGACTTTTTCTGGGCTAAGTCTGGGAGCAGTTTCTAGTTAAGGGACTTGCAAGGAATGACACAGCAGAAAAATAGAGGCTGAGAGAATCAAACCCTGACAACAGGAAACAGCTCGCCAGCAGCTGATTGCATTAATTCTTTGTGTTGTAAGCTTTAGGCAATTAGAAGTTGACTAGATACAGTATAGGCAAATATATTTGCATGTATATATATAGATATATGGGTCTACCTCTATGTTGAAACACCACAATGTTGACAGCAGGAAAGTTGACCACAAATGGTCGACATAGGAAATGCCGACACTAAACTACTCATACATGAATAAAGTCTTTGCTACATGCAACCAACAAAAAACAAAATAACATTTTTTTTTTTGCAGGGAGCAAACCCCATTGCACCCCACACTCCCCGCTATTTATATACATACTAACTTAGAGATCACACAGTCCCCTGGGAAAGGGAATATTCCCTCACCTGAGGATTCTCAGTGTAGTACAACTGTCAACCTTTTGCATATGTCGACCTTTCGTGGTTGACTTTCTTGGTGTTAACATTGTGGTGTGTCGACCTAATGAGGTTTTTATCATACCTATATATACACATGTATGTATGCATAACATAGCTCAAAATCCCATATGATCGAAACTCATTTTCAAAACATGAAAATCATGAAACCTTGAATACCCGAATGGCAATTTTTTCCATGGGTAAGTAAGCAATTGCCCATCATGCCCTTTTCTCCACTGTAGTGTGATCCCGGAGTTGGTATATATAGCTAGGGGTTATGGGGGTGTAGCCCCCCACCTAGGTGGGTTTTATTTACTATGGTGTGTGTTTTGTTTAAGTGTGGCAAGTGTTTACTCTGGGAAAAATTCCACATTCGGGGATCCAAGGTTATGTGATTTTCGTTTTGTGAAAATGAGTTTGATTATATGGAATTTCGAGGTTTAGGTTATTTATATATATATATATATATATATATATATATATATATGTGTGTGTGTGTGTGTGTGTGTGTGTGTGTTTATGTGTGTCTATATATATCTATATATATATATATATATATATCTATATATATATATACATACAGATATTTATTTTAATGTAGTAACTGGAATAGAATGCTAATCCACCTAGACCATTTTCAGACTGAACCCAGGGCAAGTACAATGAAATAACATCTTGCACTTACAGTAGACAAGAAATTACAAAACATCCTTTCTGGTTACACTGAGTTTGAATATACATGCATACATATACATGTACAGAGAGTGTATCTTTATGTATATCAGTCTATCTATACCTATATCTATCTATCTATCTATCTATCTATCTATCTATCTATCTATCTATCTATCTGTTTATACGCATACATATGGTTCCTGTTTGTTTGGCTGAATGCTCTTTTGATTGAAGACAATGAAAACCAGGTTGTTTTATTGAAAATCAGCACAAGATGGGATTTTTTTCTGGGAGAGATTGTGCTACAAATGGATTGGAGAATTTGCATTTCCCCACTGTAGTGAACTCTCAGAGTTTATTTACATAATTAGCAGGGGTTGAAGGGGGAGATGAGGGGCTTAACTCCCCAGAAAAAAAAAAACTTTACTTTAATTTTGTTGACTTTTTATAGTGTGGTGATTGAAGATTTGTGTTTGATCACTAGTCATTTGATATTCTGTCATTACAATAATTACAATAAAGGTATACTGTATACATATATATATATATATATATATATATATATATATATATATATATATATATATATATATATATAAAATATATATATATATATATGTGTGTGTGTGTGTGTGTGTGTGTGTGTGTGTGTGTGTGTGTGTAATTGTATATCTGTATATATGCAGTAAGACATGAGGGGTTATGTATGTCCCAGACATTAACTTATGCCCAGGGCTTATGCCTTACAGTAACTAGGCATGTGTAATACCTGAACACACATCCCAAGTGCATTATTGTACTCATAAAATGGGCATCTATATTTTTTGCAGTTAGAATTTTACTTTTAGTAGTTTATATAAAATAATTATATATTTTGTAGTGTATTTTAATGGAAAACATTTTCTTCTACATTTAACCTAATTGTCAGCTCTGCCAGGTTATACCATTTTAACTGTGTGGAATTTTCAACTGAGATTCAAGGTAGCCTTTTAACAGACTCTTCTGTATATAACTGGCATGTGCTATTATATAGTCCAATTTATAAACAACTGCTAACACTACACAATTCTTCAATTGAGTTCTGCTTGGTGAAAGAGTCCAGATGAAGAAACTCACATATCAGTAGCATAGTGCTTCATAAACATGTACAATTTTCTAACTATTCCTAGTTAGGTAACTTACTTAAATGTACATTTTTCAATGTTTTATTACTGTAAAATGTGATTGTGCCATAATCCCATAATCCTGTTTTGTTCTATTTCTATGTTTTTTAAATATTTTTATGCAGACTTGGTAATGTATTTAAGTTGTGGATGTTTAGGTCTTGTGTGTGTGTGTGTGTGTGTGTGTGTGTGTGTTTTTTTTTTTTTTTTTGCAGGGGAGTATTTCAGTGTTTGGCAGTTTTTTCTGTGCTAAATGACTTTTCAAGATGATATCAGTTTGTTGGATTTTAAAGTCAGTTAATGAGCAAGGATCTGGGCTTAAGTAAAGTCTTGCTCACCTGCATTAGCTTTTTCCTGTGATTTGACATATCACTGGTACATTTTTCTTGCCTATTTTAATTTTATTTAATTATGTATATATATATGTATATATATATATATATATATATACATAAAGAGGGAGAAAAAGAGAAGAAGAGAGAAAGAGAGAGATAGAGAGGTGTGTTTGTGTGTGTTTATCTCTTTCTAAATATATAGATTTTGGCAAGGGGATATGTTGAGTCACTGGAATGCACAAACATCATATCACAGTTGATAATGCCAGCATATCAAAAACTATACCTACTGAAAACCAAAACTAATGAAAAACAAAAAAGATCATAAAAGAAGAACAAACAGTTTCTTATTGTGATTTTTATAAATAAAACCTTACCACTACATTTAGACCAGTTTTGTCTGAATAGTGGTAGTGTTATAGAAAGGGTTTTGTAAGGTAAGTTGTATGTTTAGGGTTAATGAGATGGATTGGATTGGGATTAGCATGCATTGCTAAAGTGGGGCAGGGGGGATTTACGAAACTTTGGAGACCACTTCTTTTTAGGACTTCAACCTTAGAGTTGGTGAGCAGTTGTGTCTTGCTCATGTTTGTCTTAAGCATGCAGTTTCTGTGAAATTGATCTAGAATCTCCTCTAGATATTGTCCATTATCTCTTTGTTGACTTGACAAGCTTAATATTTAATCTACAAACAATAAAATTCAAGTTCCTACTTATATTTCTTATTTTATAGGCTTGAGAAGTAGACTATATGCAGTCATTTTAATTTATAATTTAGAAAAAATAAAGCACAGATGAGATGTGAAAATCTAAATTTAATATATTTCTGAGCCATTCTTTTAGAGTCTGGTCTTGTCAGATTATAACAATGTCTCCATCTAAAATGCCAGTAGTGGTCTCCCCTGCTTTCTCCCGCTTTGCAGAAGAAATCTTATTAACGCTTATCTATTCATCCATTTATACATGATCATATGGTTGTTGAACTGTATAACACTATTAAATTTTGAGGCTTGTAAGTATGAGACATGGACTAGACAGACTAAATATTTAAAAAATGAAGTCTTAAGACCAAGATGACTCTTTTATCTGACTGTTCTTTTTTCTCCAAGCTATGGCAGTGTTAGAGTTAATAATTCTTACTCTAATACTGTTCTCCATTTTTTATAAATAAACTGCTTCTTGACCTACCTCATCATCAACACCTTTACAGTGATGACATGGTTATCTACAGATCTAACCATTCTCCTATCATTATTTAAAAAAACTAAACCAGTGGTAGTGTTTCAAAAAAATCTGCGCCTTAACCCTAAAAAAAATCATGCTGTCTGGCACAAAGAAAAGACTTACTAAAGCCACTATTCCTCTCAATTTCAAAGACCTAGACAACAGCTTAAGTTAATCCTACACAACATTTGGCTACCTTGGTATTTGGGTTGACAACTTGCACAACCACATTCAGAAAGTCAGATCCAAAGTCAACTATCTCCTCTTCTGGGCCCATAATATATCTAATTTCCCCTCACAACAAGCCTGTGCAGCTTTAGGCAAAGGTGTCCTGTTTGCACAACTAGAATATGGGGCTGTCTCTACGGGACTAACACCACTATTAGTTTGGAAGGTCTTATTCTTAATAATTTCAAAGGTAGATTCATTGTAACCCCTTTCTGTGAATAATTGCTGAAAATAATCAACTTCCTTTTCTATATCAGTAGCTGCATTACATATGTTCTTAACTCTACTCAACTATCCTTTGATAATGTTCGTAAAGACATGCCTAGGATGCATACTACTGTAGTTCAAAAGACTATTCTTCCAGCATGATTTCCGAAGAGATTTCTGTAGAGACAGCCCCCAAAGAAAGTTTAGGTATAAAAATAAACAAGGTACGTTTTGTTGCAACGTTTGCTAGTGATAACAGTAGAGTTTGCGATATAATTAAGAGAAACTGGCATTTTCTGACAGGTGATAAAGAAACTGTAAATAGTATAGGGGAGGTCCCTAGTTTAACATATAAAAATAATTGTAATTTGAAGCAGCTATTATGTAAGGATTGACAAAAGACTTTTGAATCCGCATGTAGATTAGGGACCCATCCTTATAAGAATTGTAAAATGTGCGAATATATATGCACAGTCCAGGGGTTTAAGCATCCAGGTTTATCTTTTATTTTTGAACCCAAGTTTTATGCTACTTGCAATATGACCAATTTAGTCTATTTGGCAGAGTGTAAAGGCTGTAGATGTTTTTATGTAGGCAAAACTCAGAAATGTCTGAGGGACAGGGTTTACCAACATATGTATGATGCGAAGAATAAAAATAAGCTAAATGCTTTAGCTAAACATGTAATGGAATTCCCTACACATAATTTTGGTTTCAAAGTCTTGCAAATGGTCTTTTGTGATAACTGGGAGGTAATCTTAATAGTCAAACAGAGCGGATTGAATTAAAATGGATTTTAAAACTACAAGCACATATATATCCAGGACTAAATAACTATGTACGCATCAAGCCTGAGCTTGATGCTCACCCCTTTTAAATGAATTTAAATATTAAATACTGGTTAATTGATTTAATTGTGTATTCTTAATTGTTTTATTGCTGGATCTTGAGTATAAAATGAGTGTATGCTTTTTGTATTTTATTGAGGACTTGAAAAAGCGTAGGTGTTCTACGTGAAAGCGCTTGTCTGCATTAAAACTATTTTACAGTCATGGTGGTCCCCTGGAGTTTTTTCTTAATATAATTTTTTCAAATAATTTTACAGAATTAAACATTTCAACAAGGGAGTTATTTATATTACTTACCATTAAGAGCATATCATCTGCAAATAACAGAATTTTTGTATGACAATATTCATTGTATTTGAATCTCACAATCTTACAATTATATCTAATATATTTAGCAAATGGTTTAATAACTAGAGAAAATAAGATAGGTGAAAGAAGGCAACCTTGTTTAGTACCCTTATTGATGTTACAGCCACTAGAAATAAAAGGACCCCAAAACTTTTGAATTGCCATATAGTTTTTACCATTAAAGTAAATTTGATTATGAAAACCTACATTTCTTAGATTTAAAGAAATATATCCAATTAACCATATCTAAAGCTTTTTCTAATTCTAAATATATGATATCTAACTTTATTTGCTTTGCAAAATCAATAGTAGTTTTTAATCTTTTAATATTGTCATGAGTTTTTCTATTATGGTTAATATCAGATTAATCATTATGGACTAAATGTTTAACTGAATCTTTTAATCTATTTATTAAAATTGAAATAATCTTATACTCATTATTCAGAAAAGATATTAGACTATACAGTGAACTTTGTGATCTTCATCTTGCTTTAATTTGGGGATTTCAGACAGTAATGCCATGATGGAGTTATCTCACCTCCTTTCTGAATTAGTAACCATACAATTTTAAAGACATTTAGCATTTTTGAATGGTAGAAGCTTATATATTTCTTAAATTAATCCATCATAATTATTCTAGACCTTTATTATTTTTGATTTTTTTTTATTTGCACCTTAATTTCAGCCAGGTTAATAGCGTACATCAACATTTCAATGTGATCATCTTGTAATCTGTTTTTAATATTATTAAAAAGATTATGTAAAGATTCTGTTTCTATATTTGTTTTTTCCATATTCAATCTAATATAATAATTGTTAACATTAGTTAATATATCATTTAAATCAGATGATACTTCACAATTTTCAACATTAATTATTTAATCTGATTTTATTTATTTATTTATTACTTTTGATCTATCTGCTAGCCTGTGAAGACCCCTTGGAGTATTGGCATATGGGTTTAGTTTAATTTTTTCCGCCACATCAGTTTTCCGATTTAAAAATTGTTGATATTCTTTTGTGAAGTCTCTAGCATCCCCATTTCTATCTTTATTAACCTGTTAAATATTTATTTTTTTCAGAACAAAGCTTATACTGCACTATGTTAGTCTCTTGATGCCTTTTATCAGTTTGTGCTTTATACCAGTTTTTTAAATTTTTTTTCAGTATATGTAGTTTAAAGGAATCCCATAAAAATACATGACTAACTAGACCATTATTATTCAAAGCCAAACAATCATTAATTTCTTTAATTAACCAATTTTGGAAGTCTGATTCTATAAGTAAAATTATGATTTCTATTTCATATTGTAAGACTGAAGCATGAGACATTGTGATCTGACAAATGACATAGAATAGCTTTCAGCATATCCAGTTTGTTTTGCAAATCATAATTGATAAATATCATATCTATTTTTGTTTGAATTCCAAAGACAACAGAAAAAGTATAAGAAAATGGATCTTTCTGAGAAGAACAAAAAAAATCCTCAAGGTTAAAAAATTCAATCGATTTATAAATGGATTTAGCAGAGGATGAAACTTTTGGTTCTTTCAAAGCACTAGTTTCACCCTTATCTAAAATACAATTGAGGTCACCAGCCATTATTAAACTACCTTTCAATTTAGATAAAATGATTTCCAAATAATCTAATTATTTTTCCTTTCCAATCTAAGAAGGCAATAGATGTTAGCAACTGTGAATATTTTTTTTTTTTTTTGATAAACTGTAAAATTACTAAAGTTAGCATGTCCTTAGGATTAGAATATGCATAATAAATTTCAGACATAATGAAACTCTTATTCCATAAGATTTCAGTACCTCTTCTTTTTTTCTTTAAAAAACTAACTACTCTTAATTCATAGTCTTTATAACAATGTAACTCAATATCTTTGTCTAAAAGATGAGTTTTCTGGAGTAATATGACATTTGCCTTACTAATGTTCAGATACTTAAACAAGGATTTTCTTTTATTGGCATTGTTAATGCCATCAATATTAAGGGATATTACTTCTAAAAATCATGAAAAAATGACCACTGGAACAACAACACTTATATTAACACCGGTTTATTAAAGTAAAGCGCTTTTCGTCTCCACAATAGTAGACTTCCTCAGACAAATAACATACAAATTTCTTTCATTTAAGTACAAGTCAACTGGCTCCAATTAAAAAACATTAAACCTATCACAATATTCTTTGAAATGACATCACTGAGTACAAATCAGAGTACAAATACGTACATAAATTTAAAGAAACAGTCCGCTGTCATCTTATTTGTTAAAGTAAACAAGTACATATATAAATAAATAATCACACTAATAAATGGTGGTACATGTTTAAAATGGGTATATAAAAATTGCATAAACTACATAAATGTTATGCTTAGCTTAAAAATATTAAACTGTAGTAAAAATGAACTGAAGTTAAATATTCTCCTAACGTATTAAGCTTTTCAGTTTCAAAATACACACAATTGAAGTTACTTCATTTAAACCTGGGGGGGGTATATGAATTCAATCGCAGTTGCCAGAGAAGCTCCTGCTTCTCTAACATTAGATGTTGGGGCCCTCCTTTTGTACTGACAGGAACTTGACCTATCACTTTAAAAAGAAAATGATGTGTGGGGTTCTCAATGCAATGCCTAGCTAAAGCATTTGTTGGGGTCTTTTTCCGAATGTGGTAAGTGTGTTCATATACTCTTTCCCTTAATCTCCTGTCAGTCTTTCCCACATAAAAGGCTGGGCAGACCTGACAGGCTGCTAGGTAAACAACAGACTTAGAATTGCAATTAAATCTACCTTTTAGTTCAGATCTCCTGGTACCTATCTCTAGTTTATTTCCTGTTGCTATGTATTTACAATAGTTGCAACTTTCACATTTATAGGTATCTTCTGTTCTACAAAATGGCTTGAGGTCCATTTCTAAAATGTTTTTAGATTCCTACCTTTTTGTAAACAAATTGTGGACTGTCTCATAGTTTTTCATGGACTCCTTGTTCTGTTGTGAACAGGTTCCAATTTCTCCTTAAAATACCTTCAATTTCTTTGGCCTCTAGGCAGAATGGAGAAATGAAACTAATACATGGTTTCTCAGTTGTATCTCTACTTACTAACTGAAGGCTCAGGCCTAAACTGTTAGGTGGTGTCACAACAGTTACCCCCTCTACTGGATGTACAATTTGGTCGGGCATTAGGATTGGTTTATAAAACCCTGTTCTCTTTTTGTACTGAACTTCATCTAAAAGATCCAGAACCAAGCTGTGTGGGTAACCCCGACTCAAAAACATTTGTTTAAGTGTTTCACATTCATCTAGGAAAGCACAGTTCTCTGTAACCATCCATGCTGCCCGAACAAACTGGCCTTTCAGCACTGATCTCTTCTGATGAAACGGGTAGCAACTCGAAAAGTGTAACATGGTATTAGAATACGTAGGTTTACGATGTATTCTGGGCTCAAACCTTTTCTCCTTAGTGTTTTTCTTTAACTCTACATCAAGGTAGGTTATGATGTTGTCATGGTAAGTGTTTATGAAGTTGAAAACCCTAGTGCTGTTGTTTAGGTAGTCTAAGAAATTAAGGGCTTCATATTCAGTGCCTTTAAACAAAATGAAAATGTCATCCAAAACCCTGGTATACATCAGTGTTCTTTCAGACCATTCTTCATTCCTAAAAATGGTCCTGTGTTCCCAGTTCGCTAGGACCAAGTTGGCATAACGTCTCCCACATGGGAAACCCATTGCAACACCGACCAGTTGTTTATATATTTTGTTGTTGAACATTACAAAGTTATTGTTCAAAATGATATCCATCATTTCCTGGAATAACCTCACTTCAGTGTTATTTGCCCTGTGGAATAGCAATCTCTCAACTACCCATTCTATTCCTACATCATGTGGAATGGAAAAATATAAATCCGTCACATCAATTGTCAAGAACTTTACATCTTCTTGGTAATCAAATTCATTTATAGCTGCCAAAAAGGACCAAGAATCTTTACAGACTTGCTTTTCCTTGATTACATACTTCTTTAAGATAAAGTCCACATATTTGGCACAAGCATAGGTAACTGAGCCCCTAGCATTGACTAGTGCTCTCATTGGTGGGTTTAGATGGTCTTTGTGTACTTTTGGTAAACCAAATAAGGTTGGGGTCTTTGGACTTATGCTGGACTAGACTGTTTCTTTAAATTTATGTATGTATTTGTACTCTGATTTGTACTCAGTGATGTCATTTCAAAGAATATTGTGACAGGTTTAATGTTTTTTAATTGGAGCCAGTTGTCTTGTACATAAATGAAAGAAATTTGTATGTTATTTGTCTGAGGAAGTCTACTATTGTGGAGACAAAAAGCGCTTTACTTTAAGTGGTCATTTTTTCTGGATTTTCATTTTTGTTTTTGTGTTTAGATTACTTCTAAAAATCATATTTGACTACAATATGAGAAATACATTTTGATTCCTGGACATCAACTGCAGTATCAAAATTAAGCATTTAATAAATACTTATGAATGTAACAATCAATAAAAAGAATTTTTATACAATAAGTATTTGACTGTTATGTATGATTATATAAAACAGTAAAAGGAAAAATCTAGAATGTCTGAAATGAATAATGTAATTGAAAAAAATAATATTTAAAATAACACTCAACTCCGTGGATTCATTGTTCCTAGCCTTGTTTAGATAACTAAACTTAATAATTCCCTACCCAGATGAAATCTAAACACAAACAGAAATCACTGTGTAGAGTGTCTTGAGATTATCTTATAAAAGGGTGAAACAGTAACTGTGATACACTCACAATTGAAATATGGAAAAATAAATTCTCCAAACATTTCTTTTAATAATCATTGTTACTTCAAAGTATTTACCTATTAAAAATAAATCAATAATAGCAATACTATGAAGATAATAATCATATAATAATCAAATTAATAATAACTATAAAGAAATGCATGATTTAAACATAAATAGTGGACCAATGGCACAAGAATCAACTGTTAGCAGACTGCATGGTATGAGTAAGGTATGTAAGTCAAATATGCTTATATTTTAATAATCAAAAGAAGATGTTGCTATTATTCAATTCATATGCATATAGAATCATGAGTAATTAATAGGTTATTAGCCTGAAAATCATTAGAAGCTTATCTAATAACAAGAACTCAGAACCAACCCCTGAAAATTGTATTTGTGAGAAAAATATTTTAATCATAATGCCAGCCCTTTCAGTATCTAAACACAGAGCTCTCAGCTGAAGTAGCAGCAAAAGCAAAAGGCTATCAAGGTTTGAGTCTATAAGCTTCACTGTAAAATCTTTGTTTTATTCTGAGCTGTGCTTTAATGTCATGAGAAGATATACATTAATCTGTGCATTTAACATAAATATATAACATAAATGTATACACAACAATATAGACAATTCAAATGAAGAAATTCCTCAAGATGTACATTTACGAGGTTAAAGAAAGTCAGATAAATAGGTCAAATCAGCAACATAATGAGTCTGATTCCAAAATAATTGCTTTTAGGGCATCTACAAAAAGTGACCACTTATGCTGAGAGCAGGTCTTCTGGAATCTGGCCCCCATTATAAACCTGCTTACAGACAGGCCTTACACCAAATAAATCACTTACATTGAGAGAAAGTCTTTTGGAATCAGGGCAGAATTACACTGACAGCAAATCTTTTACAATCTGACCCATTAACTTTCCATTAGCAGTCCCAAGGAATACATACAGATTATGGTCATCCAGCATTAGGCTTGAACAGCTGAAGTAAAACTAAAACAAGTAGCCTGGAAGAAGACTTCATTCAAATACAACATGATTAAAAAAAAATTAGAAAAGGATTTGGCTTGCAAATTTAATATTATCTTCTTAAGATAGTCTAATTCCTCATCATGTAAGTGGACACTTGATCCATGGAACTTGTTGCCATATAAATACTTGTGCATGAAAGATTATAACTAAAGTAGCATATAAACTCAGTACTCCTGCCTGGCAATACATAAATATCATCAGAAACCTCTACTCAAAAAAGACTGCCCTGCTATACCATACCATAGATCAAACCAGTGCTAAAAGAAATGCCTTCATGTATAAATTTCTTTTGAAAAGTATCTCCTAGTATTAATCCACCCATCCACACCCTCCATCCATCTACAACCCTTTTTTCCCATTTTTTAATATCACGCAAACATAATTGCTAACCAAATTAATAGAACAGTATTGATAGCTGCAATCATCTAATGACTACAGCAATTATAACTATTTTTTAATCTGAACACATAGTTCTTTATAAACTGTCCCCTCATGGAAGTAACAGTACTTTACTGGATGCTAAAATCACATACCCCAAGTCCATTTGAATTTTTTATTAGTGAGACTATGTAATCTTTTCAGAGAAACATATAAGTTGTCTAAGTAACTATTACACATTTAATGAGGCAAATACCTTCAAACAATATGGAACAATACAAGTAAATGCATATAATGTCAGAATGAAGATGATAAAAATAGAAAACCTAATATTTACTTTAGACTTGTACACTTTAACATTAGTGTCAACATTTCCATGCATCCAAGTTATCACAAATGCTTTCAAAACACTAGACAACATTTATGGGCTTACCAGTAATATAATGGATTATTTAACAGCTGCAATGAAAATGAAAAGAGAGAGGGTGCTCCCATCTTTCTGATGTGACATCAACTAAACATGTCAAAAATAACCAGGATGTAATAGCTTGCGATATACCCCTGGATTCACTATCCTTCCCTGCAGGGCTAGCTTAGTCCTACATGGAAGTGACCATTTAGGATCAGGACAGCAGTGTGCCATGCATATTAATGAAGGCGTGCTGCCTGAGCTCCTAAATGGACATAGAGCATGTACGAGTGCAGGGGGCATGTCTGAGAGCAGAGGTCTCAGAATATACATGCTCCTTCAATGAAGAACAGCAGCTTATGAATAAGAATGAGCGAGACCACTCATAGGTGTTTGCATACCCCCAGCAACACCCCACCAAGTTTACAAGAGCAATATATAAAACAGTAAAGATATAGAAGTTTTTTATTTATAAAACAGATTAAATTTAACCATAGCTGCACAGGTTTGCCAATTGCTTACCTACGGTTAATGCAGCTTAAATGGCATAAGACGATAAAAAGCAAGATATATGCAAATGAAGCAGTACAGCAATAGTATAGTGGGCAGAGCATTTGCATTACAAGCAGTCATTCCTGGTTCGAGTCCCACTCCAGTGTAATCCATTTTCCATGTCAAATCACTTTATGATCAATTTATTTTGTTGCATAACCTACGATAACATATATTTATAAATTTTATATATTTATAACATATATTTGTGAACTGGAGTACTGCATTAAATGCAGATATGAGGTGTCATTGTAATAATGTTGCAAAGTCTACAGATAATGACAAGTGCCCCATACAGTATATGTACACAGGAATCAGGGATGCAAATGGAAGGTAAAATGTGTAATGAATGATAACACCATACAGTTTCCAAATTCACCACCTTCCCAAGAACCATTAGACATTACTGTCTAAATTAGTGCAGTGGTAAGTGGGAGTAAGTACTAGCAAACAAGTGTAAGCATAATTAAGCAATAGTAAGTGGGAATAAGCATATCTAAGGAGTAGTAAGCAAGTTTAACCCATTTGTGTGTGGGTAAGCAATGTGCACACAGGTTAAGCAATATTAAAGCTAACTCTTTGTAAGCATATTTAACCAGAGGTTAGCATTGCTTAACTTTGCACAAACCCACTTACAATTGCTTAAAAGTGACTTAAGCACTCTGTATGCATCAGCCGCTGTTCTGGCCAGAAACAAAATGAACAGACTTTGCAGGTCTTGAACACAGGACCCTGTATACTATAGTCACAGTAGTTAACCACTAAGCCATCACAGCAGTAAATAAGATTGAGGTATCACCAAACAGATCCTCATTATAGGAAATTCAAATTGAAAATGTGAAAGGAATCTATATACAGTTTTATGTTGTATAAACTACTACATAACATAAATATGTGAAGTGGAGTACTGCATTAAGCCCATATGTGAGGTGCCATTGTAATAAAGTATTGAAATTCCCTAATAAACACAAGGACCCCATACAGTGTATGTACACATGACTCATGGATACCAAACACATATATAACATGTAATGAATAATAAATCAATGCCACAATGCAAATATAATACAACTTAAATGCAAATATAATGCAACTTAAATATTAAGCAATGCTAAGCATTGCACAGCCCAGCAGAGTAGGTGTAAGCAATATGTAGGCCAGCTAACTCGATCTTCCTATTGGTATAACCCTTTAAGCAATGCCAACCTTAGGTAAGCAGGTTTGTCCATAGCTTAGCCTTTTCAAAACCATCCAATCATGGCAAAGTGTGGGAAACTGGCTCTATTTAAACCCAACAGGTGGGAATACATCTCATAACTGGTTGTAGCTTCCTCTTGTAGGCACTATGTCTGGAATGGGAGAGGGTGTGCACTTTTGGGTGCAGCTCTGGGGCATCCAGGAGTCCAGAGTCATGGCAGGACTCCTTGTGAAAGACCATGACATGAGACTGCTGCAGGGCCAGTACCAGGGTTACCAATACAAAGTGGAAGCCTGGGACCATCTTGCCCGTGACCTCACCAGTGCCACTGGCATACCACGAACTGGTGAGCAGGTCAGGCATCACTATGCCGACCTGAAGTGGTGAAAGGGGGATCTCATGGCTCAATGGATCCAAGAGGCTAGGAGGACAGGGGAAGTTCCAGCCATGTGTAAGTATCAGTTCACTACCTGTTTAATAATTGCCAGCTCATGTATATTCTGGATAGGTATGACTAAATATTCCTCTTATGTCTTTCACAGCAGCAAGTGAGTGGGCTATGAACCAGGAGGCCCATGGATGTAGATTGGAGCGGTTGCGAAACGAGGCAGGTTAGTAATACTCTTGCATGTACTGTCATAGGAAATAAATCTAAAGGTAGTAGTAAGTTAATTACCTGTATAAAACCTGTATTGTTTAAGGCATGTACTGCATACACCAGAGAATATGGCAGGAAGAGTTTCAAATAGGTTGTATGTAAATAAAAGCATAATAGCCTGACAATAACAGTCTAACTGCTGGACTGCATGTGTTTACTGTGGTATCATATGGTAATACAGATTTGCAATCACTTAATAGTACTGTTGTATTAAACACTGTTACCCACACTGTGCTATATAAATAAAATGTGTAGGAATGTCTATATATGACTGGTGTAATCCCAAGAGGTCATATAGTACAACTGAGAGAGACTTAGACAGAAAACAGTGGAAAAACAGACAGCAAAATCCAAATAGCACACTCAACTGAGATGTGAACCATTGTATTTTTAGCACACCATCCATGGTCCAAATCCTGGGAGTGGTAGTAGGCTGCATAGAGAATCATACCCCACAACTGTACAGATATGTCCAGAATGTCCAGTAAATTGGCCCATATCTGCTGCCTGTCACCCTGTCCCCCTGGGAAATCAGTGGGATGATCCCAGACGTTTAGGCAGCAAACAAGAATACAACTGATTGTCAGACATCTATAAGAACAAACCTGTTACTCTAACAACTCCCCAAAATGTTATGAGAGTAATAAGCCAAGTATGTCCCATCTACACCCCCATGTTGTCAAGCTGTGACCAGAGTGTGTACAGTAACAGAGTGAGATGTATGTGCATAATACTAATGTGGAATCTGGTAATTTGTGTGGCAACATTCAGGTAGTGCTAACAAACATTCCTCTCACAGGTCTGTCAGATATGAACACTGTGCCTAGAAATAAAAGATTGATATCCTGTACTGGTACTGTGTACTCTGGTATTGTATGGCATTGTTAGTGTTGCAGTTGCTCTGAATAATAAGGTATCACTCATCACTGTCACTCACACTGTGCTACATAATATAACTGCCTAGGAAATCCTGTATAAGAGTGCTGTAATACAAGTTCAGAATGTAAAACCACAGGAGAATTATAGACAGAAATCAGATAAGAGATACACAGCAATATCTATATAGCACACACAACTGTGATGGATGGTGTTTTATTTTTAGCAGACACAGCCCTGGTACGAATCCTGGGAGTGGTAGTAAGCTTTATGCAGAATCATACCCCACAAATGAACAGAATGTCCAGTTAATCAGCGCATATCTGCCGGCTGTCACCCTATCCCTCTGGCATATCAGTGTGCTAATCTCTGACATGTAGGCAGCATTTCATGTCATGTAACTGACTGTCAGGCCTGTACATATTTGGAAAATGTCAATGAAAACAAACCTGTCATTGTACACTTCACTAAAGGTTTAAGAGGGCAATAGTCGAAATATGTCCCGGTTTACCTGCATGTGGTCAAGACATGCCCAGAGTGTGGGCAAAAAGAGATGGACAGGTATGTGCACAACATCAACTTGGAATCTGGGAGTATGTGTAGAAACAGTTAATTAGTATTAACAAACAATTCTTCCACAGGTATACCAGGTAAGAGGTGTATACTGCAGGTAAAACCAGTTCATGTATATAGTTGTCAACAGCCATACCACTGTCCAAACTAAGTCAATAGGGTAGTGTACTAATACTTGTAAGGTACAGATAACAGCACTGACTAGGAAAGTAATGCGAACTACAGGAATATACTAGTTGTTAATTGACATCTCCCCTCCACCATATCTGCAGCAATAAACTAAATACACAATTCAACTGGTATGTGCTGACTTAACTCAAATGTTGGGACATATGTCCTGTTGTTTGATAATTATTTAAATCTGTTTCTATGCATGTGCTATGTGGAAATACTCACATTGGTGGCATGGTGCTATCAATGTACCTGCATGCTGTTGTAATTACCACTGTGGTCCCATATATGCATGTGTTCTTTTGCTATGCAACTGTTCCATATCTGGTGTTTGGAGTAATGGGAATATCTATGCATGTTACTATACCTAATCCTGGAATGTGTTGACTATTACTAACCCACATATGTTGATAAAACTTAAACACCATAGCACGTATGGGAATGCGGGTCCCAGCGGACACACCTGTCCCACATCAGCTGGCCATGGCACTGGGCACCAGCACATCTGGGGCCCAGCCTAGGACCTCCTCGTCTGTTGGTCCTGCACCATCTTCGGGTGGAACCGCCTCAGCGGATGGGGCTTGCCACCCCAGAAGTGGGCATGGACAGGAAACTGTCACCCATCGCCAGGTCCGGATCGTGGTGCGTAACGAGCTCCGCAGGGATGTCACAGAATTGCTATGCCAGCTTGAGGACCATGTGTCACAACTAGAGTATCAGCCTGGCTCTCCTACTCAACCCCCAGCACAGCCACCTTTGGGGCTGTGAAGGTGCAGTGGTGACTGCCCATGGGTGGGGACCTCAGTCCCACTGTTTCCACTAGGGGGCTCATGGGCTTCTCAGGGGTATGAGTGTCCAAATCTATCTCCAAATTCAGTGTATATGCACAGCTGTTGCTGCAGAAGAAATGGGCAGCTATGGACTTTCCCTACACCCTTCCTGCACATATGTAGGTATTTTCCCTACTGTCTTTCCCTCTTTGTGCCCCTTTTTCACCACTTTCCTATCAACCCCTTTTCATTTCTTTTAAAGAAATTAGCATGGGGTAAGCGGGAGTAAGCACTTTTAAGCAGCAGTAAACAGGTTTAAGACTGTTTGCGCAGGGGTAAGCAATGCCTACACAGGTTAAGCAATTTGGAAGCTGAGTATAAAAAACTGTAACCGGAAGTTAGCAGTGCCTACCTCCATGCAAACCCATGCAAACCCGCTTACAACTGCTTAAAAATGCCTTAATCACTCTGTATCTAATGGCCCTTGTTCTACCCAGCAACAAAATAAACAGCCTCTGCAAGGCTCAAACCCAGGACCCTGCACAACATAGCCAAAGTGATTTACCACTAAACCATGTCAGATATAGATAGTTTGGATGTTTTTACAAACATATTATCAAGCACAGGCATCCAACAGTACAGGAAATGTATTTAAACATGTAGATGTATGTGTGTGTGTGTGCATATATATTTATATCTAAATAGATATATACATATCTATATATCTATATCTATATATATATATATATATATATATATATACACATATATGTATATATATATATATATATATATATATATATATATATATACACATATACATATATATATATATATATATATATATATATATATATATATATATATATATATATATATATATATATGTATACATACATCTATAGATATATATACATACATCCATCCATACATACATACATACATACATGCAAATGTTTCAAGCACGGGCATTAAAGCCCTTCTAGCTTGCCAATATGCCAAAACACTTGTTCCCATAATAAATGTACAAGCTGTTCTTAAAAATATGCAAACTAGTACTTGCTTTAATGTAATTTGGTAGTGTGTTCCAAGCATCAGCTACTCTGTCAGAGAACCAATTAGTGCACTTCTCATTCTTATAGAATCTTCTACATAGGTTATCTGACAATTCTCTAGTACTTTTTGATAACCCCAAAAATTCCCAGAGGTAGTTGTCCCTAAATGCCCTATATACCTGTATAAGATCTCCTCTTAAATATCTGTAAGAGACACTGTATAAGTTCAGATGTT
>NC_056731.1:1284774089-1284779089 GCF_019279795.1 Protopterus annectens | reverse complement strand
TGATGTGGCCTGGTATCATGGCCAGATGAGGTTGGATAGGTGGTTCTGCTGGCAACTATTCCCTAAACATGCTATTGTGTCAGTGTTATAGAACATATGTGGCTAGTAATAGTCTCACAATCCTGGAACATGTCCAACAGCATTCATAGATATCCCCAATACCACAGAATGACAGATGTGCAACAATCACATAGCAAGCATACCACATGCATATATGGAACCATAGTGGCACTGACAATGGCATGCAGGTGAAATAGTCTGTAACAGACCAGCAATGACAGTGTCCACACAGGGAACATGGCTACAAACACATAGCACAAAGTGTGGTACAATACAATATATGTCCCACTGGTAGGTAAGCTGTAGCCATACCTATTGAGTTGTGTGAACAGTTTGTTGTCGCTGATATGGCAGGTGGGTGACAGAGATGTGTATTAAGAACTATGGTAATCTTGCTGTATGAGTTGCTCAGAGCTGTTTCCATCTTTATGGTTTTCAGGCAAGATGCCCCATGGCGGCCTACCCGCATATTCAGAGGCAAAAAACGAGGTTGTGTTGAACTACCTAATCCAGCACTATCTTGTCCTATTTGGCAGGGCCACCCATGAGTAGCAGGAGTGGACCACCCTGTGGAATGATCTAGTCCACAGGGTCAATGATGTCGGCCTGCATAACCGCAGTTATGAGCAGGTCCGGCATCATTGTTCTGACCTCCTTCGCAATGCCCATTGGAATGCTGCTGTAGTCTGGAGGGATCACCTCGCAATGGGGGGGGGGTCATGCCATCCACCCCCCCTGACACATGTTGAGGAGCTCCTCGCCAGCCTCGTGGCACCTGCCTGCCCGCACACCCAACAACTGGCAGAGACCATTGTGCAGGTGGATACTACCCACACACCTGCTGAGAAGTGTGCAGGTAAGGCCACAGGGCACATCAGTAGAACACTGTTGCATATGCATCCATATCTGTACAGGTAGATCATGCATATCTGACATGTCATATATATAGTTTGTGGCTGCATATTAGTAATAAACAGATGTGCATAAGTGGTAGTATTGTGGACTTGTACTGTTGTACTGTAATGCTGCACCCACCCTGTTGCAATGCCACAGCTGTGGCCACTGACATCGCATCTCTCACACTCTTATGTAGGGCCCTCTGGTATACCACCAAGGCAGCAGCCTGTAGCTGGTGAGTATGGTTTATGTTGATGCTTGCCAATACACCGGGCATGTAATCACTATGGTATATTCCATGCACACATCTAACACATCTACCCATAATGCATGCCATACATGTTCACATATTGTTGCTGTTAAATGCAATGCATCACAGTGGTGACCATGATGGGGTATCGGAAGCATATGTCAGACACCTGCAAGATAATTAACATCCTGTCATTGTGAAATGTGTCCACAGGGATGAACATAATGGTGGGACACATGGCCTACAGTAGGGGCATGTGTAAAATATCACCCTTATACACTGCAACAACAACAGTGTATATACCAGTATTACAATGGCAACTGTTACAGATCTACACTATGGCATAACATATTACTGTGGTCCACATTATTAGCTGGGACTAGGCTGTAACACGTGGTGTTCAGTGTATGGGACACTGCAAACTGACACACATGTGTAGGCCATACTTGTCAAGCATCTGCAAAAAGGCTGAAGGTGGGGAGGGTGTGTCAGCATGACACACTAGTGCACTGCAGCAGGGATCCTAAAGATGCTAAAAATGGCTGTATCTGCACACAGTCAAGTACAGGAACTGTGTCAGATGTAACCCTACCCCGACAGCAATATTGGTGGCAGTGTGTGAACACCAAGGGATGTGCACATGAGTAGACCTTGCAATCATGCAGAGTTGGGGGACATGTGTAGGGCAGACTGTCCATACACTGGCAAATGCAGATGGCCCATGCTAGTATACCCCTGCCAGGAATAGTGACTGCTGTAGTACACATAATAATAGGTGCAGCAAACCGTCATGATAAGGGCATGCACACATATGCACACACGGAGTGTATGCATCGTGGTCAGCATCCGCACACCTACCACATTTTTTAGACACTGCATGTGAATGTACAGGACATATGTCACAAATCAGGCTCATGTAATGTTAATATATGTGGGTGATGTGGTCCCATGGCAGATCAAGGAAGAGTGCGTCATATCAATAAAGGTATGTACACTCCCCATAGCCACGGTATGGTCTGACGGTTGTCAGTGTAATAGTTTTGGATTGGTCATACATGCTCCGCTGATTTTGAGATCTGTAAACCAGACATCAGGCATTCAAAAATGACATCTGTCCACATATCATCCCAGGTATGTGTTGCTGAAACACACAGGGGCTGTGAGCATTAGAGCAGACATAACTGACACAGTACTACACAATCAGCAATGGGTTGTACACCTGTGAGGTTTGGTGCACAGTACATGGCAGGGTGCAGAACAGGTGCATAGCAATACTGTGTACCTGGGTTCCAGGGGAAGGGGCATCACCTACTAACACAGCCCATGCACCACACACATGTATACTGTTGTTAGCATGGATTGACTATAGCTCGACTGCATGCTGTTGAGTACCATATGTTATGCATGTTGACAGATGGGTAATGGGAGGACTGTGTGTACTATCTTTGTGCAACCTCACCTGCATGTGTGTGTGTGTGTGTGTGTGTGTGTGTGTGTGTGTGTGTGTGTGTGCGCGAGGGGAATTATTTTGTCTATAAGTGCAATCTGATGGAGTGGAGGGGGGGTGATGCATGTAGGATGTGTGTGTATGTGGTTGTGTGGGTGTCCATGTATGCACATGTGTGATTGAGGGTTGCTCATATGGCAGTAATTCCCTTTGGGATTGTGCAGTACATAGACATGGACTGACACATGAGACACCAGGAATACTTGTCTGATATGTAATCACAGGACAGCTGATAGCATAATAAGGTCTGTAGCATGGAACATGTATTGGAAGAGAAAGTAGACACCAGGTATACCCTTAATATTGCAATCAGCAGAGAGGTGAATGACAACCCACGTATGCAGCAGTACAGATGCATTGGGGAATTACTAGACAACACCAGGGAGTGTATCCATATATTACAGTTGTCACATGATAGGTTGATTGAGCAGCAGATCTGGCATGTACTGAGCAATACTTACACATGACACTCCAGTGCGTGACATTATGGAGTGACTGTAGTAGCCCCTCACATATAAGGGCCATGCGCATGATGTCTGGACATACACATGGTGAACACTGAATGACAGCAGTGAGGCCATGTAAAACCTACTCCACTCAGGTCAAGGAGGTAATGGAGTGCCAGGTCGTGTGTTGTGATCACTCATCTATGCATTTAGAGGAATGATATGTTAATGAGTGGTATTAATGAGTGTATGTTACCAAGTGTGATGCAGAATGGGGAACTTATGTGACTAAAAGTGGGACTGTCTGTAAAATCACGGACAGATAGGTGTTAAGGTGGAATGTGTGTGTGTATGTGTGTACTGTTATGCACTACTGTACAGGTCTTAAAGTGCATTTCTTGTTTTCCCACACAGGTGGCGAGGTGGGTCAGGATCCCTCCTGCATGCAATCTGATGTCGATGTCCATACAGACACCGCAGATGATGATAGTACTGTTGAGGCACAGATGAGGTTGTCAGGGGCCGAAACTGCACCATCGTTTGATATCCCCTTCTTAGCCACCCCAACCCTGCACACAGTTGCAGTGCCTATAAATACCCCATCACCAGTTATTATAGCAGGGGGACAGTTGGCAGTTGGTGGCAGTGCACAGGAGAGTGTGGTATCTATGCCTACTGTGTCTGGTCACAGAAGGCATAGCCAGATGTCCAGCAGGGCACCACATAGGCAGATGTACTGGGGTGCTCGTGGTAGGCCACTGGTCATCATGCCCCTGACAGAAGCGCCACAACTGGTACCACCAGGCACATGTTTCAGACTGTCATGGGGAACAGGCACATATGGAACTGCACACCAGACAGAGCTTGAGTCTGCAGAGAGCTGCTCTCACATCTGCAAGCAACAACTTCCATGAACTCTCTGGTGCCCTCTGTGATTATACCAGGGTCATGGTTAGATGGTTGGGTGAGATGGTGGGCCTCATCGACCGTGGTTTGTCTGTGATTGAACATGTGGGAGTGCGGCAACGGCCACGTGGACATAAGCTAGCAACACCAACAGCTGGTGTTCAATGTGGATGTGCTAGGACACCAAGGCACTCTGTAGTGGCAGTACCAGCCCCAGCACTGCAGGGGAGGTGCTGTCCACACCACACCACACCACAGCAGGCTACGTACACATGGCCCTGGCCAGTCTCAGGAGGGACCTGGTTCCAGCAGACATCTGTCAACATCAGGGGAGAGTAGCATATCAAGACTTGTACCTGGACATGCCCATGGAACCCCTGGTAGGCCCAGTCCACATGTCCATGGCCAGAGGCAGTGAACTGCACACCCTGCCAGGTATGGTCTGCAGCTGTCCAAAAAACACCTGTATAGGGCAGCCACATGCCAGAACTGTGTGCATGCATACCTACACACTATACGAACACACCTAGGGCAACCCCATACCTACACACATCACATCACCATGCCCATTTCAACTAATTACACCCCTCACCCACGCACATGGTGTCAAACGTATGGCCCACCCTCAGTCTCTGGCAAACCAACAACAAATCCTGTGCATATGATGATACCTGTGCCACATCCCTGTCATCCATAACATCGATGCAGGGACAGGCTAATATGGTTCTGATGCACATGGTGAGTGTACTACAGTGTACCAATGTACTGCAGTGTAACATGTTGTCAGGAGTAATGTTTAATGCATACATGTCAGGTAGTGTAGCTGTCCAGCAATAATGCATTATAGCTGTTAGAAACACTGGGTGATTGTCGTCTCCATAATGTCATCCATTTGGGTTACAGGTACAGATGTGTCAGTAGGAGGTTGGTCTGC
>NC_056731.1:1284666589-1284769089 GCF_019279795.1 Protopterus annectens | reverse complement strand
GTGTATGTTGTTAGAGGTGAATCCCAATACAATCTGTGATGCTGTTTGCCAAACACCAAATTTAGGTCTTGCTCACAGTGAATGAAAAGGCCCAACACTAACTTGATGTTCCTAGATAGTGGAGTGTGTTCCCATGCAATTGGCTATGGGAATGTTACCACAGCTGTTCCACATGCAATCAGCTAGAGGGGGACTGCAATTTGTGCAGTGGCCATCAGCTGATCATGAGCATCGCTTACAAAACACAAGCTGCTGCCTAAGCAAAGCAAGTGTACTTCTCCACATCCACCAGAGAGGGAGTAAGAGAGACAGACAGAAACAAAGTAAGTCAGGGAGGGGGTGGGAGAGTAAAACCTAAGCATGGTTATGTCACACACCTACCAGGCCAGGGTTTCAAACTCCTGACTGACTATATATTGCTATCACATGTCCATGAAGGTATTGCATGTGCCACATAGCTTACATATTGGGAAAGCTGGGGAAGACAGACAGAAAAAAAGTAAGTCAGGGAGGGGGTGGGAGAGTAAAACCTAAGCATGTTTGTGTCACACAGCTACCAGGTCAGGGTTTCAAACCCCTGACTGACTATATATTGCTATCACATGTCTATGCAGCTATTCCATGTACCACATAGCTTACATATTGTAGAAGCTGTCCAAAGGTATATCTGATGGTGAGTGACATCTGCAACAGTGATATAGTAGCAATAAGGTAGGTGTAGTATACGTGCCTGTCCACATGAACAGGTGTCAATGTCAACACAGCCACACTCTCACAGGGACTCACACACATTGACACACTTGGTAGGGTCAGGGATAGACTTCCTAACTAGATAGTTTGCCACAATACAGTAATGCTCATGTATCACATGCACCACAGGGGTATCCAGATGGTATATGGGCATAGGGTATGTGAAGGTGACTGACATCAGACATCATGCATCAGTAGGCCAATGAGAGTTGTAGTGAGTGTGACTGTGGTTGAAAGTATCATACTCCACACACACACACACACACACACACACACACACACACACACACACACACACAAACACAGGGTGCCAGTACTGACATGCATGGGTGCATTGTTTCATGGGTGTGTAGTGATTGACTGTTCCAGAAGGCTATACAAGGCTAGGTGAAAGGTATACCTTGACATCAGGCCACATGACAATGGTCTGCAGTGTAGCTCAGGGGTGTAGTGTCTGGATTTGCCCTCACAGGTGAATATTGTATTCACCATCCAGTCACCTGGGTTACTATTGTTTGTGGCTAGTGCTGCGCAATGCTTGCCGTGTATGTGTTCTATAGTCCATGACATGGATGGTGTCTGAGATGTTTCACACATCCCACATGCATGTTCAGTGACATGTGAAACTGTACCTGGGGTGTCTGGCCCATGTTGTGTACACATATTGTTATCATCAGATGTGCCAGTCCTGACCTCATGTGGCGGGAACTGGTAATGGACATCAGGTTGACCCTGCACCTACATTGACAGCATGATACACATATTCTCTGGTGTCAGTGGCATCTGTCCATACAGGGCATGTGTGTAAGGCATGGTATGTCCTTTGTGGGCCACATTTGATGACACCACAGTTGTTGCAGGTGTCCAGTGGGGAACATAGTAAAGGCACTTATGCACCTATTGTAATGATGGGACAGGGTGCCATGGCCTCTGTAGTCTAATGCAATTACACCATGGTTACTATATGTGGCCAATATGCAGGGTACTGCCAATATAGTGGTTGTTTCCTAGGCAAGTGTGTTTGTGTATGAGACATGTGTTGAGAGTGTTCTCTGGGTAATACAAGGGTTGCTTACTTTGTTCGGTAGGCCTTGATGTCACATGTAGGGGTATGGATTGGCACCCCAGCCTCTCGGCTATTTGACATCTGTTATCCTTGTAAGGTGGACATTGTGTCATATTACAGGCCCACCATATAAGAAATTTGCAAAACCCACTCCACAATGAGTCCAGTTGTTACACACTCACAGCCACCTCCACACAGAATACAAATGACAAACACAGACACACACACAGAGTTGCACAGTTGCCATGTCTCGGATTAGAACTCCTACCTAACTAGTTTATCATGCTACAGCATTACACAGTTATAGGGCATACCACAGAGATTACGGAATTACTTTTTCCCCAAAGGTGTATTTCACTGGGAATGACATCAGCAGGCTTGCCAAAGAAGGGCAGTGGAGGTTGTAGTGACTGTGAATGGCCTCAAAAGCATTGCTTCCTACCCAGACAAACATCCACACTTGCCATGTCTGGGAATAGAACCCCTACTGAACTAATATATCACACTACAGCATTATGCTGTTATAGGATACACCACAGAGATTATTGGAGTACACCTTCCCCAAAGGTGTATTTCACTGTGAATGACATCAGCAGACTTTCCAAAGAAGGGCAAAGGAGGTTGTAGTGACTGTGAATGGCCTCAAATGCATTTCTCCCTACACAAACAAACACACAATGTCTGGGAATAGAACCCCTACCAAGCTACTATATCACACTACAGCATTACACTGTTATATGATGCACCATGGAGATTACTGGAACACTCTTTCTCCAAAGGTGTATTTCACTGGGAATGACATAAGCAAGCTTGCCAAAGAATGGCAATGGAGGCTGTAGTGACTGTGAATGGCCTCAAAAGCATTGCTCCCTACACAGACAAACAAACACACAAGCATTCACACTTACCATGTCTGGGAATAGAAACCCTATTGAGCTATTTAGCACACTACAGCATTACACTTTTTTAGGATGCACCACAGGAATTACTGGAGTGCACCTTTCCCAAAGGTGTATTTCACTGGGAATGACATCAGCAGGCTTTTCAAAGAAGGACAATGGAGGTTGTAGTGACTATGAATGGCCTCAAAAGCATTGCTCTTTACACGAACAAACACACCATGTCTGGGAATTGAACCCCTACCAAGCTACTATATCACACTACAGCATTACGCTGTTATACGATGAACCACAGAGATTACTGGAATGTTCCTTCCCCAAAGGTGTATTTCACTAGGAATGACATCAGCAGACTTGCCAAAGAAGGGCAATGGAGGCTGTAGTGACTGTGAATGGCCTCAAAAGCATTTCTCCCTACACAAACAAACAAACACACAAACATTCATACTTGCCATGTCTGGGAATAGAATCCCTACTGAGCTACTTAGCACACTACATCATTACACTTTCATAGGATGCACCACAGGAATTACTGGAGTGCACCTTCCCCAAAGGTTTATTTCACTGGGAATGACATCAGTAGGCTTGCCAAAGAAGGGCAATGGAGGATGTAGTGACTGTGAATGGCCTCAAAAGCATTGCTCCCTACACAGACAAACATCCACACTTGCCATATTTGGGAATAGAACTCCTACCTAAGTAGTTTATCACAATACAACATTACACAGTTATAGGACGCACCACAAAGATTACTGGGCTACTTATTTCCCAAAGTTGTATTTCAAAGTGAATGACATAAACAGGCTTGCCAAAGTAGGGCATTTGAATTGTAGTTAGTGTGACTAGCCTAAAATGCATTGTTTCCTACACAGACAAACACAGTTATGATGTCTGGGATTAGAACTCCTACCTAACTAGTTTATCACACTACAGCATTATGCAGCTATAGGATGCACCACAGAGATTACAGGGCTACTCTTTCCCCAAAGGTGTATTTCTAAGTGAATGACATCAGCAGGATTGCCAAAGTAGGGCATTTGAATTGTAGTGGGTGTGAGTAGCCTAAAAAGAATTGCTCCCTAAACAGACAAACACACAGTTGCCATGTCTGGAATAAGAACTCCTACTTAACTAGTTTATTACACTACAACATTACACAGTTATAGGACGTGCTACAGAGATTATTAGGCTACAGCTTCCCCAAATATGTATTTCAAAGTGAATGACATCAGCAGGCTTGCCATAGTAGGCCTATGCGGAGGGCAGTGTGTGTGCATGGGCCATAACCCATTCACCTAGAGGTAGACACACCACACTCAGGCACACACAGGTTTATATTCTGCAGGTATGTGTATACAACTGCTAGAGGACTGCTCCCTTGTACAGTCACGTTACACAGTTAGCACTAGCACCATAGAGTCTATAATGCTGAGGGATACCAGTGGCTAATTTCTACTGTGAGTGACATTTACACATCATGTAGTTGTAGCCATTTGGCTGTGTGCTGGGCGGGACAGGCCACATGATGGAAGGCTCTTTGTCACTGTCACTCTCTTACACACATCTATGTATGTGTACTTTTGGCATATTATAGTGTGTTTTCCTTGGATATATGTGTGTATTCCTATCCAATGTGTGTGGAAAGCATGACTGGTGCATACTGAGGAGTGTATGCACTAACATCTGCAACTGTCAGATATGTATGGTCCACTGTTGTTGCCAGACATGGGCTTCATTTGTTTAAGTGTGTGAGCATGCCCAGTATGACCTTTCAGTATGTTGTTGTTTGACATTGCCTTCATTTCTCTGTGTGGGAACATGCCCAGTATGCCCTTCTGTATTAAATGTGTGGATCCATTCTAGGTAGATTGTACTCTATTGCAGACTTTTGTGTTCTACACCAGCAGCTGGCAAACTGTTTCTGCAGGATATCTGTAGATCAGTTGGCAATATGGGGTAAAACTGGGCAAGGGATAGTGGGTACTGTAGGTAATTGTGTCTGTGCTGCTTCTGCTACATGGTACTGGTGTTAGCAGAGATATTCATACATATGTAGCGTCATACACTGTGATGTTTTATGTCCTCAAGTACTGTCAGGTAGACATTTTATGCTCAGAGTGATGTCCTGGGGAACACAGGGTGAATGCAGCTGTGTCCAGTATTGTGGTCAAACACCTACATATTCCTGCACACTAATGCCATTCTGGAAGGGAAGCTGCAGACACTTGCTGCTGGGTCTGTGTAACTGGTTCAGCACCTTGGTATAGTGGTGGCAGTGGATCACATATTTGTACATCCATCAACGTGACAGTATGGCCTTATCTTGATGTGGCAATACCTCATAGCTGTACAGACTCATACAGGTTACCCAGAGGCAGGGGTCATAAGTCAGGACATTACCCCTATTGTGGTGTATGGCCAGGTTTGTAGCCACCCATTCTTGTGTGTGCAGCCAGGGGTAGTATGTGCATATGGCTGTGTTTTGGACTTCATACATTCAATGCTGCCCATGCTCCCGTCCCTCTATTATTCTATCCTCTTCCATAAATTATGCAACTATTATCTGATACTTTTCCTATAGTTATCACCTCGTCACAGCAGTGTATTGGTGTTGGTCCACAGTTCATGCAGTGGGACATGGTGGACATTGTACTGTGGTTTGTCCACATGGCCTTGCATATGGGTTCTGTGGACTGTGTTATGTTGTTATTTGGGAGTCCATGACATAACATACATTGGCAGTACTGGTGAGATGCAGGCCTTTGGCAGAGGATTGTAGGCCATTTTGTAGTGATGCAGGCCAGCTGTAGCAGGCTGTTGCATTCTGTCAGTCCTACAGTACCAGACTGCCATACAGTATATTCCCCTGGGGTGACAGGGTAGGTGTGCTAGGTGTTCATGCCAATACTTTCTATCAGTATTGATCAGGTGGTGTGGATTCTGACAGTATGCTGCTTACAGCTAGGAACACACCTGCATGGGACACCTGCACTGCATACTGCATTCTTTTGCTATTGCCATACACAGGTGGGGGTCATATTGTACCCATTCCCAACAGCAGGGATAAGTCCGGAGAGGTACCTGTGGATGGTCATTGGGTGAGCTGAGTGCATGTGTGCTATGGACACTATTTGCATCTGACTGACAGATATACATGGGGCATTCCAGTTATGCTGGCTTGTGTGGGGACATCAGCTGTTTCTCAATACATCATTCCTATGACCTTTGTGATCTGCGAGTGTTTGGCCAGACAACATCAGTATTCCCTACTACAAGGCCAGATAATGTGATGCAAACCTGTATGTACAATTCCAAGGGTGTGTCCATTTCATGGTTATACATTATACACTGTCTGTCTGGGGTACCTTCCCCTGTGTACTTCTTGCATATCTGACCCAACAGTCATGCCATGTCCATCTTTCAGATGGTGACACATATTACCTCCATACATTTACAAAGGCTTACTGCCAGAATGTGTTATACTGGGGAGCATTGTGTTTGGCACTGCAGTTGTGAGGACTTGGCCCTGTCATCAGCAGTACAGGGCAATGGCCACCAGGTCAAACCTCACCATGCATACATACTGACCACTCTCACACAATATGAAACACACACCAACCTAACACATGCATACCTGCATATTGTACAAATGCTACAATCTATCCTGCTACCTTGGCCACCTCAAGTCATCCGTGCTCCACTGGTATTATACCTACACATACATGTTACTACATTTCTACATCAGATTGGAGGGGGGCACCCCTGACTGTTACTACATTTCTACATAGGATTGGGGGGTCACACCTGACTGTTAGAACGTGTCTACATCGGATTGGGGGGCACACCTGACTGTTTCTACATTTCTACATAGGATTGGAGGGCACTTGGCTGTTTCTACATTTCTACATAGGATTGGGGGGCACACCTGACTGTTTCTACATTTCTAGATAGGATTGGGGGGGCACACTTGACTGTTTCTACAGTTCTACCTAGGATTGGGGGGGGCATACCTGACTGTTTCTACATTTCTACATAGGATTAGAGGGCACACTTGACTGTTTCTACATTTCTACATAGGATTTGGGGGGGCACACCTGACTGTTACAACATGTTTACATTGGATTGGGCGGGCACACCAGACTGTTACTACATTTCTATATAGGATTGGGAGGGCACACCTGACTGTTACTACATTTCTACATAGGATTGGAGGGGCACACCTGACACCTGTACACATTTGCTATGACTGTACTGGTATGTCAGGTACACCATTTTCATTCTGTATTCTAACCTATCATGCAGACCAGAGGCATATCAATGTACTACAGGTCTTAGGTTTGATTGACCTACATATCAGTTTCTGACTTCTAACCCTTCAGAACTAACATCCCACTGCCTGACCTGATGTAGTCTGTCTGTGTAGGCCAGAAGGGGTTAACCATAGCCATCATTCAGAGGCCTTAGCACAGCCTTTGTTTGTATTTGTCTACACCTGTCCTGCTGGCTGAGCCTGTTGTTGGGTATGTGAACCTCCCTGACTGGCTTGTGTGTGCCATATGGATACACATGTGTCACAGCACATTTCCTGCAGTGGGTTTTGTCACCATGTGTAGTACTGGCTACTATGGTGACACCAGTATTTGTTACAGATCTCATGCTGCCACTGTAGGTGTCTACTATCTGCTGGCATCCCATTTGGCCATCTGATTCCCTTGCATGCTCACATCCATACCATAGATACAAGTAACAACACATACTAGTCCATTTGGCAGTTGGTAAGAAGAGTGACTTACCTTGTGGTTGTGGCAGTATTGAGGATGGTGCTGGAGGGTTGCCTATGTCAGATGCACATAGTCCACTCCCTATACATGGTTGGGCACAGGTAGAGTCATGTTTGGCATCCCTTTTACTGTATGTGCGAGTCAGAAAGAGGTATCATTCCCTGGGTCCCCACTGTGTCAGTGTATGTGCTATGTGTTGCCTCTTTGCCAAGGCCAGGGCATACTGGGCATGCCTCCTTCTGCCTACTGGGGCAGGCTAAGGTTGTTCTTCCTCCATGTCACTCTGTGCCTGTACAGGCCTTGGCAATAGTGGGGGGCTGTGTGGCCCTGCCCCGTGCTGTTCCTGCTGCAGCTGTTTCTGCAGGATCATATTGTGTAGCATGGCACATACGATGACAATTTGAGTACATGTAGTTGGTGAGTACTCAAGGCTCCACCTGATGTGGCCAGGCACCAGAACCCTGACTTGAGAATCCCAAACACATGCTCTATTATGATTCTGGTCTGTACGTGTATCTCATTATGGAGTTCTTGTTAGGGTGTGTGTGCATTTCTGATGGGTGTCATCAGCCATGGCATTAGTGCATAAACAGCATCCCCCACTAGGAGACCGTAAGGGATGTCCCCATTGACAAATCTCTGGTATCGCTGCATCAGATGCCAGATGTGGGAATCATGATAGCTTCCAGGGCAGCCAGCACACACATTCATTATAATGCCCTGGGCATCACACACAACCTGGCAGTTGATAGAGGGGAAGCCCTTGCAGTTGATGTTGACCTTACCCTGCTCACCGGGTGGTGTGGTGCTTTGATGCATATGTGTGTGCAGTCTATAAGCCCCCACTACCTCAGGGCATTTTGCTATTTGGTGGAAGAAATGCATATTGCTGGCCAGTGCCTCACAGGTGTTGGGGAAATATACATACTCACTGGCATGTTCTGACATGGCATCCAGGAATTGGTGGAGTACCCTGGATGCTGATGCCTGTGAGATCTCCATGATATCCCCAGTTGGCCTTTGGAAGGTACCAGTGGCTAGTATTCTTAGGCCTACACATACCTTGGTATCCTCTGGGATGTGTTTCCCTCTGTTAGCTCTGTGTGTTAGGCGTGGCCGGCACAGCTCAACAATTTGCTGTAGGAGGTCCCTGTCCACCCTATAGCACTACACTGTCTCCAGCTCATGTAGCCCCTGGTAGGTTACCCTAGGTGTATACACTCTTCTCCGTATCCTCACCGTGGGTTGGTCAACAACATTCTTATTCTCACCACCCTCAGCCTCTTCCATATGTTGATGTATGATAGCTGCTGCAGCCCCTATCATTTTGTTGTTTTCATTTGTTAAAATGTCCCCGCTTGTATACACTGGTGGTGTAGAGTATGTGGGGAAAAAACAGAGGGAAAGGTGTTTGCATAGTTTATAGTAGTGTTCTGGGCTGGGCTGGTCTGCTGCCTGTGTAATTGGCTGATTCTGATACATTTCACCTGCCAGCTATGCTAGTTCTTCTAAATTACCCTCCTACTGCTGTTTTCCCTTCCCATTCCCTTCCTGTTTAAGCCCGGGAGCACACTGCACAAACACAGAGCTGCTATTTCTTGGTTTATTTTTTTTTTCTTTAACCGGAGCACGACACGCACACTCGCTTAGGCAATGTAAAGAGTGCTAAGCAACCTCAGACACACACCTTGCTTAGGTCTGTTAAGCTAAGGGCAAACCCAAGCCACAGGGCTTCGACCCGCTTACAGTATGCCTGACACCCCCCCCCTATGATGTCAGCTAACTCCTAGGCTTGCACCAAGCTCCTCCTGCACTTACACTGTTAGGGGCTAACTAGCATTGAAGGGAAATCTGGGATTCAGTATCATTCCCCTCATTTGCATAGGATTGCCTGCTGATACAGTTACAGGTCCCACACTGAGCCTCCCCCCTTAGCAACCACTATTCACTGGCCATGCTGTCTTCTGCCTGCCATTGAGTATAATGCCAAATAGTGATTTTAGTTAGAATGCTTATTTCAGGTTATTTTTTTTATTTTTCACCCAATCTCGTTTGCATGTTGCTGCCCTAAGCTTAAACAGACAAAATTGGCTAACAAAATAAAAGTTATTATTTTTTTTAACTGATTTCCATTCCATGCTTTACATGTTATATACACCCTTTATTTGGAGCTGTCATTGCTCCATTTTGTAGTTTGCAGAAATGTACTTGGTTACTAACCGAGTACATTTCTGCAGATTACACTAGTCCTGCACGGCCGGCTGACAGCTCCCTGGTTCGCAAATTCACCTCATTTGCATGGTTTTCATCTGCAAATGGGGTGATTTGCATACTGGAGCTGCATCAGTGCAGGAATAGTGCAGGAGCGCTCGTGCACTTCCCTGCAGCTTATTCCTGGATCGCACAGCAGGCAGGGCTTGCTGAATCCAGGGGATAGTATATTGTTATGATTGTTCAAGCAAAGAAAACAAAAAATAGTACATTGGTAAAACAAACAGATCCATATCAGGAGAAAAAATAGCTTTATTTCAGAAACCAAAACTGACTAAGCACTTTCACCCACCATTGGGCTTCTTCAGAACAGTACATTGTTTAAATTAACACAGTAAAAAGAACAATTGATAAATGAAATATTTAATGACATATTTAAAGGTATAATAAAAAATAAGGTAAATATATATCAGTTGAAACATACTTGCAAAATTGTAGAACTGAGATGCATGTCCAAAAATATGACTAGTGTAAAAAACTATTTAAAATAATGCTTTATATATATATATATATATATATATATATATATATATATATATATATATAAAATAATCTAACATTCACATATACATATACATATGCACATATACATGCATACACCATAAGCATAAACACACCCTAATAAATGAATGTGCATATCTTTAAATATAATTATATAATAACTTAAGTATTTTCAGGAGGGAAAAGTGTTTTCTCTAGAACATAAGTATGCCAAAACATTTATGTACCAGATGACCTACCTAATCCTGCTGTAGCACTAATAAACCATTGAAAAAGTAACTTGAATTCAATTTTATTGATCTCTCATTGTATTAATTCATTTGCCATTTAATTGTTTACTGGACTCTCTAGATTAACATGGATATTATTTTGCTTGCTTCTTTAAACTTATACCATCCATGTCAATAGGCTCAGATGAAATAAGTAATTTGTTCATTTGAACATTAAGAAGAGCATAATCAAGGGAGTTAAATAGCTTAGTAGCATCTTGCAGTATTTTTAAACTCCTTTATTGAATTATCACTTGTGACATAGGAAAATTTACAAAACGTTTGAGACTAGCTGGAAACAGGAGAAGCACCTCTAAATTATTTTTTTTCAATTATTTTATAAATAGAGGACATTGTTTTCCCCCAGATTTACTATTCCTCCATGCAAGACTAGCTTAATCCTTCACGGAGGTTGCCGTTTAGAAGCAGGATGGCAGCGCGCCATGCATAGTAATGAGGCACGCTGTCTGAGATCTTACATGGAGTAAGTAAAAGTGCAGGGGGCGTGTCTGAGGTCAGAGCTCTCAGAATATACACACCCCCACAATGAAGAACAGCAGAAAGGGGTAAGAAATGAGCAAGACTGCTCATAGGTGTCTGCATATCCCCACCAACAGTCCACCTCGTATACAACAGCAAAAGTTTACAGAAATAAAATAAACAAATCCATTTTTTCTTTAAAAGTCCAATTAAAGGTAACCGTAGGTGCATGGTTGTGCCCATCACTTAGCATTGGTAAATGCAACTTAAATGGCTGAAGAGGATAACAAAGAAGATATATGCAAATTAAGCAGCATAGCAATAGTATAGTGGGCAGAGCATTCGCCTTACGAGAAGGCATTCCTGCTTCAAGTCCCACTGCAGCACATTCAATTTTCCATGGCAAAGCACATCATGACTAATATTATTGTTGTATAACCCACTAAATAACATATATTTATGAACTGGAGTATTGCAGTAAATGCACATGTGAGGTGTCAGTGTCATAATGAATAAAGCACTAGTAAGCAGGTTTAAGCACCAATAAGCAGTAGTTAGCATATTTAAGCACTAGTAAGCGAGCTTAAGCCTGTTTGCACAGGGGCAAGCAATGTGCACACATGTTAAGCAATTCTGAAGCTAACTCTCTGTAAGCATATCTAACCAGAGATTAGCATTACTTACCCTTGTGCCAACCTGCACAAACCCACTTACAAATGCTCAAAAGTGCCTTAATCACTCTGTATCCAACGTCCCTTGTTCTGCCCATCAACAAAATAAACAGCCATGCAGGTCTTGAACCCAGGAACCTATACACCACAATAGTTAACCACTGAGCTATTACAGAACTACAGAAGAATGAGGTATCAGCAAATAAGTCTTCACCACAGTAAAACCAAACTGAACCTGTGAAAGAAATCAGTATACAGACATATGTGCCTTAACCCACTACATAACATAAATATGTGAACTGGAGTAAAGCAGTAAGCGCAGAAGTCAGGTGTAATTGTAATATAGTGTTGAAGTCCCCAATAAAACACAAGGACCCCATACAGTGTACATACACATGAATCATGGATACCAGGCATACATATAAGGTGTAATGAATAATAACTCAATGCCAAAAATGGAATTATAATGCAAAGTCTCATGTAAGCAACACTAAACATTGCACAGGTCAGCTTAGGAGGTGTAAGCAATGTGTAGGCCAGCTAACTCAGTGTGCCCAGTGTTATACCCTTTAAACAATGCCAACCCTAGGTAAGCAGGTTTGCCCATAGCCTAGCCTTTTCAAAACCGGCCAATTACAGAAAAGTGCGGGAAATCAGCCCTACTCAAACCCAAGAGGTGGGAATACATCTCATAGCTGGTTGTAGCTTCCCCTTGCAGGCACAATGGCAGTAAAGGGAGAAGGTGTGCACTTTCAGGCACAGTGCTGGTGCATCCAGGAGTCCAGAGTCATGGCAGGACTCCGTGTCAAAGACCATGATCAGAAATTGCTGCAGGGCCAGTACCAGGGCTCCCAATATAAGGTGGAGGCCGGGGTCTGTCTCGCCCATGACCTCACCAGTGCCACTCGCATACCCCAAACTGGTGAGCAGGTCAGGCTTCAATATGCTGACCTGAAGCGGCATAAGGGGGACCTCTTGGACCAGTGGATCCAAGAGGCTAGAGCGGCAGGGGTTGTTCCAGTTGTGTGTAAGTATCACCCCACTATGTGTGTAATAATTGCCAGCTCACATATATCATGGATAGGTATGGCTAAATATTCCTCTTATGTCCCCCACAGCTGAAATGGAGCAGGCCGCAAACCAGGAGGCCCACATCAGTCACCTGGTGAGGTTGCGATGCGAGGCAGGTCAGTAATCCTCATGCATTTACTGTCATAGGAAATAAAACTAAAAGTAGTAGTAGATCAATTGCCTGTATAAAACCTGTATTGTTCAAGGCAAGTACTGCATACACTGGAGAATATGGCAGGAAGTGTCATATAGTATGTATATAAATAAAAGCGTAACTGCCTGACAATAAAGGTCTAACTGCTGAACTGCATATGTATACTCTGGCATCATATGGTAATGTAGATTTGCAATCATGTAATAGCACTGTTATATTAAGCACTGTTACCCACACCGTGCACCATAAATTGAATGTGTAAGAATGCCTGTATATGACTGGTGTAATCCCCAGAAGCCATTTAGCACAACTAAGAGACACATAGACAGAAAACAGGGAAAATGCAGACAACAAAACAAAATAGCACATGCAACTGAGATGTGAACTGTTTTGTTTAGCATACACAGCCATGGTTCGAATCCTGCCAGTGGTAGTAGTCTGCATACAGAATCATACCCCACAACTGTACAGATATGTCCAGAATGTCCAGTAGAGTGGCCCATATCTGTTGCCTATCAACCTGTCCCCCTGGGAAATCAGTGGGATGACCCCAGATGTATAGGCAGCAAACAGGAAATACAACTGATTGACACACATCTATGAGAACAAAGCTGGCACACTAGCAACTCCCCAAAACCTTATGAGACTAAGAAGCCACGTATGTCCCATTTACACCCCAACTTGTCAAGCTGTGGCCAGAGTGTGTACAGTAACAGAGTGAGATGTATGTGCATAATAGTAATGTGGAATCTGGTACTGTGTGTGGGAACATTCAGGTAGTGCTAACAAACATTTTTCCCACAGGTCTGCCAGATACCAACACTGTGCCCAGAAATACAAGAATGATACCCTGTACTGGTACTGTTTACATTGGTATTGTATGGCATTGAAACTGATGCAGTTGCTCTGAATAATGAGGTATTACACCTCACTGTCACCCACACTGTCCTACAAAATATTACTGTTTGGGAGATCTATATAAGAGTGTTGTAATACAAAGTCAGAATGCAAAAGCACAGGGGATTAATAAGACAGAAAGCAGATTGGAGATATACAGCAATATATATATAGCAGACACAACTGTAATGGACAGTGTTTAAGTTGTAGCAGACACAGCCATGGTCTGAATCCTGGGAGTGGATGTAGGTCGCATACAGAATCATACCCCACAACTGTACAGATGAGGCCAGAATGTCCAGTATATTGGGCCATATTTGCTGCCGGTCCCCCTGTCCCCCTGGTAAGTCTGTGGGATGATCCCAGATGTTTAGCCAGCAAACAGGGAATACAAGTGATTGTCAAATATATATGAGAACAAACCTGTCACTGTAGCAACCCCCGAAACTGTTAGGAGAGTAATATTTCAAGTATGTCCTATCTACACTCCCATGTTGTCAAACTGTGACCAGAGTGTGTACAGTAACAGAGTGAGATGTATGTGCATAATACCAATGTGTAATCTGAAAGTTTGTGTGGCAACAGTCAGGTAGTGCTAACAAACATTGCTCCCACAGGTACGTCAGATACGAATACTGTGCTGAGAAATAAAGACCATTATAAACTGTACTAGTACTGTTCACTCTGGTATTGTAGGGAACTGTGAGCATTGCAGTTTCTCTAAATAATAAAGTATCACTGATCATTGTCACCCACACTGTGCTACATAATATAACTGTGTAGGAAAGCATGTGTATATGTGTGTCAGGTCACTAAAGGTGGAAGAGGGCAATATGCTAGATTTGTCCCGGCACACCAGCATGTGGTCAACACATGGCCAGAGTCTGTGCAGAAAAAGTTGGATAGCTATGTGCACAACATCAACCCTGAATCTGGGAGTATGTGTAGAAACAGTTAGTGTTAATAAACATTCCACTTACAAGTATACCAGGTAAGAGGTATATACTGCAGGTAACACCAGTTCTTGTGTAACGATGATGATAGCCATATCACTGTCCAAACTAAGGCTATAGGGCAGTGTAGTAAGACTTGTAAGGTACAGATAACAGCACTGACTAGGAAAGTAATGTGGATTACAGTAATATACTAGTTGTTAATTGACATCTTTCTCTCCCCCCAACATATCTCCAATGATAATCAACATACCCACCCCAACTGGTATGTAATGAAACCTATGTTTTGATAATGTCCAATTGTTTGATAAATATTTTAATTGTTCCCATGCATGTGCTATATTGAATTATTCCACCATTGGTGGCATGGTGCCATCAATGTACCTGCATGCTGTTCTTATTATCACTGTGGTCCCATATATGCATGTGTTCTGTTTGCTATGTAACTGTTCCGTATCTGGTGTCTGGGTTAATGGGAATATCTATGCATGCTGTTATACCTGACCCTGGAATGTGTTGACTATTACTAACCCACGTATGATGATGAAATCTAAACACTATAGCACGCTTGGGAAGGCTGGTACCAGCGGACCCACCTGTCCCACCTCAGCTGGCCATGGCACTGGGCAGCAGCATGTCTGGGACCGAATCCCGGACCTCCATGTCCGTTGGTCCTCCACCACATTCAGGTGGATCTGCCTCAGGGGATGGGGCTCGCCCCCCCGGGAGCAGGTGTGGACAGGCACCTGTCACCCTTTGCCAGGTCCAGGTCGTGGTGCGTAGAGAGATCAACCAGCAGCTTGGTTATCTTCTATGCCAGCTAGAGGGTCGCATGTTGCAACTAGACCATCAGTCTGGCTCTGCAACTCAGCCCCCAGCACAGCCACCATTGGGTCTGTGAAGGTGCAGTGGTGACTGCCCATGGGTGGGGACCTCAGTCCCACTTTTTCTGCTAGGGGGCTCATGGTCTTCCGATTTCCCAATACCCTTCCCCATCAAGGTGTTTACCCCCACATGTGTCATATACTGCCCCTGTATGTGTCTTGTTTGTCTTGTCAGTTAACCTAATCAACCTACCTCCCCAAATATACCTACTACTCCTCCCCAACATCTCACTCTCACCTGAAAAAAAAAGGTCAATCTGTTCCCACAAAAAAATTCATTCCCCATACATTGCTGTCCATTTCGCACATGTCCACTGCACACATGTAATCTGGTCTAACTGGCATCACAACTTATTATTGTTGTCCTCACCCCCTCCAAGGGGTTTCAGTGTCCAAATCTACAAACAAATTCAGTGTATATGCACAGCTGTTGCTGTAGAAGAAATGGGCAGCTATGGACCTTCCCTACACCCTTCCTGCACATCCCTGGCTAGTATCCCTGCTGTCTTTCCCTCTTTGTGCCCCTTTTTTCACCACTTTCTTATAAACACCTTTTTCTTTTCTTTTAAAGAAATTAGCGCAGGGGTAAGCGGGAGTAAGCACTTTTAAGCTGCAATAAGCGAGTTTAAGCCTGTTTGCATGGAGGTAAGCAATGCCTGCACTGGTTAAGCAATATAAAAGCTAACTGAGTATAAGAAACTGTAACCGGAAGTTAGGAGTGCTTATCTTCGCACAAAACTCGCAAACCCACTTACAACTGCTCAAAAGTGCCTTAATCACTCTGTATCCAACGGCCCTTGTTCTGCCCAGCAACAAAATAAACAGTCTTTGCAAAGCTCAAACCCAGGATCCTGCAGACCATAGACAAAGTAATTTTACATTAAGCCATGTTAGATGTACACAACCCTGATGTATTCACAAACATTTTATCCAGCCCAGTCATTCAACAGTACAGAGAATGTATTCCAACATGTAGATGTATGTGTGTGTCTAAATATATTAATATCTAAACAGATACAACATATATATATATATATATATATATATATATATATATATATATATATATATATATATATATATGAACATATATACATGCAAATGCCTACATCTATAGATATATATGTCTACATCTATATGTCTAAATATATACAGCAAGTTATATATATATAGATATATATGTAAGCAGATATATATATATCTATGTAGGTATATATATATATAGTTATATATATATATATATATATATATATATATATATATATATATATATATATATATAAGTATATACAGACATACATCTATACATAATGGGTTAATAACTAAAACGTATATGTCCACATGCACCGTTAATGGGGTTGAGAGGCCCCAAACAATATACGTCTTGTACGAATAAGTATACCCCCCACAGCCAAACACATCCACCCTGCAATACACTACCAAGTGTTGCAGATCCCATAACCAGGACCTGACACAACATGGGCACACATTGTTAACAGTACTACATTCCACCTGTATGATGTCAGGCTGGTATTGGTAACATATCATGCAGTACAGTCTGGCTCCCATAGGAAATGTACAATGTGGAAGCTATCAACATCCCTAGGATACATATACACAGACACATATATGTAGATACAGATATATATATATATATATATATATATATATATATATATATATATATATAAGTGACTATACATACACACGCAGAAATATGTACAGTAAGATACATATGTAGCAGGTGCACACAATATGGAACAGCCACTATGCCTACAGTTAACACCTTAACAACTGGACACTGTATGAGCCACCCATTCAAATCACAATCATTGCCTGCAACATATACCCACAGAGAGGTCATAGGATATTACACCACGCACAGGTTTGCATAAATGGAATACCTTTATTTGTGTACTTTTACAGTTGTATATGCCATGTCATATAGCTGTTCAGACACTGACATCCATATATACAGAGTAATGCAACTGTGAAACAGTTATACTAATATAGTAGTCTGGAAAGGTTTACAAATGTTGCTGTCCAGGCTGAGGCGTTCAAATAGTACAATAGTAAAGACAGATTGGGCCACAGGATACCAAATAATCAACAGTAAGTAATGCAGATGTATAGTTCAGCAGCTTCTATCTATACTCTGTACACATTCCCTAGGGGGTAAAGACCTCAGTTGACACAATGGGATGTATCTGTTACATAACAAGGCATAATTGACACCCTCACTGGCAGCAGTACATCTGGCAAGTACCTGGACGTGACATCTCACTGGTACATACACTAAGCTGCTAGGCATGTAGCAAAGCACTGTGCAGGCTACAGGCAGATTGTCTCAACACTGGCCTACATTTCCTATTGGGGAATGCACATATTCCTGCATATATCGCAGGCTCTACAGACATGTCATAGCACAGAATACAATACATCAGTGTGAAAGTGCATAACCGCAGCCAATGTGAACACAGCCACGTATGGTACACTAGCATTATATTACAGTATATGGACTATTTGTTCAACACCATCCTCATATGTGCCACTCACACACTAACCCTACATATACTGGGCCACTACACAGTGTGGTCTGATGCCTGTCTGTGGTATGGGACATATGTGTATGGCCCTACAAACATGTAAGCCAATAGGCTAACATAACGTTGAGCAGCATGTAACATCAGATAGAACGGGACCAAGAACAATGACATCTACCACAGTCTGTACACAGGCCAATGTACATATTATCAGTACACACACTGTCGACATTCACCTTATGTACACAGACCTCAGTACTGTACACACAACCACAGAATATCCAGGTGATGTCATCAGATATAACCCCTACTATACATAACATGTGTAGCAGTCTGATATCTCACTGGCTTGTTATCAGTGATGATGTCACTAATTATGGTGTACAGCACATATGCACCTCTTACTGCATGACATATGTACAAAGGTTGACAGTTTTGAATGGAGGCACATGCACAGGGCCAATATTGACATATTACTGTGATAACCTCATACATTTACTGTTGTAACAAGGTTTGTTGCAACATATGTTCTATGAGGGATATGAAGTCAGTGACTCTCACAGCTGTCACCATCTACAGACTGCAATCCTCACACTACCTTATGCAGTACACAGATAGGTGCTCTGTGGGTAACACATGAAACAAAAGGTACCACACACTGCCCAGTCTGCAGATGACCCTACAGATGGGTTTCCCTCATAAACATAGCACTGACATGGCAGTTATTAAAACATGTAGGGCAGCCATATCCACACACACCCTGTTAAACCAACATTACTCCAAATGCAGTATAGCAGCACTTACAGTCTGCAGTCAGATCAGGCACATCCCCCTCCTGTGTGTTGCCCTGTTTCCACAGTGTATGTTGTTATAGGTAAATCCCCAATCCATCTGAGATGCTGTTTGCCAAACAACAGAACGAGTTCCTGCTCACAGTGAATGAAAAGGCCCAATAACAACATGATGTTCCTAGATATTGGAGTGTGTTTCCATGCAATTGGCAATGGGAATGTTACCACAGCTGTTCTACATGCAGTCAGCTAGAGGAGGGCTGCAATTCATGCAGTGGCCATCAGCTGATCATGAGCATCAATTAAAATACACATGCTGCTGCCTAAGCAAAGCAGGTGTAGGTCTCCACATCCACCAGAGAGGGAGTGAGAAAGGCTGACAGAGGAAAAGTAAAGTCAGTGAGTGGTGGGAGAGTAAAACATAAGCATGTTTGTGTCACACACGTACCACCACAGGGTATCAAACCCCTGCCGACTATGTCATGTTATCACATTGCTATGCAGTTATCGGATGCGCCACATAGGTTACATGTTGAGGAACCCTCAAAATGTATATGTGATGGTGAGTGGGATCTGCAACAGGGATATGGTAGCTATACGGTAGGTGTAGTACACGTGCCTGTCTGCATGAACAGGTACCAGTATCAACACAGCCGCACTCTCACAGGGATGCACACCCACTGACACACATGGCAGGGCCACGAATACAATTCATCACTAGTGAGATTGCCACAACACATTACTGTGCAGGTATCACATGCACTGCAGGGGCCATACAGAGGTTATATGGGCAAAGGGTATGTGGAGGTGTCTGACATTGGACAGCATGCTTCAGTATGCCAATGGAGGTTGTAGTGAATATGAATGTGATCATACTCATCATGCAGCACACACACACACACACACACACACACACACACACACACACACACACACACACACACACACACACACACACACGTGCCAAAACTGACATGCATGGGTGCCTTACTTCACAGGTGTGTAGTGGTCAACTGTGCCAGACAGGTATACAAGGCTAGGTGATGGGTATACCTTGGCACCAGCCCACATGACAATGGTCTGCATTGTGGCTCAGGAGTGTAGTTTCTGGATTTGTGCACACAGGTGGGTATTGTATTAACCATCCAGTCACCTGGGTGACTGTTGTGTGTGGCCAATGCTGTGCATTGCTTGCCATGTATGTGTTCCTTAGTCCATGACATGGATGGTGTCTGGAATGTGTACATCTCCCACATGCATGTACAGTGACATGTGGACCTGTACCTGGGTTGTCTGGCCCATGTTGTGTACACAGATTATCATCAGATGTGCCAGTCCCGGCCTCTTGTGATGGGAACTGGTAAAGGACAGTGGGTTTACCCTGCACCTTCATTGATAGCATGATATCGCCATTCTCTGGTGTCAGTGGAATCTGTCCATACAGGGCATGTTTTCAGGCTGGTATGTCCTTTGTGGGTCATATTTGATGGCACTACAGATGTTGCAGGTGTCCAGTGGAGAACATGAGGAAGGTGCACTGTCGGCATTTACATGCCTATTGGACAGATGGACAGGGTGCCATGCCCTCTGTAGCCCACTGCAATCACACACATGGTTACTATCAGTGGGAAATATGCAGGGTACTACCAACATAGTGGCTGTTGTCAGGTAATACTAGGGTTGCTTACTTTGTTTGCCTGGCCTTGATGTCCATGTAGGGGTATGGATTTGCACCCCAGCCTTTTGGCTATTTCACATCTGTTATCCCTGTATGGTGGACATTGTGATGTGTACTAGGGCCACCATATAAGAAATTGGCAAAACCCATTCCATGTTGATCCCAATTATTACACACTCACAACCACCTCCACACAGGATATGAGCTACAAACACAGAGACATGCACACACCTGTCATGTCAAGAATTAGAACTCTTTCCTAACTAGTTTATTATACTACAGCACTATGCAGTTATAGGTCATGCTATAATGATTACTGGAGTACTTTTTCCCCAAAGGTGTAATTCACAATGAATGACATCAGCAGGATTGCAAAGCAGGTCATTTGATGTGTAGTGAGTGTGGCAAGGCTAAAATGCATTGCTCCCTACACAGACATTGAAACACACACAAAATATCCACAGATGACATGTGTGGGAATAGAACCCCTACCAAACCCCTACCAGAGCTCTATAGCACACTACAGCACAACATTGTTATAGGATGCACCACAGGGATTACTGGAGTACTCCTTCCCCAAAGGTGTATTTCACAATGAATGACATCAGCAGGATTGCCAAAGTGGGGCATTTGAAGTGTAGCGAGTATGGCTAGGCTAAAATGCATTGCTGGACCAAACCAAACACACGCACGAGGGACTGAGTGCACGGTCCAAACCAAAACAGTGAATCCTACCAAAAACGAACCAGCACAATGGTACTCCGGCTAAAAGACATTTATTATTGAAAATTATTAAGGCAAACCGGTTTCGGCTTTACTAAGCCTTCTTCAGTGCTAAACCATAGATAGTTAACTGTTAAGCAGCCCCTACATCCTGGTATTATATAAAGAAATATTTAAAGGCATATTGCTCATAAATAAATTAATTGAATATATACACACATATCATATAACAATTCTATTATATTTGTTTATATTATGAATCATTATAAATGATATTATAAAAAATGACATGTGTACACATAGTTAGATAAATATATCAACAATACGCATAAGAGGGCAGGCTGATATGTTATTCCATTTCATTTAGTCCAGGTTTGAACAGAGCTCCTAACCTGGTAATCCATATAGATTCCATGTTGTTAAGTTTGTCATGCCAGCCTGCTTTAAAATTTCTATGCAATTGAATCTTGTCTATAATGACAAATTTGAAATGTGCAGTGGGATGGCTGATGGTGTGTTTGTATAAGGCATTAGACAAGCGATGGTTTCTAATGGCACTAAGGTGTTCACTGCTCCTCAGTTTAAATGGTCTGGACATCTGACCAACATAAAAGGAGGAACAGGTGCATGTGGCTAGATGTATGACCCAATCCGAACTACAATTTCCAAAAATATTAATCTGGTATACCTGAGATGTGTTTTTACTTGAAAATTCCTTAGTTTTAAGAATATGTTCACAAGCGCTACAATGTCCACAAGGGAAACATCCCACCAAAGGGTCACCAAACAAAGTGGTTTGAACGGTTGTAGCTGGTGTATATCTTTTGTAGTGAGTAAAGCGAGATTGTATAGTGCCACCCCTGCGATATGAAAAGGCACATTTGTCTGGTAGAATGTCATTAAGTAGTTCATGAGCCTTTAAAATGTCCCAATGTCTGTTAATAATCTCCCTAAATCTATATGTATTGTTACCAAATGTGGTTACAAATCTGATCGGCTGGACAGGGTTGGAAGTGTTATCATTCCTAGAATGTTGGTATTGTAATAGAGTAGAACGCGCCATCTCACTGGTCTGGTCAATAGTTTTGGAAATATGATGTCTGGAATATCCACGACTAACAAGCCTATTGGACAGATCTTGTACGCAAGCTTGATGGTGTTCCTCTGATGAACATATGCGTTTCATGCATAGAAACTGGGATTTAGGAATATTTCGGATGAAGTGGCGGGGATGAAAACTGGATGCATGTAACAGCGTATTATATTGGGGGAACTTCCTATGTACCCGTGTAGCCAGTGTATGGTCTTCCTGTCTAGAAATTACTACATCCAAAAAAACAATCTCTTGATATTGTATGTTGAGTAAATTGTATGTCCCAAGGGTTGTTGTTAAGGTATCTAACAAAATCAAACACTTGAGCCTTATCCCCACGCCACACCATCCAACAATCATCTAGATATCTTCTCCAGATGTCCAAATTGTTGATGTACAAATTATGATGAACATCATATATGTATGATTGTTCAAAAAATCCCATAAATAAATCAGCATATATGGGGGCAAAAGAAGCCCCCATTGCTGTGCCTCTGATCTGCCAATAGGCTTGCCCATCAAAGTAAAAAATATTTTTGCACAACACATACTCAGTAAGTGTAATATGAAAATTATAGAAACCAGTGGAATATGTTTCTGACTTGTCCAACCAATATGAGATTGCAGCTATACCAGCATCATGGGGGATACTCGTGTAAAGAGATGAAACGTCTAATGTACATAACCACCAATCCGCTTCCAATTGTGAATCCTGAATGACGTTTAAAAATTCAGTAGTGTCTTGTATCCTTGATCTTACATAAGGCAATAATGGTTTTAAATAATATGTCAGGAAAGCAGATAGTGGTTCAGTTAAAGACCCTCTCCCAGAGACGATAGGTCTACCTGGGGGATTGGTAGGATGTTTATGGATTTTTGGAAGAAGATATAAATATTGGGCCATAGGTTCCACCACTTTAAATTGTTTACAAACCTGTTTACTAATAATACCTTCTTCTGTCGCTAAATCCAAAAAGGAATCTATATGTACTTTAAAATTAGGTGTCGGATCAACAACCATCCTAATGTAAAATTGAGCATCGGACAATTGCCTGAGAGCCTCAGCTTTATATTTGCTGTGATCCATGACCACAATACCACCCCCTTGTCAGCTTGAGTGATAACAATATCATGATTTAGTTGACGTTCTGTTAGTGCTAATCTTTCTGCCTGGCTAAGGTTATATGTAGTAGGTTGGTATCGAGTTGAAAAATGTAAATCTTTGATGACACATTCCTTAAAAATGGCGACATGTTTGTCCATAGGTGGTATAAATTCCGATTTGCCAATTTTGAAACCAGTAGGTCTTTGAGAGGAGTCATGATCTGAAAAAAATATTTTAAGATTAACCAATCTACAAAAATCATTGACATCCTTCAGCAGACTATGTTCAGAAACAAATGAGGTTGGGACAAAATTGAGACCTTTATTTAATACTTTATTGTGTGCAGATGATTATTCAAAAGATGAAATACTGTGTACATTATTCACTGTTTCACAATGTTCTGTAGTAAAAGATGTAAACTGGATGTTCCTGTTTCTATTCTTTCTGCCCCCCCCGCGTGTCTTATGTCTAAAGGGTCTGACTGTTTTCTCTTAGCAGCTGGAGAAACCTGGTGTGAGGGAACATCATAATCTGTGGCGGAGGAAGTTTCGTCTTCCGACGTGCCACTGATGGTGGACTCTGTCTTTCTCAATATTGATCTAGGCCTTTTTCTGCCATAATTCTTTTTGCTACCTGTATCTGTAAACCTGACATTCTTAGATGTAACAAATGGTTTGCCCTTGTCATAATCCGACAAATCCCTCTGGAATTTGTGTGTTTTTCTCTTAATCAATTGTTGTCCTAAATTGGCCAAATCATTGGCCAAGTTAGTAATATAATCTTTAAAAAATGTTTCTGTTTCAAAATTCTGAGCCTCAAGACAGACCTTGTGAATATCAACTACTTGTGATTCAATAGTCCGTTCATAATAACCAATCAGGGTGTTAACAAATAGCATCGAGGCTTGATGCTGGGCTTATGCCTAGTCCTGTGAAAGTTGGGGATCAATGTTTGCTACTAAGGGTTGAAGGCGGATCCTTAGACCACTAGGTGTTATGTCTTTGAGTTTATAGGCCTTAAATAGTTTTTAAGTGCCAAATATTAGACCTTAGGGATTTCATATTCCTGGTCAGTTTTTGAAAAATTAAACCACATCTATATTTAGAGTCACCTTCAACATTGTTGGAACTATTAGTCCCTCTTGTGTTGAACCCAAAGGCTTCCAGTTTATCTTTGTCAGCTGATAATCCTTGCAGGATACCATTTAAATCCATGGTATAAATTGCTTGCAATATATCAAAACACAGTTTTTGACCGAAAAACAGGCTAATAACTTTATGTCAATTATGACTTTAATAGTACAGTATATGTATACATATGAATGTGTATATATGTTGACCCTATATATTGCGGAGAAATACCTTCGTATTATATAATAGAATAATGGCTCGACCAAAATGCCTCTCTATATATAGCCAAAGTGAATTATTAGAAAAAATATATATGGCGGTACTATAAAGTAGTTGACAATTCGTCTCACTACAGTATAGTTATTATTAAATCAGATAATTAAAGTCAAACAAATAATGTGTCATTGGCATACTATTGTATAGATCAACAAATATTTTTTGTCCCATGTGTAACCATGACTGGTCACATATAAATATAGTAGCCGACTATTCATCTCTACTAACATATATTAAAAAATAAACACCAACTTGTGCATCCAAACCTGTATATATATAATATTACTGGACCATCGTCCCATATAATGTTCAGAATTTGGATGTCCAAAATAAAATCAACAAACTGTCATACAGTAATGGTGATAAATGTTGGTAAGGCAAATATATATAGAAAAGGGCATGAAGACTAAAATGCATGGCTCCCTAATCAGACATTGAAACACACACAGAACATCCACACCCAACATGTGTGGGAATAGAATCCCTACCAGAGTTTTATATCACACTACAGCATGATGCTTTTATAGGACACACCACAGGGATTATTGGAATACTCCTTCCCCAAAGGTGTAATTCACAATGAATGACATCAACAGGATTGCAAAGCAGGTCATTTGATGTGTAGTGAGTGGGGCAAGGCTAAAATGCATTGCTCCCTACACAGACATACCAGAGCTCTATAGCACACTACAGCACAACACTGTTATAGGATGCACCACAGGGATTACTGGAGTACTCCTTCCCCAAAGGTGTATTTCACAATGAATGACATCAGCAGGATTGCCAAAGTAGGGCATTTGAAGTGTAGTGAGTATGGCTAGGCTAAAATGCATTGCTCCCTACACAGACAGAGACACACACACTTGCCATGCTTGGGATTAGATCTCCTACCTAACTAGCTCATCACACTGCGGCAGTACGAAGTTAGAGGACGTGCCATGGAGATCACTGGGTTACACCTTTCCAAAAGGTGTATTTCACAGTGTATGAAAACAGCAGCCTTGAAAAAGATGGGCAATTTCATTGTAGTGAGTGTGACTAGCCTAAAAAGCATTGCTCTCTACACAGACGGTGACACACACAGTTGCAATGTCTGGGATTAGAACTCCTACCAAACTAGTTTATCACACTACAGCAGTATGCAGTTATAGGATGAGCCACACAGATTAGTAGGTTGCAGCTTTCTGAAAGGTGTATTTCACAGTGTATGACATCAGCAGCCTTGACAAAGTTGGGCATTTAAAATGTAGTGAGTTTGACTAGCCTAAAAGGCATCGCTGTCTACACAGACAGTAACACACACACAGTTGCCATGTCTGGGCTTTGAATTCCTACCTAACTAGTTTATTACACTACAGCAGTACGCAGTTAGAGGACACGCCACAGAGATTACTAGGTTGCAGCTTTCTGAAAGGTGTATTTCACAGTGTATGACATCAGCAGCCTTGACAAAGTAGGGCATTTGAATTGTTCATAGGTTCATAGATTCTTAGGTTGGTACTAGGCTATCGGCCCTAGGGCCTATGCAAGCCTAGCCATAACAATTCCCTGGATATTTCTTCCCACAATATTTACTTCTTCAGGCCCCTGTCTAGCAGGGTGACTGACATGATCCCTGGGGTGAATTTCCTATCTCCCATCCAATCATCAAGGTTCCTTTTGAAGAGGGCCAAAGAGGCGCTCTGCTTGATATGCATGGGCAGTCTGAGTGTGATTAGCCTAAAAAGCATTGCTTTCTACACAGAGACACACACACACACAAAAACATAGTTGTCATGTATGGGATTAGAACTCCTACCTAACTAATTTATCACACTACTGCAGTATGCAATTATAGGATGTGCCATGGAGATTATTGGCCTACACCTTTCACAAGGGTATATTTCAAAGTGGATGACCTCAGCAGGCTTGTCATAATACGGCTATGGGGAGGGCAGTGTGTGTGCATGGGCCATAACCCGTTCATTTAGAGGTTAACACACCACATGTGGGCACATGCAGAGTTATATTCCACAGGTACGTGTATACAGCTGCTAGATGACTACTTCCTTGTACAGTCATGTTGCACAGCTAGCACTTGCACCACATAGTCCATAATGCTGACAGATACCAGTGGCTAAGGTCTACAGTGAGTGACATCCAAACCTGATGTGATTGTAGCCATTTGGCTGTGTGCTGGGTAGGACAGGCCTCATAATGTATAGCCCCTTGTGACAGTCACTCTCTTCCACACATCTGTGTACGTCTACTTTTAGCTTATTATAGTGTGTTGTCCTTGGGTATATGCCTGTATTCCTATCCATTGTGTGTGCAAAGCATGAGTGCTGCATACTGAGGAGTGTCTGCATTAATATCTGCAACTGCCAGATATGTCTGGTCCACTGTTGTTTGCTGACATGGCCTTCATTTGTTTAAGTGTGTGAGCATGCTCAGTATGACCTTTCGGTGCCCTTCTGTATTGAATGTGTGGATCGATTCCAGGTAGTTTGTACTGCAGTGCCTACCTTTGTGTTGTACACCTACAGGTAGCATACTGTTTCTGCAGGGTATCCATCGATCATTTGGCAATATGCGGACAAACTGTGCAAGGGATGATGTGTACTGTAGGTGATTGTGTCTGTGCTGCTTCAGCTGCATGGTACTGCTGTTAGCAGAGATATTCAGATGTGTACTGTTATACACAGTGATGTTTTCTGTCCTCATGTACTGTCAGGTGGATATTCTTGCTCACAATGATGACTTGGGGACAAGAGTGACTGCAGCTGTGTCCAGTATTGTGGGAAGACACCTACGTATTCATAGTACGTTATGATTTTCTGGAGAGGGAGCTGCAGACACTTGGTGCTGGGTTTGTGTATCCAGTTCAGCACCTTGGTACAGTGCTGGCAGATGATCCCATACTTGTCCGCCCATCAACATGGCAGTATGGACTTATCTTGCTGTGGCAATGCCTCACAGCTGTGCAGATTTGCACAGGTTTGCCAGATGCAGGGGCCATGGGTTAGGACATTTACCCTATTGTGGTGTACGGGCAGGTGTGTAGCCACCCATTTATGTGTTTGCAGCCAGGGATAGGGTATGCACACAGCTTGGTGTTGGACCCTGCACATTCCATGCTGCCCATGCTCCCACACCCCCCTCTGTTATTCTAACCTCTTCCATACATTATGCATACATTCTCTGATACTTTCCCTAAGGGTATCACCACATCACAGGTGTGTGTTAGTGTTGGTCAAGAAAAACAAACGACAGTTGAATAAAACACACCTTTATGAAACACAGAGCTTTCGGGAAACACCCTTTCTCAATGATTAACCATGGTTAATCATTGAGAAAGGGTGTTTCCCGAAAGCACTGTGTTTCATAAAGGTGTGTTTTATTCAACTGTCGTTTGTTTTTCTTGAATATTGGATCCTGAACAGCTGTTGTTTGTGTTAGTGTTGGTCCACAGGTCATGCAGTGGGACATGGTGGACATGTTACTGTGGTTTGTCCACATGGCCTTGCATATGGCTTATGTGGCATGTGCTAAGTTGTTATTTGGGTGTCCATGACATAACATGCATTGCAATACGTGTGAGACACGGGCCTTTGGCAGGTGCCTGTGGGGGATTAGGTGTTGGTGCAGGCCAGATGTCACAAGCCATTGCATTCTGACAGTCCTGCAGTCCCAGACCACCATACAGTATATTCCCCTGGGGTGACAGGGTAGGTGTGATAGTTGTTCATGCCAATACCTTCTATCAGTCTTGATCAGGTGGTGTGGATGCTGGCAGGGTGCTACCTTTAGCTAGGGAGACACCTGCATGGGACACCTGCACTGCATGCTGCAGTCTTCCACTATTGCCATATACAGGTGGGGTCTTACTGCACCCATTCCCCACAGCAGGGATATTGCCAGAGAGGTGACTGTGAGTGGTGTTTGCGTGGCTGGGTGCATGTGTGCTATGGACACTACTTGCATCTGACACATAGAAATGCATGGATCATTACAGTTATGCTGGCATGTGCAGGTACATAAGCTGATCCCAATACATCAGTTCTACCTCCTTTGTGATCTGCAGGTGTTCAGGCAGACATCACTGGTATCCCCGTCTACAGGTCCAGTTACTGTGATGCATACCTATATGTACAAATCCAAGGGTGTCTCCATTTCACATTAACACTATATATACTGTATGTCTGGGGTGCTTTCCCCTGTGTACTGCTTGTATATCTAGCCCAACAGCCATGCCATGTCAGTCTTTCAGATGGTGACACATATTACCACCTTACATTTACAATGGCTTACTGCTAGCATGTGTTATACTGGTGGGGATTGTCTTTGGCACTGCAGTCATGAGGTCTTGTCCCCCCTGTTCTCAGCAGTAGTAGCCAATGGCCACCAGGTCTTATCTCAACATGCATACATACTGACCACTCTCACACATTATGAAACACACACAGACCTGCATATTGTGCAAATGCTACAACCTTTCCTGCTACCTTGACCACCTCTGGGCATCTGTGCTCCACTCATGTTATACCTACTCATACATGTTACAGCATTTCTACACAGGATTGGGTGTGGCACACCTGAGTTTCACTATATTTCTACACTGGATTGAGGGAAGGGGCAGACCTGTATGTTTTCACATGTCTACATAGGCATGGGGAGCACACCTGACTGTTACTACATTTCTACATAGGATTGTGGGGGGGCACACTTGACTGTTTCTACATTTCTATACTGGATTGGGGGCACACCTGACTGTTAATACATTTCTATGCTGGATTGGAGGTAGGGGCTCACCTGACTGTTTCTACTTGTCTACATGGGAGTGGGGGGCACACCTGACTGTTAATACATTTCTACACAAGATTGGGGGGACACACCTGACTGTTTCTACATGTCTACACGGGAGTGGTGGGGGCACACATGACTGTTAATACATTTCTACACAGGATTGGGGTGGCACACCTGACTGTTACTACATTTCTACACAGGATTGGGGACACACCTGACTGTTTCTGCATTTCTACACATGATTGGGGGGCACACCTTATTGTTTCTACATGTCTACATAGGATGGGGGGGCACACCTGGCACTTGCACACATTTGCTATGACTGTACTGGTATGTCAGGTACTCCATTTCATTCTGTATTCTAACCTATCATACTGACTACAGGCATTTTAGTGTACTACAGGTCTTAGCTTTGGTTGCCCTGCATATTAGTGTCTGACTTCCTACCCTCCAGGACTAACACCCCACTGCCTGACCTGTTGTAGTCTGTCTGTGTAGGCCTGGGGGGGAGGTTACCCATAGGCATAATTCAAAGGCCATAGCACAGGCTCTGCTTGGGTTCGTCTATACCTGTCCTGCTGACTGAGACTGTTGTTGGGTATGTGAACCTCCCTGACTGGCATGTGTGAGTCATATGGACACACATGTCACCCAGCAGAGTTTCTGCATTGGGATTTGTCACCCTGTATAGTACTGGCTAATATGGTGACTCCAGTATGTGTTACAGATGTCATGGTGCCACTATGGGTGTCTGCTATCTGCTGCCATAACATTCAGCCACCCAATTCCCTTGCATGTTCACATCCATACCATAGATACAGATAACGTCACATTCTACTCCATTTGGCAATTTGTAGGTTGATTGACTTACCTTGTGGGTGTGCCAGGAAGGAGGATGGTACTGGAGGGCTGCCTATGTTGGATGCACATAGTACACTCTCTATACATGGTTGAGCACAGGTAGGGTCATGTCTGGCATCCCTTTTACTGTATGTGTGAGTCAGAGAGAGGTGTCATTCCCTGGATCCATACTGTGTCAGTGTATGTGCTATGCATTGCCTCTTTGCCATGGCCAGGGCATACTGGGCACTTCTCCATCTGCCTACTGGGGCAGGTTCAGGTTGTTCTTCCTCTGAGTCACTATGTGCCTTTGCAGGCCTTGGCATTGGTGGGGGATGTGTGGCACTGTCCCGTGCTGTTCCTGCTGCAGCTGTTTCTGCAGGATCATATTGTGTAGCATGGTACATACCATAGCAATCTGAATACACATAGCTAGTGAGTTCTGCAAGGCTCCACCGGATGTGTCCAGACACCAGTACCGTGACTTGAGCATCCCAAACACACACTCTATGATATGTCTGGTAAGTGCATGTGCCTCGTTATGGCATTCTTGTTCAGGTTTATGTGCATTTCTGATGGGTGTCATCAGCCACAGCTCCAGTTTGTAACCAGCATCCCTCATTAGGTGACCGTAGGGGATGTCCCCATTGGCAAATCTCTGGTACAGCTGTGACAGATGCCAGATGTGGGAATCATGATAGCTTCCAGGGCAGCAAGCACACACATTCATTATAATGCCCTGGGCATCACACATGACCTGGCAGTTGACAGAGAGGAGGCCTCTGCGGTTGATGCAGGCCCTACCCTAATCTCACCAGGTGGTGCTTTGATGCATATGTGTATGCAGTCTATATCACCCACTACCTCAGGGTATTCTGCTATTTGGTAGAAGATGCACATATTGCTGGGCAACACCTCATGGGTGTTGAGGAAATATACGTGCTCACTGGCATGCGCTGACATGGTATCCAGGAACTGGTGGAATACTCTGGATGATAGCACATATGTAAGAAATCCACGACATTGCCAAAATATACACCAGCCGTTTATTACATCAAATACATACTAAGTACTTTCACCCATCATTCCGTGGGCTTCTCAGAGTAAAGTACCTGAGCCACTGATTACTAAAGTAGCTAAACAAGTGAAGAGAATACTTTAAATGGAACATGTTACTGCCACCACACGGTTAGAGACCGAACCACAACTATGCAGTTGTATAGTGTTACACAGCTGAAGCATGGTTTTGTCACTTCTCTTATTGTGCTGTTTGTAGGAATAATTTTTAATCAATCATCATCATCATCTTCTTTCGGCTGTTCCCATTAGGGGTCGCCACAGCAGATCATCTGTTTCCATTTCATCCTGTCCTCTGCATCTTGCTCTGTCACACCAACCACCTGCATGTCCTCTCTCACTACATCCATAAACCGTATCTTAGGCCATCCTCTTTTCCTGTTACCTGGTAGCTTCATCCTTTGCATCGTTTTCCCAATGTACTCAGCATCCCTCCTCAGCACATGTCCAAACCAACGTAATCTTGCCTATCTGGCTTTGTCTCCAAACCTTCCAACCTGGGCTGACCCTCTAATATACTTATTCCTAATCCTGTCCACCCTCATCACACCCAGTGCAAATTTTAACATCGTTAACTCTACCACATCCAACTCTAACTCCTGCCTTTTTGTCAATGCCACTGTCTCCAACCCATATAACATAGCTGGTCTCACTTCCCTCTTGTAGACCTTCCCTTTCACTCTTACTGATACTCTTCTGTCACAAATCACTCCTGACACTCTTCTCCACCCACTCCATCCTGCCTGCACTCTCTTATTCACCTCTCTTCCACACTCACCATTACTCCAAACTACTGATCCCAAGTATTTAAACTCATCCAACTTCACCACCTCTATTCCTTGCATCTTCACCATTCCTCTAGCCTTCCTCTCATTTACACACATATATTCTGTCTTAGTCCTGCTGACCTTCATTCCTCTTCTCTCTAGAGCATATCTCCATCTCTCCAGGGTCTCCTCCACCTGCTCCCTACTCTCACTACAGATCACAATGTCATCTGCAAACATCATAGTCCACGGGGACTCCTGTCTGATCACGTCTGTCAACCTGTCCATCACCATTGCAAATAAGAAAGGACTCAGAGCTGATCCTTGATGTAATCCCACCTCCACCTTAAACGCATCTGTCACTCCCACCGCAGACCTCAACACTGTCACACTACCCTTGTACATATCCTGTACCACTCTTACATACTTCTCTGACACTTCTGACTTCCTCATACAATGCCACCACTCCTCTCTAGGCACCCTGTCATATGCTTTCTCTAAGTCTACAAAAGCACAATGCAACTCCTTTTGACCTTCTCTGTACTTCTCCATCAACACTCTCAGAGCAAACATTGCATATGTAGTAATTTGTTAATCAATAATGCTCATATTTTGTTAAATTTAGTTACAAGAAAGAAACACTCCTGCTGTAAAATGACTACAATGGATAAGTTTATGCAACTGGATGACATAAACCGTAATATTATACAAATAGTATTATTCATTCATAAAAGCGTTTGCCAGGAAACTATAAAGGACATTTATATCTGCCATACTCGATTGTATATCCAAACTATTGAAATGGTGACGAGCTTTAAGCCGTGGTGAACACAGAAAAAAATGAAACGTGCAAAAACTGTCTCCAAATCACACAGGAAATGAAATGTGTAGCCAAGATGTCTACGCTAATACAGTAAAAGGGATGCCAAACATGATACTACCTGTGCTAACCATGTATAGGGAGTGTACTATGTGTATTCGACATAGTCGGCCCTCCAGCACCATCCTCAATACTGGCACAGCCACAAGGTAAGTCACTCTCACTATCAATTGCTGAATGTAATAGAATGTTCTGCTACTTTTATCTATGGTATGGATGTGAGCATGCAAGGGAATTGGGTGGCTGAATGGGATGGCAGCAGATAGTAGACACCTATAACGGCAGCATGAAATCCATAACAAATTCTGGTGTCAACATAGTAGGCAGTACTACACAAGGTGACAAAACCCACTGCAGGACATGTGGTGGGCCAAATGTGTGTCCATAGGACAGACACATGCATGTCAGTGACGCTCACATACCCAACAGCAGTCTCAGCCAGCAGGACAGGTGTAGACTAACACAAAGAAAGGCTGTGCTAAGGCCTCCAACTGATGACAATGGAAAACAGCCCACCCTCCAGACCTACACAGACAGACTACAACAGGTCAGGCAGTGGGACATTCGTTCTGAAGGGTAAGAAGTCTGAAACTGAAATGTAGGTCAATAAAACCTAAGAACTGTACTACCCTGATATGCCTCTAGTCTGCATGATAGGTCAGAATGCAGAATGAAATGGAAGCCAACAGAGTACCTGAAATATCAGTACAGTCATAGCAAATGTTTACAGTTGTCAGGTGTGCCCCCCCACACAATCCTATGTAGAAATATAGTAACCTGTATGTGTGGGTATAATAACAGTGCAGCACAGATTACCTGAGCTGGCCAAAGTAGCAGGATAGATTGTTGCACGTGAACAATATGCAGGGCTCTGTGTGTTAGGTTGTTGTGTGTTGTATATTGTGTGAAAGTGGTCACATGTACGCATGGAGGGTTGTGTCCTGGTGGCCAGTGGTCAGTACTGTTGATAGCAGTGCCAAGTTCTCACAACTGCAATGCCAAACACAATGCATCCCAGCAAGACAAAATCCAGCAATAATCCACACATGCACTCAGCTCACCCCACCATCAGCCACAGGTACCTCACAAGTCATATCCCTGCTGTTGGGAATGAGTAAAGTATGCCTCTGTATGGGAATAGCCACAGAATGCAGAATGCGGAAGAGGTGTCCCATGCAGGTGTGTCCTTAGTTGTAAGCAGCACCCTGCCAGCATCCACACCAATGGATTAATAAGGGCAGAAACTATTGCCATTAACACCTTGCACACCTATCCTGCCACCCCAGGGGAATAAAGTGGCTTGCAGCCTGGGACTGTAAGAGTGATAGAATGCACTGGCCTGTTACAGGTGGCCTGCATCATTACCAAATGCCCTACAGTCCTCTGTCAATGGCCTGTGTCTCGCCCATACTGCCAATGTATGTTATCTCATGGACTCCCAAATGGTGACATAACACAGTCCACAGAACACAAATGCAAGGCCATGTTGACAAATCCCAGTAGTATGTCCACCATGTCCTACTGCATGAACTGTGGACCAACCTCTAAATACTGCTGAGATGAAGTGATAACTATAGGGATACTTACCAGATATCGTTTGGATAATGTTAGCAAGAGGATAGAAAAACAGGGGGGGGGGTAGAAGCATGGACGCCATGGAGTGTGTGAATTCTGAAACTCAGATATGTGCATATACTATCCCTGCCTGCAAACACAGGAATGGGTGGCTACAAACCTGCTTGTAAAGCACAATGTGAAGGGGTAATGACCAGAAATATGAGCCCTGCCTCTGTGTAACCTGTGTGAATCTGTACAACTGTGAGGTATGACCACAGCAGGATATGGTCATTCTGTCACGTTGATAGGTGTACAAGCATGGGATCCTCAGCCACCACAGTACCAAGGTGCTGGACCATTTACACAGACCCATCAGCAAGTGTCTGCAGCTCCTCCTCCAGAATAGCATGATTGTGCAAGAATATGTAGGCTGCAGACCACAATACTGGACACAGCTTCCTTCATCTTGTATTCCCCAGGAAATTACTGTGAGCAAATACGTCTACCTGTCAGTAGTTGATGACATAAAACATCACAGTATAAAAAAGGATATATGTCTGAATATCTCTGCTAACACCAAAGCCATGTAGCAGAAGCAGCTCAGACACAATTATTTACAGTATCCCACTATCCTTTCCCCTTTGTGACCCCATACTGTCAACCTATCTACAGATATCCTGCAGAAACAATTTGCTAGCTGTAGGTGTAGATCACAAATTCCTGCACTGGAGGACAACCTACCTGGAATGGATTCACACATTCAATACAGAAGGTCATACTGGGCATGCTCCCACACTTAGAAGAATGAAGCCTATGTCTGACAACAAAATACAGAAGGGTCATACTGGGCATGCTCCCAAATGAAGCCCATGTCTGGCAACAACAGTGGACTATACATATCTGTCAGTCGCAGATGTCTGTGCACACACTCCACATTGCACCCCAGTCATGCTTTACACACACATTGGATAGGAATACACATGTATATCCAAGGACAACACACTATAATAGGTCAAATATGCACATACATATATGTGGGGAAGAGAGTGACAGGCAGTGACAAAGAGCTTCCCATCATGAGGCCTGTCCCACCCAGCACACATCCAATTGGCCATTACCACATGATGTGCAAATGTCTATCATTGTAGTGTCTGTGGTGCTTGTGATAACTGTGTAACATGACAGTATAAGTCATTATTCATCTTGCAGTTGTATACACAGTCCTGTCAAATGTAAAGTTGTGTGTGACTGAGTGTTGTGCGTGTTCTTCCAGAGAAATGGTTTATGGCCCATTCACGCACACTGCACTCCACATTGCCATACTTTAGCTTGCCTGCTGATGTCATTCACCTCGAAATACACCTTTGGAGAAAGGCAAGCCCTATAAGTTCTGTGGCACGTGCTATAACTGTGTAATGCCACAGCGTAATATACTACTTAGGTAGGAGTTCTAATCTCAAAATGGCAGCTATGAAACTCTGTGTGTGTAGGAATCAATGCTTCTGAGGCCATTCACAGTCACTACACTTTCCATTGCCCTACTTTGGCAAGCCTGCTGAAGTCATTCACCTTGAAATACACCGTTGGAGGAGGGCTAGCCCTATAAGCTCTGTGGCATGTGCTATAACTGAGTAATGCTATAGTGTGATGTACTAGTTAGGTAAGAGCTCTAATCCCAGACATGACAACTATAAACCTTTTTGTGTGTGTAGGGATCAATGTTTTTGAGGCCATTCACAGTCAATACAGTTCCTATTGCCCTACTTTGTCAAGCCTGCTGTTGTCATTCACCTTGATATACACTGTTGGTGTATGGCTAGCCCTATAAGCTATGCAATGCATGCTATAACTACATCATGCTACAGTGTAATGTACTAGGTAGGTAGAATTTCAAATCCCAGATATGGCAATTGTGAAACACTGTGTGTCTGTGTTTGTTTGTATGTGTAAAGATCAATGTTTTTGAGAACATTCACTGTCACTACACTTTCCATTGTCCTACTTTGGCAAGGCTGCTAATGACATTCACCTTAAATACAGATTTTGAGGAGGGATAACCCTATAAGTTTTGTGGCACATGCGATAAATGTGCTACACTGTAGTAGCAATACATAGCAAGGTAGGGGTTTAAATCTCTGTACTGTCATGTGTGTGTTTGTCATCAGCATCCTGGGTGGAGGTAGCTGTGATTGTGTAATAACAGGACTCATTGCAGGTAGGTTTTGCAAATTCCCTATATTGAGGGCCTACTATATGCCACAATGTCCACCTTACAAGGACAACAGAAGTCAATCAGCAGAGAGGCTGGTGTAGAAAATTCATACTCCTACATGTGACATTATGGATCAGTGAACAATATAGACAACCCTTGTATTACTCAGAGAACACTCTCTACCCATATTTCATACACAAACACACTTGGCTAGGCAACAACCACAGATAGTAACCATGGTGTGATTGCAATGTACTATAGAGGACATGGCACCATGTTCCATCCCTACAATAGGGAAATAATTGCTTACAGTGGTCCTTTGCTATGTTCCCCACTGGACGCCTGCAACAACTGTAGAGTCTGCAAATGTAACCCACAAAGGGAATACCATGTCTTATACACATGCCCTGTATGGGCAGATGCCACTAACACCAGTGAATAGCTGTATCATGCTGTCAGTGTAGGTGCAGTCACAACCTCAGTTCCATAGCCAGTTCTCACCACATGAGGTTAGGAATGCCACATCAGATGATAACAATCTGTCCACACAACATGCCCCAGAGACTACAGGTACACTTCCACATGTCACAGAACATGCATGTGGGACATGTGCACAACCCAGACACTGTCCATGTTATGGAATATAGAGCACATACATGGTAAGCATTGCACAGGACTGGCCACCCACAATAGTAACCCAGATGAGTGGATGGTGAATACAATACCCACCTGTGTGGGCCAGTCCAGGGACTACATCCTTGAGCCACACTGGAGACCATTGTCATGTGGCCTGATGCCAAGGTATACCCTTTGCCTATCCTTGTACAGCCTTCTGGCACAGTCAACTACTACACACCTGCGGAGCAATGAATCCACGCATGTCAGTACTGGCAAATGTGTGTCTGTGTATGTGTGTGTGGAGATTAATGATTTGGAAGCCATTCACAGTCACTACACATCCCATTGCCTTACTGTAGCATGCCTTCTGATGTCAGTCACCTTGAAATTCCCTTTGCCCAAATATCAGCCTAATATGCTTTGTGGCGCATGTGATACCTCCATAATACTATAATGTAGCAAACTAATTAGTTAGGAGTTCTAATCCTGACCCTACCAACTTTGGTAATGTGTGTGAGTCCCTGAGAGAGTGTGGTTGTGTCTTCATTGCCACCTGCTGTTGTGGACAGCCACATGTACTACACTTACCTTATCCCTCCTTTATCACTGTTGCTGATGTCACTCACCTTCAAAGATACCTTTGGAGAACTCTTCAACATGTAAACTCTGTGGCACAGGCAATAACTGCATAAAATGTAATAGCAAGATGTAATCATGCAGGGGTTTGAAACCCAGTACTGGTAAATGTGTGACACAGATATGTCTAGCTCTCCTTCCCCCTTACTTTGTCTCTCTCACTTCCTCTCTGGTGGATGTGGAAAAGTACACCTGCTTTGCTTAGGCAGCAGCTTGTGTTTTGTAAGTGATGCTCATGATCAGCTAATTGCCTGTGCATGAATTGCAGTCCCCCACTAGCTGATTGCATGTGGAACAGCTGTGGTATCATTTCTATAGCCAATTGCATGGAAACACACTCCTATAAATAAGAACATCGTGTGGGTGTTGGCCCTTTTCATTCATTGCGAGCAGGACTTCATGTCTGTGTTTGACAAACAACATCACAGAGGGTAGTTGGATAAACCTCTTACAACATACACTCTGGAGAAAAGCCAGAGATGAGGACAGAATGTAAGTATTGCTCTTCTACATTTGAAGTAATGTTGGTGTCTACATGATTTAATATCTCATGGCAGTGTTATGTGGTTGGGGAAACTCCCACCTGTAGGGCTATCTGCAGACTGGTCAGTGTTTGGAGTCTTACATGTGTTGTGTTACTCACACATGTCCAATCCTTAGAAATGCAGTAGCATAGTCTGAGGATTGCAGTCAGTACATGGTGATAGCCATGTGAGTTACTGACATCATATCCCTCAGCAGACATATGTCACAACAAACCCTGTTACACCAGTAAATGTATGGGTTCATCACAGCAACATGTCAATATTGGCCCTGTGTTAGTGCCTCCAGCCACAGCTCTGTCAACCTTTGTACATATGTCATGCAGTAAGAAGTGCATATGTTCAGTACATTATTTACTGACATCATACCTGATAACAAGTCAGTGAGATACCGGAAGGCTAGACATGTTATATATAGTAGGCTTTATATTTGAGGACAAAACCTGGATATTCTTTTGTAGTGTGTACAGTAGTGAGGTCTGTGTTCTTATGGTCATTGTCGAGAGAGTGTGTAATGTGAATATGTACCTTGGCCTGTCTACAGACTGTGATAGATGTTATTGTTCTTGGTCCTGTGCTATGTGATGTTGCATGCTGCTGCAGTGAATGGTACCCTACTGGGTTACATGTTTGTAGGGCCAGACTGACACATGTCCCATACCACAGTCAGGCATCAGAATACACTGTGTAATGGCCCAGTATATGTAAGGTTGGTGTGTGAGTGGCACATATGAGGATGGTGTTGTTCACATAGTCCATACACTGTAATATTAAGTACGCTTACCATATGTGACTGTGGCTGTGTTCATATTGGTTGTGGGTATGCACTTTCATACAGGTGTCTGTTACTCCATGCTGTTACATGCCTGTAGAGCCTGCTATATTTACAGGTACATGTGTATTCCCCCATAAGAAATGTAGGCCAGTTTTGTGGCAGTCTGCCTGTAGTTTGCATAGTGCTTTGTGACATGCCTAGCAGCTCAGTGTATTTACCCAGTGTGATGTTATGTCTAGATATATGTTACATGTACTGTTGCTGAGCCACCATAACTGTTGTGTATTTCTGACAAAGCAGTGGGATGCTGTACAGATGTATGTCACTAACTAGTGGGTAGTATGCGGGCCTGTGACCTCTGCTCCTCCAGTTATTATGTGTCAGGACAGACAGGTGTGTGTGAATGCATACATTGTGTGAGATTATCTATTCCAGTATTTTCGTTTTATCCCCATTTACATGGCTGTAAACATCCACTTTGTCAGGCTTGATCCACATGCCTTGCACTAAGGGGTGCTGTGTATACTTCTGGACTGACCAGAGTGTGTCAGACTGTCCGCATTTATTGGTCATATCTCTGCTGTATTCCACAGGATCATTACTGTGATTTGTGTGCTACTGTACTATGATGATCTTATGATGTGTGTCAGTAACTGATGGTGTATATTTTAATATCAGATGTGACTTCCCACACAACAATTCTGTTAAGATAACCCCTGTTAAAGTAGCAAAGGTCTACATGTATACCTGCAATACATACATGACATCCCCTTGCACTAAGAGGTTGTGACTATTGGTGCTGGGGTATGACTCCACTACATGTTATGGACATATGCTATACATATATGTGTATGTATATATATATATATATATATATATATATGTGTATATATATATATATATATATATATGTATATATATATATATATATATATATATATATATATATATATATATATATATATATATATATCTATATATATATATATATATATATATATATATATATATATATATATATATATATATATATATACACACATACACACATATATATATATATATATATATATATATATATATATATATATATATATCTATATATATATATATATATATATATATATATAGATATATATATATATATATATATATATATATATATATATATATATATATATATATATATATATATATAAATATATATATACATATACACACATGTATATGTTTACATATGTAGATATATATGTGTGTATATATATATATATATATATATATATATATATATATATATATATGTATAGAGATATATGTATATATATATATATATATATATATATATATGTACATGTATATATATATATATATTTACACATATATATATATATATATATATATATATATATATATATATATATATATATATATATATATATATATATATATATATATATATATATATATATATATATATATATATATATGGGTTTACTTTCATAGACCGAATATGACACGACACACAAGTTACCGACCCCAAACAACCGAAAACACACCACACCAACAACTCATAATACCGAACACCACAACACCGACACAAAAAATGTCAACTACACATTACACACAACAACATATCCACTAACCTTAACCTAAACCCTAACCCTAACGTCCGACACTACCGCACACTTACCCAACCCGCACCCTAACCCTAACTCACTTAACACACCCCTAAACCTCAACACCGTCACTATCGCACACTTACCCTACCTGCACCCTAACCCTAACTCACTTAACCCACCCTAAAACATTCAGCCCGTCACTATCGCACACTCACTCCACCTGCATTCTAACCCTGACACACTTAACACTTCCCTACACTGCTCTACGTCACTTCCACACACTTACCTCACGGAACCCTTAGTCCGACACCGCACACTCACCTTTTCCACACCCTAACCTAAAATCCCTCACTATCGTACACTTACCTGTCCGCTCCCCAATCCTAAATCTTTCATTTTCGCACACTTACCGTATCGTGCTCACACGCTGCCGTTGTCGGTCTCTCAGCTGTCGGGATATCGTGTTTTCGGTAACCTACCTGTTCGGTCGTTCCATCTCGGTCTTCCGGGTGTCGGTGACGTGGCACTTCGGTCTATGAAAGTAGACCCATATATATATATATATATATATATATATATATATATATATATATATATATATATATATATATATATATATATATATATATATATATATATATATATATATATATATATATATATATATCCATATCCTTGTTATGTGTACATGACTGCGGCGTATATCTTCCCAGATGTATCACACTGTATTTATCTGATATGTGTATATGTAGATACAACAACATTTTTGATTCAACACTATCACTTACAAGTACTACACCATTGTAGAGGTCAAAACAGTTGTTCACTACTATTCAGTATGTGTAGTGACAGATATATTGGAAAAAACATTAAATATCTTCACTGCTGTAATGGCTTACTGGTTAAGTGCTGTGAGTGTAGTGTGCAGGGTCATGGGTTTAAGATCTGCAAGGGCTGTTTATTCTGTTGCTAGGCAGACCATGGGCTGTTGTATACAGAGTGGATAAGGCAGGTAAGAGCAGCCTGATCACATTCCAGTCTGACAAAATAGCAGCATAATGACATTTTTAATAAGTGTATTTAATTCCATGTACATAACATGCATTTATATGTTGTCATTACTTTAGCAAGGGGTGTGATTCTACTGTCTGGGACACCTGAGATTATATGGCTTGTACAACACTGTTTTCCATTTGAATGTGTTACATACATGGGTAGTATCCCAGGTTATATGCAGTCACACTGGCATGTAGTGTATCATTACATTACTACTGTTGACAGTGCTTTCACAAGTGAGAGTAGATTGCAGATTGTAGTACTGGAACCAAACACTCCTGCATGCAAAGATGGACTCTGAGTCCTCACTGTCATGTTCTTGGCATGTGAGCTGTGTGTCATAATGTATTTCCTGATGGATATTGATCTGACATGTGGATATTAACTGTAGCCTACTGTGAGTATAGGACATGTCATTGAGGGCTGCTGTCATGTAGTAATGGCATACCTGTCAGTATCAGACATCTATCTGTCAACACAGTCATCCTACTGCATAACCAGTTGGCTAGCTGATGTCTGTCTGTCCTCTGTACAGATGTGCAGATGTCGGGACTCCAGCTTGGCTGCTTACAGGCAATCTATGCTTGAGTGACACTGACATGTCTGCCCAGCTGTGTTATGAATGCCACAGCTAGGAATCAACACCCTGTATGCACCACATGCCATGGATACCTCAATTACACTACCACAGTCAACAGAACATGCTTGGCTACAGGTCTCCAAGACAGACACTGACCATGTTATGTAATACATGTTGCATACATGTCAACTGGAGCACCTCAATGACCCTCTGCAAGATGCAACCAAATGATTGGATGTTGCATGTAACTCTCTCCCTGAGAAACACCCCATGGTATCTGTTGATAGAGGGCCTGCTGGCAAATGGCAGGTGGCATGATTCCACTGTACCCACATCCCCTACTCTTCCCATCTCTCCATGGACAATATCCTGGTACACAGCTATGAACACCTGCACCTATGGACCCCAGTACTGACAAATGTGCATGTGTGCATTACTGAGAAAAACAGTGTATGCGTGTTTGTAGACCTGTAGTTGATAATACCCAGAGGCCCTTCACACCCACCGCACCCCCCATTGCCATAGTTAGATATGGCTGCTGGTGTTATGGACATTACATGTACCTTGTTACACCCTTCACTCTATGGGCTACCTGGAGGTTGCAGTACCAGCACAACACTGGTGTGCAAATAAGTTGATAGGCATAGGTAACCCTCTGAGTTCTGGCAAGTGTGTGTATGTGTGCAAGTGTGTATATTTGTAGGATACAGCATTCTGAGGCCACATTCTCCTAATACAATACACATTGCCACACAGTATAAGGGATAGTGATGTTGTTGACCATAGGAGAGCCATGACAAAGCATCACCCTACTATCCCTGTGGCATGTAAAATAGATGCATATCCTTGTAGTAGCACTCTTGAGATAGACAAGGGGTTGTATTGCAGTCCTGATCAATGTGTGATGTTGGGTGTTTCAGAGTATTATATTTCAGTGAGTACAATATCCACTGAGGGGTGTGGGTGCTGGGTATACTGTCTTTACACCATGGTACCCCCAGTACATGTCCCATGTTCCACTGCATGGAGACCACTGTCACCATCAACCATACAGGTAACTGATAACACTATCCAGCCCAGTGATGCATGTGCTGTGTGCAACTTATCTATAACAGAATGGACTCACTGACAAGGTAGTTAGCACTGATGAGCCCAGGTCTCTCAGATGTGTGTATTACTGTTATGTGTTTGTCAATGTGTATATGACAGTATGTTACACTATGTATTGTTCATAAACAACCAGTACATCCCCCATTACTATACTATACAGGGCCTGGTGATGTTCTTCACTTAACATGTAACCTGGAACACACCTCATCCTAAAATCTGTGTGGTGTGTGCAATTAAGGCCACACACATCAGTAGCACTACATATCTAGGTAGGGGATATAGTCCCAGTGTTGCCAATTAAGAGTGTGTGTGTTTATGTGAAGGGATCTACTTCAGTTTGCAGAATATACATATCCCAGGAGGTCATCTGTTCAAGAACTGCCTGGCAAATGCTAACGTTTCACAGGTATCATCCTGTGGAAATTCATTTCATCACAACTAGTAGTAGATGTGTAAATGCCCTCTTCCCCACTGTATAGCTGTACAGTGATACTGGGGTTGGTATATATAGCTGGGTGTGGAGCTTGTGGACATAGCCACCATCATTGCAGTTACTGTTGAGTGTATCCCCCACTTAGCTGGCTGTAATACTGTACAGTTCATGTTAACAGGTTAAGTATTTGTCAATCACACTATCTGTGGTTCTACACCACCTCACACCCTCCAAAGGGTAGGGCTGTGCCACCCACACCAGCACACTTATGTTTACAGGGTTGAGGTTTGCACTACTTGGGGAAGGGGACATATTCTCTGCCAGTACCATTGTCAATGACATTAAACTAGCAGACTGCTTATTTCCCAAAGTTTAGTTGTGCCTATTCTGTCTTGATGGAATTACATAGGCTAAAATGAGTTCCTTGCATAAGTACATACATCTATGTGTACAGAATTCTCTGTGTATTGCATCAACACCAAAGCCTCTGTGTGTGTTATACACAAACATGTGGTGTGTACCACCCAGTACACTTTCCATTGTCCACTGTAGAAGTGCTGCTGACATCAGCCACCATGCACTCATCTGTATACACTCCCAGACCTATCAGGCATGTGGCACATGAAGTAACTGTTTTGCAGAACTGTGACATGTGTCCAGCTATACCCAGGATATGGCACAGTCAAGGTGTCACCACAGTGCCATACCCCTTGCAGGAAACAACAGCAGACCAACACCCTACTGACACATGGACACCTACAACACAAACGGAATACATTATGGAGACCACAATTACTCAGTGTTAATAACAGCCGTAATGTATTATGTCTGGACAGCTACACACCCTGACATGTAAGCATTAAACTTTAGTGCTGAAAGCATGTTACACAACATTACATTGGTATACCATAGTACAGTCACCCTGTGCCTCACAAGCATATTAGCCTGTCCCTGGATCAATGTTATGGATGACAGGGATGTGGCACAGGTATCATCATATGCCCAGGGTGTGTTGTTGAATTGCCAGAGACCTAGGCTGAGCCATACATTTGACATTCTGTGTGTGTGTGTGTGTGTGGGGGGGGGGTTCATTATTAATTGGGCTGTTGTGATGTGGTGTGTGTAGGTATGAGGTTGTCCTAGCTGTGTTGGTGATGTGTGTGTGTGTGTGTGTGTGTGTGTGTGTGTGTGTGTGTGTGTGTATGTATGCACACAGTTCTGCCATGTAGCTGCCCTATACAGGGGTTTGTTGGAGAGCTGCTGACCATACCTGGCAGGTTGTGCAGCTCACTGTCTCTGGCCATGGACATGAGAACTGTGCCTGGCAGGGGTTCCACGGGCACCACCAGGTACAAGCCATGATATGGTACTCTCCCCTGATGATAGCATATGTCCGCTGGATCCAGGTCCCTCTTGGAAATGGCCAGGTCCACGTGCACGTGACCTGCTGTGTTGTGTTGTGGACAGCACACCACCTGCAGTGCTGGGGCTGGTATAGCCACTATGGGAGCGGCTCTGACTTCTTGCACGTCCACGTTGACCTCCAGCTGTTGGTGTTGCTGGCCTACATCCATGTGGCCTTCGCACTAATCCCACCATATGCTCAAGCGAGACATTCCACAGTCAAGGATTCCCACCATCTCACCCAACTGTCTATCCATGACCTCTGCAAAATAACATTGGGCACCTGAAAGATCACTGATGTTGTCAATAACAGCAGAATGAGTAGCCCTCTGCAGCTTCAGACCCTGTCTGGTATACCATTCCATATGTGCCTGCACCTCCATGACGACCTGAAACATGTGACTGGTGGCACCAGATGTGGCACTTCTGCCAGGGGCATGATGACCAGCAGACCTCCTAAGAGCACCCCTGCACATCTGCCTGTGTGGACCCCACCAGACATCTGGCTATGGCTGCTATGTCCAGACACATGTGCCATAGACACCACACTGTCCTGTCCCATGCCACCACCTGCCAACTGTCCCTCATCTATGGCCACCGGTGATGGGGCATGTATAGGCAATGTGACTGTGTGCAGGGATGGGGTGGATAACAGTGGGATGTTAAATGATGGTGCAGCTTCAACCCCTGACAACCCTGCCTCTGCTTCAACACACCTATCATCATTATTAGTGTCTATATGGACACTAACATCAGTTAGCCTGCAGGAGGGACCCGGACCCACCTCACCACCTGTGAGGGGAAAACATGAAATACACTTTAAGACCTGTGCATCATTGCTTAACAGTATACACACACACACACGCACACACACACACACACACACACACACACACACACACACACACACACACACACACACACACATTTACAGGTGAGGTTGCACAAAGATATTATACACAGACCTCTCATTACCCATCTGTCAACATGCATGACATATGGCACTCAACAGCACGCAGTGCAGCTATAGTCAATCCCTGTTACCAATATTATACATCTTTGTGATGCATGGATTATGTTAGTAGGTGATGCCCCTTCCCCTGGAACACACTGCACCCATGTACACAGAATTGCTGTGCACCTGTTCAGCACCCTAGCATGTAATGTGCACCATACCTCACAAGTGTACACACCATTGCTGAATGTGTATATGTGTGTCAGTTATGTTTGCTCTGCTGCTCACAGCTCCTGTGTGTTTGTCCAACACATATCTAGGAAGATATGTGGACAGATGTCATTAGTGAATACCTGATGTCTAATTTACTGATCTCATCATCAGCGGTGCATGTATGGCCAATAAAATACAATTACACTGACAACCTTCAAACCTTACTGTGGCTATGGGGAGTGTACACATCCTTACTGACATGGCACCCTCTTCCCTGATATGCCATGGGGCCAGATTACTGCATATGTTAACATTACATGAACCTGATATATGAAATATGACCTGTGCAATCAAATGCAGTATCAAACAAATGTGTTAGTTGTGCTGATGCTGATTGAGATGCATACAATTTGTGGGTGCATAAGTGTGCACACCCTTATGATGGTTTGTTGCACAAACTGTTAAGTGTACTACAGCAGTCACTGTTCCTGGAAGCGGTATACTAGCATGGGCCATCTGCATTTGCCAGTAATTGGTCACTCTGCCCTACAAATGTCCCCCAACTCTGCATGATTGCAAGATCAACTCATGTGCACAGCCCTTGGAGGTCACACAGTGCCGTCACTATTGCTGTGGAGTCAGGTTTATGTCTGCCACAATTCATGACCTTGACTGTGTGCAGATACAGCCATTCTTAGCGAACTTTAGATGTCTGCTTCAGTTCACTGTTGTGTTTTAGGATGACACCCCCTCCCCATTCTCATCCTTTTTGCAGATGCTTGACAACTATGGGCTATACATGTGTGTCATTTTGCAGTGTCCCAAATTCTGAACACCATGTGTATCGGCCTAGTCCCTGCTAATGAATGGCAAACATACAGGTGTACACTGGCACCAGCAAGGTACAGATGCGGATGTTTGGCCTGAGGTGGGGTGAGGTGTTGGTTGTGCAGCACCCGTATCTTAATTGATACTGTCTGTAGGTTTCCAACTTGGTCTTGGTACACCAGTACACATTGCAACACGTCTTTAGGGGACTTTTGATGTTATGCATACACTACCTGTAGAGAGCCCTGGCTGATGTTTCCTGTGGAACAACTGTCCCATCTGATTACACTAGCCCATGGGCCACACTTATACATAGTCCAGGCAATTGTCGACAAAAGTACTGCACAGCCAGTACTTGCTAGACATGCCTGCAACTCCCTCAGTGTTGCGGCATGTTACTAGGCAGCCTGCTTGACCAGTTTGCAGTATGTGTCATCATCCATCTTGGATGGCCGTCTGTTTATTTCCTACATTAATCTTGTCCCATACATCCTCTCCACATACATGACTGACTGCACTGTTTGCCATGGTATATGCAGTGGTGAGGTAAGGCGACATGTCCCATTCCTGCGTGCTACCTGTTGGGTATGGGATGCATTCCATGGCTTATAAGATGTGTGCAAGCCACGGCTGCCTCTGTTGCAGGTAAGTAGGCACATTTGATGGAGAAATGTCTTGGACACCCGACCATTTCTTGGTGTGAGGTTGAGGACCTGTACTTGCTGGAAGGTCCATTCTCATGAAGAGTGAATGCTGTCAGTACCTTAAAAGCTGCTTCCAGAATGTTTTGTGGCAGTTAGCAATGTTTATATCCTAGTTTTTGAAAACGTGCTGTGGCAGTTTTCTTTTTTATATTTCAATAAATTGGATTTTATATCTGGCAATCTCATCCTTCTTCAGCAGCGTGTAATTACATAGAAAATGTGTCGTGGCCATTTTCTCAGGCACATTATAACTGGCGAGCAGTTTTATGGTGATCCGTTCACTGTGACTGGTATTTGGTTTATTTCTGCTTCCAGAATATGTTATTTGGAATGTATGCACTCATATGCTTCCAGTGTTTGTTAAGGTATGTATTCCCCATATTTGCTGTCCTAACATAGGATTTCATATTTACATTCATTGCTCATGTTAGGACCACATTACAGGTTGTAAGGGTTGCAGAATGTGATATTGTGATGTGCCGTTGTGTAGATCTGTAACAGTTGCCATTGTAATAGTGGCATATACACTGTTGTAGCACTGTATAAGGGTGATGTTTCAGACATGTTCCTACTGTAGGCCATTTGTCCCACCATTATGTTCATCTCTGTGCACACATCTTGCAAAAACAGGTTGTTAGTTATATTGCAGGACTCTTACACACACTTCAGATATGCCACCATGGTGATCACTGTGATGCAGTGCAGTTAACAGCAACAATAAGTGAACATGTACAGCATGCATTATGGGTAGGTGTGTTAAATGTGTGCATGGCAAATACCATGGCCATAACATGGGTGGTGTATTGGCAAACCTGAACAAACAACAACATACTCACCAGCTACAGGCTGCTGCCCCAGAGGTATACCAGAGAGACCTACAGAGTTGTGTGAGAGATGTGATGTCAGTAGCCACACCTGTGGCATTGGTACAGAATGGGAGCAGCATTATAGTACATCAACAGTACAAACCCACAATACAACAGATTATGCACTTCTGTTTATTACTACAATGCAACAACAGACCATATATATATTTTATCCCACATATGCATGATTAAACTCTACAGATGCAGATGGATAAGCAACAGTGGTCTACTGATATGCCCTGTGGCCTTAACTGCACGCTCCTCATCCATTGTGTGGGTAGCACCCACCGCCACAATGATCTCTGCAAGGTCTTGTTTTGGCGGGTGGGTAGGTGCTCTGAGGCTGGCGAGGAGCTCCTCAGCATGTGTCAGGGGGCTGGATGGCATGACCCCCCCCCTGTTGCTAGCTGGTCCCTCCTAATTGCAGCAGCATGCTGACGGGCATGGCAGAGTAGTTCAGTGCACCAATGTCGGACCTGCTCATAACTGCAATTATGCAGGCTGACATTGTTTACCCTGTGGATGAGCTCATTCCACCGGGTGGTCCTCTCCTGCAGTTTATGGGCTGTGCATCCAAACAGGGTGTGGTAGAGCTGTACCAGGTGTTGTATAATCATCTCATTCTACTGGAGAGAGTAAACGCACAAGCGCTTCCGTGACATGGTGCCTGAAAGACATAAAGAGGAAAAAAGGTCAGAGGACTTCATACTGCAAGGATATAATAGTTGTTAATACACATCTCTGTCTCCCCCCCACCATATTTGCAACAATAATCTGAACACACAACTCAATGGGTTTGTTTACAGCAAACCTACTGTTGGGATATATATATCATATTATACAACAATTTGTGCAATGTGTTTCTAGTCATGTTCCATGTTGAAACACTATTATTGGTGGCCTGTTGTGAACAATGTCACCTGCATGTCATTGTAAGGGCCACTATGGTTCCATATATGCATGTGTTCTGTTTGTTATGTGTCTGCTACAAATCTGGTGTTTTGTGTTAATGGAGAGATCTATGTATGGTGTTAGACATAATCCTGGAATGTGTGGACTCTTACTACCCACATACGTTTTATAGCTGTGACACAATAGCATGTTTGGGAAGACAGTTCCCATCATAACCACCTCTCCCACTTCATCTGGCCATGTTACCAGGCCACAGCACATCTGGGACCCACCCTGGGACCTCATCATCTGCTGGTCCTGCATTATCTTCAGGTGGAACCACCTCAGGAGGATGGTATTTGTCCCCCCTCTGGGAGCACACACAGACAGAATCCTGTCACCCGAAGTCAGGTCCAGGGTCTGGTGCATTGGGAGCTCCACAGAGACTTGGAGGATGTGCTACACTACCTTGAGGCCCTCAGTACACAATCACAGGGTCCGCATACTCCTCCTGCTAAGTCCCCAGCCCAGGCACCTTCAGGGCCGTGAAGGTGCAGTTGTGACTGCCCATGGGTGGGGACCTTGGTCCCATTATTTCCAAATGGGGGCTCATGGGCTTCCACATTCCAAACACCACTCCCCATCCAAGGTGTTTACCCACCACATGTCATATACCTCCCCTGTATGCTGTCTTGTCTGTCTTCCAACCCAACCTACCTCCCCAAATATACCTACTATCCTTCCCCAACATACCAATCCCATCTTCACAAACAAGGGCAATGTGTTCCCAACATGGATTTCACATCAGACATAACTGTCCATTTTGCACCCACTTACTGCTATATATATATATATATATATATATATATATATATATATATATATATATATATATGTGTGTGTGTGTGTGTGTGTGTATAGATATGGTGATGTTCTCTCACACATATTGTGCAGCACTCACATTCAACACAGTAGGGGAAATGTGTTTTTATGTGTGTGTGTGTGTATACATATATACATATATTTATATATTTATATATATATATATATATATATATATATATATACACACACACACACACACACACACACACACACACACACACACACACACACACATATATATATGTGTGTGTGTTTGTATATATGTATGCATATATATATATATATATATATATATATATATATATATATGTATATATATATATATATATATATATATATATATATATATATATATATATATATAGTGTGTGTGTACATGTATGTATATTTATAAATATATATATATATATATATATATATATATATATATATATATATATATATAGTGTGTGTGTGTCTGTGTATATATATATATATATACATGTATATATATATATGCATGTATATATATATATGGGTTGCATTCAAACATCAGGCCCACACTCTCTAACACTCCTTCCTCCACAGCTGTACTGTTCTGCCTTTGTACAAAACAGACAGGTGTCACATGTGAATACAGCCTAACATTAGGCGGTATATATAGGGACAGATTGCAGGTAAGCCTATTACACACCTATAGCATTTGTGCATGCTAAATTTCACGTTAACATGACTGTCCTGCAAGTGGTGGGGTCTGAAACTCATGTGTCTATCATATCGGCATTACTTCCACCACCAGCCATTTGCCACACTAATATACATGTCTTGAGGTACAGAACACACACTATGATGGCTTACATCTTGTCATTCAGTGCTGATCTGCACAGTTGACAGGTATGGCCCACTGCCCACAGTTCCAGACGCTATGTCCATAGCAGTTGTTCAGCAGGACATCATTACAACAAAAACTCCTGATGGCACATATAAATCTTTCCACATCATCTATCCCATTATTATAGACCAAGTACTACATTCAATTACATGCATATATGTTTCACATACCTGTTGTAGTATTGTCCTCTCTTCTGAGTACACTTTTATGTGTCCCCTGTGTTATATAGGGTTATTTTTTAGTTTTAGTTGGTTTAGATAATTTTTCCCCTGTTTGTTTGTTTCTCTCTCTCTCGCTCTCTCTCTCTGTCTCTGCACTACAGGGATTGTGCTGCTTTGAATAGATTGCAGCATGGATTTTGTAGGTGATGTACATGATCAGGTGATGGCCTCTGCACCAATCAGTGTTCACTACTTGCTAGTTGCATGCAGCCAGCTGTGTAGTACTACCAATTACTACTGTCATGGCAACCCGCTACTATAAATTACTACATAATGTGGGCGTTGTCACTTTACCTTTCCTGTATGGAAGACATCCTTCCTCTGTGTGGGTGGCAGTGTTACAGAGAGCAGGTAGCAATACCTCTTACAACAGGACTTGCAGACTCAGGCCAACTACATACTTGTATAAGGTTCCAAACCTACGGACAGTGTGAGTAGTGTTTATATGCAATGTATGCAACTAGTTTTACAGGGATTTGTGTGTACATGCTAGTTTAGCATGGAATGCAGTCTGTCTGCATAGCTATCAACTGTGGGCCTAGCCACATGATAACCAGAGGATTGGCTGTTATGTTTTGTCTGTTTACCACACAGGTCTTGTCTCTGATATATCAGTGGCATTCTGTCTGTTGAGTGCTATCAGTACATGGCTACATCCATTTGTGTTTCTGACTTCATATTCCTGAATAAAGGTATGTTGCAACCATTTCTGCAACACCAGCAACTTTCACAGTGTATAACAACAATATTGCAAATATGGCCCTGTGTTCCAGCCTCTGTCCTCCACCTATATACCAGGCTTTGTCCATATGTCATGCAGTAAGAGGTTGTTAAGTAGTGGCCTATCACTATGTAGTGCTGGCATTCCTGCCATCATTCCAATGATGTTGAGGACTCCCACACATATTGTGGAGGAGGGTTCATGTATATGGTGGCTACAGCTGCGCAAAATGTGTGTGACCTTGTAGAGTACAGAGGTCAGTGTATGTAACAATGTTATATGTCCTTGTAAGTCATTCTATGAGGGAGGGTTATGCACCATTTTTAACCTAGGTTGTAACAACATGTGAGGGATATCATTAGTAAGACACATTAAGGTATATGGCTGTACATTTTCATACATTTCACCATGGGAGCAGTGGTGGGCTAGTGCTTACTGCCTTACAGACAGTTCTGTTGTCAGTGTGATAGTGATGTTTTAAGTTAAGCATTGTTATGTAACAGATACATTTTCATTGTGACAACTTAATTCTTTTCCCCCTAGGGGTTGAGTCCAGACTGTAATTGGAGGCTGCTGAACTACATCTGCATTAATTAGTGTTGATTGATTCTTATCTTCTAGGCCATTGTTTCTTTACTGTTGTACTACTTGAAGGCCTTGGCCTGGACAGCAAAATATGTTATGCGTTCAGATTACTGTATACAGTGTTTTGCATGAGAGTTGCATTACTCAGTTAATATGTATTTCAAACACCTAACTGCTATATGAAATGGCATACACAACTGAAATAGTACAAAAATAAATATTTCCATGTATGCAAACCTGTGTGTGGTGTCATATCCTCTGACTTCTCTGTGGGTATATGTTTCATGAAATAATTGTCTTTTGTATGAAAAAATCAAACACTGTCCATTTTAAAAGGTGGCAACTGTAGGAATACTGTCTGTTCAATATGCTGTGCACCCTCTAAATATGTATCTTCCTATACATATCTATATGTAGTAATATATGTATATGTGTATGTATGTGTATATACATATATGTATATCTATGTGTGTATATATATATATATATATATATATATATATATATATATATATATATATATATATATATATATATATATATATATATATATATATATATATATATATATATATATATATATATGTATATATATATATATATATATATATATATATATATATATATATATATATATATATATATATATATACATATATGTGTGTGGAACATTCTACATTGTACATTCCCTATGGTAGACAGACTGTTCTGCATGATATGTTATTGATATCCTGACATCGTACAGCTGAGATGGATTACTGCTAACTTTTTGTGGCTATGCTGTGTAGGGTCCTGGGTATGAGACTTGCAAGTGTTGGTATTGTGTTGCAAGGCAGATCTGGTTGGCTGTGCAGGAGGGGATGATATCAATAATTACAAGAGGTACTTAGTTTGGGACCCCTCAACCCATTAATGGTGCCTTTGGTCATATATGTATTTGTTGTGTTCTTTCATATATACAGAAATATACTTCCCAACCAAGGGCAAGCAAGCAAATAAGTCACAAAGCACCACGATCACTGCCAAAGAACCACCAGCCACGAACCAAGCCTTGGAAGAATATCTTTTATTCCACTGACTAAGCGCTTTCACCAAAGTTGGCTTCTTCAGAGTCAGTGTTTTACAAAAAACAAGCACATCTTATACTTCTCAAACACCATGACATCACATTACTAATTCAATCCAATTAATCAATTATTCAATAAACTTTCTTCACAAAATGCAAAATTCATAAAACATGGTTAAAACTTTTCAAAGTTGTACAATTTTAACAAGTAAATACATGTAAATGTAAATGTGTATAAAAATACATAAAATTGTGTATGTATGTATGTATATATAAAATAATTGTTCATAATCAACCCTTTCCATATTTACAATACATAATTCTAACCCATTCTATACTTTTTGTAAAACACTGACTCTGAAGAAGCCAACTTTGGTGAAAGCGCTTAGTCAGTGGAATAAAAGATATTCTTCCAAGGCTTGTTTCGTGGCTGGTGGTTCTTTGGCAGTGATCGTGGTGCTTTGTGACTTATTTGCTTGCTTGCCCTTGGTTGGGAAGTATATTTCTGTGTATTGTTTTTCGATTCTGCCTTTGTTACTGGCAACCTGTGCTGGGTCGTATGGAAGCCTTACTGAGAGAGATATCAACCGCTGTGAGCAAGTTGCTCATTATGTGTGAGAAGGAGAGTACCGGGAAGTTCTAGCCCTACTGACTCAGAAGTGGAGTTATATACTTTGCATTCGCGGTTTCTACAGGCTCTAGTTTACTGGGGCAAAGGACAGTGTTTTCGGTTACTGCAGGTTCTGGTTTGCCAGGCAAAGGTCGACAGTTCCGTGACCTTTCTGAGGTTGTTTCCAACTCCGGGTAGGAACGCAGGCCCAAATGGGAGTGAGTTGTTGGCACCGGAGCAGTCTATTCCTCACCCGAGACGTGATGGTGAGGTTCGTCTTGAAGAATTACTAGCGTGGTTTAAAGAACCTGAGTTAACGAACAGGGGAGTTGCTACTAGGCTTGAGCACACGGTACCGTTATCATTAAAAGAGCAGATCAACAGGTACGAAAGATTATGTACAAAATATAAGGCTTTGCAGCTTGACAATCTTTTTCTACCCTCTAAAGAGTTTAACCAGGTACCCAAGGGCTTAGGCTTTGGAAGCCCTATGGGTATTGAGCTGGGCTCGGACAGTTGTGCAGAGTTAATTGCCTTATTTGACAAAAAGGGGTTTGAAATGCTCAGCATTATAATTAAAAATAACACTAACAAGCTTCTCTCTATCCGGGAGGACATTTTAAAGCTTCATAAAAGTATTTGTTCAGATTTAATATTTTTTCAACACGAGAGGCAGTTTAACAATGTGCTTAAAAAGCTTAATGAATTTGTGAACAAAAATATGGCATTTAAGATCAAGAAGCTGGCAAGAGACACAACTGATTACAAGTGTAATTCAGCTTATCCGCCAGGTAAATACAAACATAGGGATGAGTTGCATCCCAATTTTAACCTCCACACTCCTCAGGGGAACAATCGTTTTTCACACACTAGTGAATGTGACTTTGGCCAAGGTAATGGTGTGCCTATTGTTACGGATGGAGACAGTGTCGATCAGGTTTTTGTGGAGGTTGACGATTTTTTGGACCAGCCCATGGGGCTACGCAGGTCCAAAAGGTTGCAGAGCAAGGCACAGAATACAACAGCCATGGACAAACACTGCAGGGGGTGGGGGAGAGAAGAGCAATATGTGCATTATTAACTGATTGTGCAGTATTAACTGATTGTGATGTAATTTACCATAATGATGTTTTTGGACACAAATGTCATAATGTTTCTGTGTTTTGTACTACTAATATTAATGGTATCAAAGACACCATGTCACCTACACATACATTGAATTCTAGCCATTGTATTTGTACAAGTGAAGGTGAATGTACAAATGGGGGGATGCAGGTGATACAGGACACATACATTGAAATTGGAAAAGAAAAAGGAAATGAATTTATGGATGTGAACAATACGATTGAGAATCTTGACATGACTGTTTTACTTAATAACAACAGTGAATTTGAGCAGGTTAATTTTATTAATGTTGTACCAGGAGTTTGCACCGAGAACTTGCTTGGTAATATTCCTGCAAGTATTACTACAGATATGACTTGTCAAGTTATACAGAAAAGTGATTATTATATATACAACTACACTGACAAAGTGATTGATGATGTGTATTTTGAACTGTTCACGAAAGGAATTAATTTTGTACCACACTTTAAGCTAGATGTTGCGCAATTAATGGTCAATTTGAAGTTATTTATTAGAAAATTAAATTTGGAAATGTATTTTCACGAAAACCACACAGATGGTTTTTACACAGTAATCAATGACTGTAATGTTCTTTCAAGGAGAAGTACTTTTATCCCTCCACCAAGTAGTGAGGTTACAGCTCTTGAAAGATTATTAGAATTTGAATTCAGGAAGATTTGTAAAGGAAAATATTTTTTGATTGACAACTTGAGTACAAAAGAAAGGTTATTGTTAAAAGAACTTCAGAAAGCTGGCAACATTAGGTGTATGAAACCAGACAAAGGTGGGGGTATGGTCTTGATGGACAAGGTAGACTACATTGCATCTATGATGGCCATTTTGGAGGATCAAGAAACCTACAAGAGGGTTTCTAGAAATGAGATTAATATTGCCTATAGAAGGATTGAGTTGTATTTGTGTGATGCCCTTTTTCAGGGAATGGTTTCTGAAATGGAATATGATTATTTGATGGTGAAGAATGCAGTTTTACCCAACATGTTTGGGATTCCTAAAGTCCACAAAGGTGTGACTAAGTTGCAGTTTAGACCGATTGTAGCAGCCAAGGGTTCTAAGACTGAACCCTTGGCTGCCTTTGTGGACTTTATGTGTAAGAAAACATTAGAGGATGTACCGCATGTGATCAGAGACTCTTGGCATTGCCTTGAAAGGCTTAGGGAAGTCAAAGAAAGTTCTAGGGATTACAGCTTGTTAACGGTGGATGTGGTTAATTTGTTTTCTACCATACCTCACAAGGAGGGTTTGGACATGTTTCGTGACAGTTTGATAATGAGTAGTAAGGTTGACAAGGAAAGAATTAATTTAATTTGTGATTTAATGGAGATGGTTCTTTTGAACAATTTCATTAAATTTGAGGGGGAGACATTTCAGCAGTGTTCTGGTGTAGCTATGGGTGCAAGATGTGCCCCTATCTTTGCCAACATGGTTCTTCTCACCTGGGAGAGAACCTTTGTTTTTCCATCAAGTTTCATGAAGAGCATTATTTCATACAATAGGTTCTTGGACGATCTGCTGATTCTGTGGAGGGGGGATGAGCTCGAGGCTCACGAGTTCATTGAGTATTTAAATAATACTACTAGTTTTTTGAAATTTACCTTCCAGTGGAAGAAAGATACTATTAATTACTTGGACATAGCAATTGTTAAAAGTGAGGGAGGTTTAACTAGTTCTATATATAGAAAAGACAGTTACTCGAATTCACTCTTACACTTCAAAAGTTGCCACCCATTCCATCAAAGGAAAGGGGTGGCAAAAGGGCAGATGGTGCGATTGTCAAGATTGGTGAGTGAGGAAAGTTTATTTAAGCAGGAAATGTTCAAGTTAATTGGAATGTTAATGGAGAGGGTTACCCACTCAAGTTGTTATTAAGATTGAAAAGGGAAGTTTACAAGCGGAGGGGTTCATCTTACGCACCCATTTAATGGGGTGAAAGGGTGTTAGAATGTAACCAAGAAGGACAAAACAAGAAACAGACAGGTAGAGCATGTTTCGTGTTGAAATTCAATGAGAAAAGTGATGAAATAGTCAAGGTGGTACAAGGGATGTGGGAGTACTGTTTGAGTGATGCCACTAAAGAGGTCCTGGGTGCCCACCCAAGGATTGTTTACAGTAAGGGGAAAAATTTAAAAAGTATACTGGAGAGTGAGAACAAAGGTAGGGCATCTAGGATGTCTAAGTGTGGGTATTGTAGAAGTTGCAGGTACATAGCAGAAGGGTCTTATGTGTGTGTTAAAGGGTGGGGATACTCTTTACCTTGCCCTGGAAAATGCAATTGTAACACGAAGAACATAGTTTACATGGCCTTTTGTAACCTGCGAAGCATTCTACATTGGCATGACCATCCGGAGGTTACGTGACAGGATGGTTGAGCACGTGAGAGCTATTAAGAACAAAGACTCTCACAGTGCGCTTTACAATCACAGTATTCATTGCAAGGATTTTAAAAAGTTTGTGTTTTTTATTATAGACAGAATATTATTAGAGCAAGGTGGTGATATAGGAAACAGGGTAGCATGCTTAGAAACTATGTGGCAGTTGAGACTTAATGCCACTAAGTACCCTGGTATCAATGATTATATCTCTATAAAACCAGTTTTGAAATTTAAGGCTAGTATTGTATAATTAACAAAAGGAGTATTTAAATGAATTAAATTCATTTAATTTAATTTATTTTGAAAAAAAGTATATGAATTCAAGTGGAATTGAAATATTGAAGGGGACTAATAGATAAATTTATTAATTAACAAAAAGTATAGAATGGGTTAGAATTATGTATTGTAAATATGGAAAGGGTTGATTATGAACAATTATTTTATATATACATACATACATACACAATTTTATGTATTTTTATACACATTTACATTTACATGTATTTACTTGTTAAAATTGTACAACTTTGAAAAGTTTTAACCATGTTTTATGAATTTTGCATTTTGTGAAGAAAGTTTATTGAATAATTGATTAATTGGATTGAATTAGTAATGTGATGTCATGGTGTTTGAGAAGTATAAGATGTGCTTGTTTTTGTAAACACTGACTCTGAAGAAGCCAACTTTGGTGAAAGCGCTTAGTCAGTGGAATAAAAGATATTCTTCCAAGGCTTGGTTCGTGGCTGGTGGTTCTTTGGCAGTGATCGTGGTGCTTTGTGACTTATATATATATATATATATATATATATATATATATATATATATATATATATATATATATATATATATATATATATATATATATATATATATATATAGATAGATAGATATATGTATATACATGTGTCTTCTATGGTTGATTAAAAACTCACTTGATTGAAAATAAAATTACTCAGACCACTTCACTGAAAACTCACTTGACTGAAAACTCACTTGACTGAAACTCATTTTGTTGATAGTCATAAATGGCCTTTTCACCACTGTAGTGTGACCCTGGAGTTAGTATATAAAGTAAGGGGGGATGTGGGGGGTGAAGCCCCCACATATCTTGGTTATATATTCTCTTTTGGAAATAGTTATTTATTGAACTTGTAAGTATCACTGTGAATAGTTTAACATGTTTATAATATGTGGGGGGCTATGCCCCCACACCCCCATTGTGGGGGGCTGTGGCCCCCACCCCCCTTACTTTATATACTAACTCTAGGGTCGCACTACAGTGGGGAAAAAGCCATTCATGACTTTCAACGAAATGAGTTTCAAAGAAATGAGTTATCAGTGAAGTGAGCTTTCAGTGAAGTGGTCCTAGTAATTTAATTTTCAGTCAAGTGAATTTTCAATCAGCTGTAGTAGACCCATATACACACACACACACACATATATATATATATATATATATATATATATATATATATATAGATATATATATATATATATATATATATATATATCTTTTTTACACACACACACACACACACACACACACACACACACACACACACACACACATATATATATGTGTGTATGTGTGTGTGTGTGTGTGTGTGTGTGTGTGTGTGTGTGTGTGTGTGTGTGTGTGTGTGTGTGTGTGTGTGTGTGTGTATATATATATATATATATATATATATATATATGTGTGTGTATAAATATATATATATATATATATATATATATATATATATATATATATATATATATATATACATAGATACACACATCTACATATATTAATACATTACCCCTACTGTTGAATGACTGTGCTGGATGATATGTTTGAGAAAACATCAGATTTGTTTATATCTGAAATGACTTAGTGGTAAATCACTTTGGCTATAGTGTGCAGCGTCTAGGGTTTGAGATTTACAAGGGCTGATTATTTTGTTGCTGGGCAGAACAGGGGCTGTTGGAGACATAGTGATTTAGGCACTTTAAAGCAGTTGTAATTCGGTTTACGTGGGTTTGCGCAGAGTTAAGCGACACATACGTAAGCTTAGCTTCACATACACCCGCTTACATCTGCTTATGGCCACTTAAACCCGCACCAATTTCAAATAAAGAAAAGAAAAAAGGGAGATAGGAAAGTGGTAAAATTGGGGCAAGCAGGGGGACAAACAAGAGGAGAAACAAGTAAGGATGTGCAGGACAGGTGTGGGAAAGGACCATAGCTCTACATTTCTTTGGCAGCAACAGCTGCTTTCATTGTGGGCAATTTAGAATTTAGAGCCTCACCCCCTACAGGGAGGTGTGTGGACATCATACAATATGGATATTGGTAGGCTTAGATTGTGTGCTGGGTACATGTCTCTCTGCGAAATGCAGAGCTATGTATGGGACGTGATTTTTTTGTGGGACAGATGCCCTTTTTTAAGGTGAGAGTGGGATTTTAAGGGAGGATTATTGGTAAGTGTGGTGAGGGAGGTTTGGTAAGAGAGGTTGCATTTGCAGACAGACAAGACAGACAAGACAGCAGACAGGGGCGGTGTATGACATATGAGGTGTAGACACCTTGACTGGGAGGGTAGTTGGGAATCTGAGGCTCATGAGCCCCCAGATGGTAGTAGTGGCACTGATATCCCCACCCGATGGTAGTCACCACTACTCCTTCACAGCCCCGAATGTGGCTGTGCTGGGGGCTGAGCTGGAGGGGCTGCCTGTCCCTCTAGCTGTGGCAGCCCGCCCTCCACCTGGCACAGCCGGTCATCAACCTCCATCTATAGGACACTGCGCACAAAAAAAATTTCTAAGCTTGTTTCCTGCCTTTCCTGTAATTCGTCTAGTCCAGATACAGATTTGCTGTATCCAGGACTGTTTGTAAGCTTTCGAGCCCCCAAGCCTTTCTGTGTTAGAGGGAAGCCTTCTAGCTTAATTTTGTTTCTTAGAACTAGCCAGGTTTCTAGTTTCAGCACTCATATCTATTTCTTTGAGCTCAGCATTTTTTTCAGAAGTCATTGTAAGCACTAAATAAGGTACAAATTACTACAGCACTCAACTTTCCTCACTTGTATAGAGCAAAACAGTTTTTAGTAATTAATAAATAAGCACCTATCCAGGCATGCCTAAGGTTCAGCTCCTGGTATTTTCTCTTGTCTACCTGATGAATCTGGGCATCTTGGGGCAATGCAGCAATTGCCTCATGTACATAGAAAACCCTCTCCTCTTACCACCCAGCACTACAACCTGTGAGAGATGCACTTATATAGCCAAACTGGAAGCAAAGCTCTCTTCACCCAAGACTGGAATGGACAGTCAAGAGGAGAAGGTAAACACTTGCACCACATCAAACTCATCACATAGTCCCTCAAAACCTACACCACAAACACACACATAGATACACAAAACACACACCTACATTTGCTGAGGTTCTCAATAAAAATCTACCCAGCAACAGGCACCTCCAAAGCAGAAACACAGGCAACCACCACCCCCCAATACAACCCAAATGACACATAGCCCACAAACTCAATGTGCCACTCAACCACAGCCCATAAGACATAACAACGTACCCAACACTCTAGTCATAGGTGACTCTATAGTCAGGAACACTGATGTTCCACTCAACAGACTAAACAAGGAGAAAGTTACTGTCATCTGCCTGTCAGGTGCCAGGATCCGCCACATAACGCACGCACTCAGGTCACTCCACAACAAGTAAAAATATGACTCTGTCATTGTCCATGTTGGTGTGAATGACCTGAGATGTACCTCTCTGGACTACATGTAAAGAGACATAGAGGAGCTGTCCGATCTTGTAGCCCAGGCGGGTATGACCCTAGGCTTGAGTAGCATCCTGCCATCACCCAGAATGATACCACAGTACAAGGACAAAATGATTGACTTCAACAATTGGCTAAGCTTCTGGTGTCATTCTAAGGGGATCCAGTATCTGTCTGTCTGGGATGACGTGATCGACAGACCACGATGCTTTGCCAGAGATGGCCTGCACCTGTCGCCCTTAGTATTCCGGATACTGGCTAAGGCTCTTGCCACCTCTATAGTGCCTTTTTTAGGCAAGGTTCAAATGACAAATTCACCACCGTAACAGGTACAAGCAAGCAAAAACTGAGAGTAATGTTACTTAATGCTAGAAGTCTAAACCTCAAAATGCGCTCACTTGAGGCACTCCTTAAAATGGAGAACAAAGACATCTGTGCAGTGACAGAGACCTGGCTCAAGGCTCCAGAGAGCACCCCTGCATTACCAGGCTATAATTCATGCCACACCTTTCGGCCACTTAACCTGCACCGAAACACTAAAGGCAGAGGCGTGTCCATAGTCATTAAGGATATTCACACCTCCAGGCTAGTTGCTCAGCATAATGCATCTGAGATTATCCAAGTACAACTAACTCTGGGCAAGACCGCAATCCAAATTGTAGTTTGCTACACATCCCCCACCATGCCCAGGACTTCCACTCCTTATTTCTTGATACACTGTAAAATATTAGGGTACAACTTAACACCCTAATAATGGGCAATTTCAACTACCCCACCATTAACTGGGAAAACTACTCATGTACCAACTCTTGTGCTCAACATTTTCTGGAATTCATAAATTCCAATGCCTTGGATCAACTTATCCACACCCCCACCAGGGGCAGCAATATCCTAGACCTGGTCATTACCAACATGAGCAACCGGGGTTCCACACCAGAGGTCACTTCCTCATTGGTCAGACCCGACCACAAGCTAATCACCCTAGACATCCACATCCCACCCCCACCTCCCAGTATGGAAACCACCATAAAAAAAATTCTCCAAAGTCAGCCTAACACTTCTTAAGACATAAGTGGCAAACTTCACGACACCCAAGCTGATGGACAATAGAGGTACGACTGCTGAATCCTATACAAATGCACTTTATAAGCACTTACATGAGTGCATGAATTGTGCAATCCCTAACAGAACCAAGATGATATTCTCCAAAAAAAGGAAGCCAATCTGGTGGTCCCCTGCCATAAATAAACTCTACAGCAGAAGAAAGAAACTGTTGCAAAAAAGAGTAAAATCCCATGATTGGAGGAACTCCATGGTCAGCCTCAGTAAGAAGCTGAGATCCCTCATAAAATTCTCTTAAAATTCTCCTAAGCTAGTTACGAAAACAAAATCACCACTGATTCTAAAGACAACCACAAAGCATTCTATAGCTATGTCAAGAATCTCAATGGCAACACTCAGATCTGCTCTGAGTTACAGCACATTGGCACTAAATATACAGAACCAACTGATATTGCCAATATCCTGGCAGATAGGTTCAGTGCTAACTTTACCCTGATCTCACCAGGTGGTGCTTTGATGCATATGTGTGTGCAGTCTATAGCATCCACTACCTCAGGGTATTCTGCTATTTGGTGAAGATGCGCATATTACTGGCCAACACCTCACGGGTGTTGAGGAAATATAAGTGCTCACTGGCATGGTCTGACATGGCATCCAGGAACTTGTGGAATACTCTGGATGATAGCACATATGTAAGAAATCCACAACACTGCCCAAAGATACACCAGCCGTTTATTACATCAAATACATACTAAGCGCTTTTACTCATCATTCCATGGGCTTCTTCAGAGTAAAGTACCTGAGCCACTGATTACTAAAGTAGCTAAACAAGTGAAGAGAATACTTTAAACAGAACATGTTACTGCCACCACTTGGATGGAGACCGAACCACAGCTATGCAGTTGTATACTGTTCCATAGCTGAGGCATGGTTTTGTCACTTCTCTTATCATGCCATTTGTAGGAATAATTTCTTAATCAATCATCATCATTATCTTCTTTTGGCTGTTCCCATTAGGAGTCACCACAGCAGATCATCTGTTTCCATTTCATCCTGTCCTCTGCATCTTGCTCTGTCACACCAACCACCTGCATGTCCTCTCTTACCACATCCATAAACCGTATCTTAGGCCTTCCTGTTTTCCTGTAGCTTCATGCTTAGCATCTTTTTCCCAATATACTCAGCATCCCTCCTCAGCACATGTCCAAACCAATGTAATCTTCCCTCTCTGGCTTTGTCTCCAAACCTTCCAACCTGGGCTGACCCTCTAATATACTTATTCCTAATCCAGTCCACCCTCATCACACCCAGTGCAAATCTTAACATCTTTAACTCTACCACATCCAGCTCTACCTCCTGCCTTTTTGTCAATGCCACTGTCTCCAACCCATATAACATAGCTGGTCTCACTTCCCTTTTGTAGACCCTCCCTTTCACTCTTACTGATACTCTTCTGTCACAAATCACTCCTGACACTCTTCTCCCCCCACTCCACCCTTCCTGTACTCTCTTCTTCACCTCTCTTCACACTCACTATTACTCTGAACTATTGATCCCAAGTATTTAAACTCATCCACCTTCACCACCTCTACTCCTTGCATCCTCACCATTCCAATAGCCTCTCTCTCATTCACACACATATATTCTGTCTTAGTCCTGCTGATCTTTATTCCTCTTCTCTCTAGAGCATATCTCCATCTTTCCAGGGTCTCCTCCACCTGCTCCCTATTCTCACTACAGATCACAATGTCATCTCCAAACATCATAGTCCACAGGGACTCCTGTCTGATCTTGTCTGTCAACCTGTCCGTCACCATTGCAAATAAGAAAGGGCTCAAAGCTGATCATTGATGTAATCCCACCTCCACCTTAAACGCATCTGTCACTCCCGCCGCAGACCTGACCGCTGTCACACTACCCTCGTACATATCCTGTACTACTCTTACATACTTCTCTGACACTTCTGACTTCCTCATACAATACCACAACTCCTCTCTAAGCACCCTGTCATATGCTTTCTCTTAAGTCTACAAAAGCACAATGCAACTCCTTTTGACCTTCTCTGTACTTCTCCATCAACATTCTCAGAGCAAACATCACATCTGTAGTAATTTCTTAATCAATAACGCTAATTTTTTGTTAAATTTAGTTAAAAAAAAGAAACACTCCTGCTGTAAAATGACTACTGTGGATAGGTGTATGCAACTGGATGACATAAACCGTAATATTATACAAATAGTATTGTTCATTTGTAAAAGCGTTTGCCAGGAAAACTATAAAGGACATTTATATCTGCTATACTTGATTGTATATCCAAACTATTGAAATGGTTATGAGCTTTAAGGCGTGGTGAACACAGAAATAAATGAAACGTGCAAAAACTGTCTCCAAATCACACAGAAAATGAAAAGTGCGGCCAAGATGTCTACTCTAATACAGTAAAAGGGATGTTAAACATGACAGTACCTGTGCTAACCATGTATAGGGGGTGTACTATGTGCATTCAACATAATCAGCCCTCCAGCACCATCCTCAGTATTGGCACAGCCACAAGGTAAGTCACTCTCACTATCAGTTGCTGAATGTAATAGTATGTTCTGCTACTTTTATCTATGGTATGGATGTGAGCATGCAAGGGAATTGGGTGGCTGAATGGGATGGCAGCAGATAGTAGACACCTATAACAGCAGCATGAAATCCATAACAAATACTGGTGTCAACATAGTAGGCTGTACTACACAAGGTGACAAAACCCACTGCAGGACATGTGGTGGGGCAAATGTGTGTCCATAGGACACACACATGCATGTCAGTGAGGCCCAACAGCAGTCTCAGCCAACAGGACAGGTGTAGACTAACACAAAGAAAGGCTGTGCTAAGGCCTCCAATCGATGGCAATGGAGAACAGCCCACCCTCCAGAACTACACAGATAGACTACAGCAGGTCAGGCAGTGGGACATTTGTTCTGAAGGGTAAGAAGTCTGAAACTGAAATGTAGGTCAATAAAACCTAAGAACTGTACTACACTGATATGCCTCTAGTCTGCATGATAGGTCAGAATGAAATGGAAGCCAGCAGAGTACCTGAAATATCAGTACAGTCATAGCAAATGTTTACAGTTGTCAGGTGTGCCCCCCCACACAATCCTATGTAGAAATGTAGTAACATGCATGTGTGGGTATAATAACAGTGGAGCACAGATTACCTGAGCTGGCCAAAGTAGCAGGATATATTGTTGCACGTAAACAATATGCAGGGCTCTGTGTGTTAGGTTGCTGTATGTTGTATATTGTATGAAAGTGGTCAGCATGTACGCATGGAGGGTTGTGTCCTGGTGGCCAGTGGCCAGTACTGTTGATAGCGCCAAGTTCTCACAACTGTAATGCCAAACACAATGCATCCCAGCAAGACACAATCCAGCAGTAATCCATACTAATTGTTCGGATGCAATATCTGTCACCATCTGAAAGATGGACATGGCATGAATGTGGGCCCAGACATACAAACAGTACACAGGTGGAAGTACCCTAGACAGAGAGTGTATAAAATGTTATTGTCAAATGGACACACCTTTGGATTTGCACATACAGGTTAGCAGCACATTAGTTGGCTGTGTAGTATGGAATACTGATGTAGTCTGGCCAAACACTGGCAGACCACAAACGGCACATGTATGAAGTACTGAGAAACCTCTGATGTCCCCGCACAAGCCAGCATAAGTGGAATGCCCCACATATATCTGTGAGTCAGTTGCAAATAGCTTCCATAGCACACATGCACTTAGCTCACCTCACCATCAGTCACAGGTACCTCACAGGTCATATCCCTGCTGTTGAGAATGAGTAAAGTATGCCTCTGTATGGGAATAGCCACAGAATGCAGAATGCTGAAGAGGTGTCCCATGCAGGTGTGTCCTTAGCTGTGAGCAGCACCCTCACCAATGGATTAATAAGGGCAGAAACTATTGCCATTAACACCTTGCACACCTATCCTGTCACCCCAGGGGAATAAAGTGGCTTGCAGCCTGGGACTGTAAGAGTGATAGAATGCACTGGCCTGTTACAGGTGGCCTGCATCATTACCAAATGCCCTACAGTCCTCTGTCAAAGGCCTGTGTCTCGCCCATACTGCCGATGTATGTTATGTCATGGACTCCCAAATGGCGACATAACACAGTCCACAGAACACAAATGCAAGGCCATGTTGACAAATCCCAGTAGCATGTCCATCATGTCCTACTGCATGAACTGTGGACCAACCCCTAAATACTGCTCAGATGAAGTGATAACTATAGGGATACCTATCAGATATTGTTTGGATAATGTTAGGAAGAGGATAGAATAATGGGGGTGGGGGTAGAAGCATGGACGCCATGGAGTGTGTGAATTCTGAAACTCAGATATGTGCATATACTATCCCTGCCTGCAAACCCAGGAATGGGTGGCTACAAACTTGCTTGTAAAGCACAATGTGAAGGGGTAATGACCAGAAATATGAGCCCTGCCTCTGTGTAACCTGTGTGAATCTGTACAACTGTGAGGTTATACCACAGCAGGATATGGTCATTCTGTCACGTTGATAGGTGTACAAGCACGGGATCCTCAGCCACCACAGTGCCAAGGTGCTGGACCATTTACACAGACCCATCAGCAAGTGTCTGCAGCTCCCGCTCTAGACTGGCATGATTGTGCAAGAATATGTAGGCTGCAGACCACAATACTGGACACAGCTTCCTTCATCTTGTATTCCCCAGGAAATTACTGTGAGCAAATATGTCTACCTGTCAGTAGCTGATGACATAAAACATCACAGTACAAAAAAGGATATATGTATGAATATCTCTGCTAACACCAAAACCATGTAGCAGAAGCAGCACAGACACAATTATTTACAGTATCCCACTATTCTTTCCCCTTTGAGACCCCATATTGTCAACCTATCTACAGATATCCTGCAGAAACAGGTTGCTAGCTGTAGGTGTAGAACACAAATGCGTGCACTGGAGTACAACCTCCCTGAAATGGATTCACACATTCAATACAGAAGGTCATATTGGGCATGCTCCCACACTTAGAGAAATGAAGCCCATGTCTGACAACAAAATACAGAAGGGTCATACTGGGCATGCTCCCAAATGAAGCCCATGCCTGGCAACAACAATGGACTATACATATCTGTCAGTTGCAGATGTCTGTGGACACACTCCACATTGCACCCCAGTCATGCTTTGCACACACATTGGATAGGAATACATATGTATATCCAAGGACAACACACTATAATAGGTCAAACATGCACATACATAGATGTGGGGAAGAGAGTGACAGGCAGTGACAAGGAGCTTCCCATCATGAGGCCTGTCCCACGCAGCACACATCCAATTGGCCAATACCACATGATGTGCAAATGTCTATCACTGTATACATTTGCTTCTGCTAGCCCTCAGCACTATAGTGTCTGTGGTGCTTGTGATAACTGTGTAACATGACAGTACAAGTCATTATTCATCTTGCAGTTGTATACACAGTCCTGTCAAATGTAAAGTTGTGTGTGACTGAGTGTTGTGTGTGTGCTTCCAGAGAAATGCTTTATGGCCCATTCACACACACTGCCCTCCACATTGCCCTACTTTAGCTTGCCTGCTGATGTCATTCACCTTGAAATACACCTTTGGAGAAAGGCAAGCCCTATAAGTTCTGTGGCGTGTGCTATAACTGTGTAATGCTACAGCGTAATATACTACTTAGGAGTTCTAATCCCAGAATGGCAGCTATGAAACTCTGTCTGCGTGTAGGAATCAATGATTTTGAGGCCATTCACAGTCACTACACTTTCCATTGCCCTACTTTGGCAAGCCTGCTGAAGTCATTCACCTTGAAATACACCATTGGAAGAGGGCTAGCTCTATAAGCTCTGTGGCATGTGCTATAACTGAGTAATGCTATAGTGTGATGCACTAGTTAGGAAAGAGTTCTAATCCCAGACATGACAACTGTAAAACTTTGTGTGTGTGTGTGTGTGTGTGTGTGTGTGTGTGTGTGTGTGTGTGTGTGTGTGTGTGTGTGTGTGTGTGTGTAGGGATCAATATTTTTGAGGCCATTCACAGTCACTACACTTTCTATTGCCCTACTTTGTCAAGCCTGCTGATGTCATTCACCTTGATATACACCGTTGGAGTATGGCTAGCCCTATAAGCTATGTGACGCATGCTATAACTACATCATGCTATAGTGTAATGTACTAGGTAGGTAGGAGTTCAAATCCCAGACATGGCAATTGTGAAACACTGTGTTTCTGTGTTTGTTTGTGTGTGTAAAGATCAATGCTTTTGAGAACATTCACTGTCACTACACTTTCCATTTCCCTACTTTGGCAAGGCTGCTGATGTCATTCACCTTAAATACAGATTTAGAGGAGGGCTATCCCTATAAGCTTCATGGCACATGCAATAAATGTGCTACACTGTAGTAGCAATACATAGCAAGGTAGGGGTTTAAATATCTGTACTGTCGTGTGTGTTTGTCATCAGTATCCTGGGTGGAGGTAGCTGTGATTGTATAATAACAGGACTCATTCCAGGGTAGGTTTTGCAAATTTCCTATATTGAGGACCTACTATATGCCACAATGTCCACCTTACAGGGACAACAGAAGTCAAACAGCAGAGAGGCTGACGTAGAGAATTCATACCCCTACATGTGACATTATGGATCGGTGAACAATATAGACAACCCTTGTATTACCCAGAGAACACTCTCTACCCATATTTCATACACAAATACACTTGGCTAGGCAACAACCACTATATTGGTAGTTCCCTGCATATTGCCCATAGATAGTAACCACTGTGTGATTGCAGTGTACTATGGAGGAGATGGCACCATATGCCATCCCTACAATAGGAAAATAATTGCTTACAGTGGTCCTTTGCTATGTTCCGCACTGGACGCTTGCAACAACTGTAGAGTCTGCAAATGTAATCCACAAAGGGAATACCATGTCTTATACACAGGCCCTGTATGGGCAGATGCCACTAACACCAGTGAATACCTGTATCATACTGTCAATGTAGGTGCGGTCCCAACCTCAGTTCCATAGCCAGTTCTCACCACATTAGGTTAGGAATGCCACATCAGATGATAGCAATCTGTCCACACAACGTGCCCCAGAGACTACAGGTACACTTCTTCATGTCACAGAACTTGCAAGTGGGACATGTGCACAACCTAGACACTGTCCATGTTATGGAATATAGAGAACATACATGGTAAGCATTGCACAGGACTGGCCACCCACAATAGTAACCCAGATGAGTGGATGGTGAATACAATACCCACTTGTGTGGGCCAATCCAGAGAATACACCCCTGAATCTCACTGGAGACCATTGTCATGTGGCCTGATGCTAAGGTATACCCTTTGCCTAGCCTTGTGCAGCCTTCTGGCACAGTCAACTACTACACACATTCAAAGCAATGAACCCACGCATGTCAGTACTGGCAAATGTGTGTCTGTGTATGTGTGCTTGGAGATTAATGATTTGGAAGTCATTCACAGTCACTACACTTCCCATTGCCTTACTGTAGCATGCCTTCTGATGTCATTCACCTTGAAATTCCCTTTGCCCATGTATCAGCCTAATATGCTTTGTGGCACATGTGATACCTCCATAATACTATAATCTAGCAAACTAATTAGTTAAGAGTTCTAATCCTGACCCTACCAACTTTGGTAATGTGTGTGAGTCCCTGAGAGAGTGTGGTTGTGTCTTCATTGACACCTGCTGTTGTGGACAGCCACATGTACTACACTTACCTTATCCCTCCTTTATCACTGTTGCTGATGTCACTCACCTTCAAAGATACCTTTGGAGAACTCTTAAACAATAACTGCATAAAATGTAATAGCAAGCTGTAATCATACAGGGGTTTGAAACCCAATACTGGTAAATGTGTGACACAGATATGTTTAGCTGTCCTTCCCCCTTACTTTGTCTCTCTCACTCCCTCTCTGGTGGATGTGGAAAAGTACACCTGCTTTGCTTAGGCAGCAGCTTGTGTTTTGTAAGTGATGCTCATGATCAGCTGATTGCCTGTGCATGAATTGCGGTCCCCCACTAGCTGATTGCATGTGGAACAGCTGTGGTATCATTTCTATAGCCAACTGCATGGAAATACACTCCTATAAATAAGAACATCATGTGGGTGCTGGCCCTTTTCATTCAGTGCGAGCAGGACTTCATGTCCGTGTTTGACAAACAGCATCACAGGGGGTAGTTGGATAAACCTCTTACAACATACACTCTGGAGACAAGCCAACAAATAGGAGGGAGATGTTCCAGACATGAGGACAGAATGTAAGTATTGCTCTTCTACATTTGAAGTAATGTTGGTGTCTGCATGATTTAATATCTGTCATGGCACTGTTATGTGGTTGGGGAAACTTCCACCAGTCTACAGACTGTGGTAGATGTCATTGTTCTTGGTCTTGTGATATGTGATGTTGCATGCTGCTGCAGTGCATGGTACCCTATCAGGTTACATGTTTGTAGGGCCAGACCGACACATGTCCCATACCACAGTCAGGCATCAGAATACACTGTGTATTGGCCCAGTATAGGTAGGGTTGGTGTGTGAGTGGCACATATGAGGATGGTGTTGTTTACACAGTCCATATACTGTAATATTAAGTATGCTTTCCATATGTGACTGTGGCTGTGTTCAGATTGGTTGTGGGTATGCACTTTCATACAGGTGTCTGTTACTCCATGCTGTTACATGCCTGTAGAGCCTGCTATATTTTCAGGTACATGTGTATTCCCCCATAAGAAATGTAGGCCAGTTTTGTGGCAGTCTGCCTGTAGTTTGCACAGTGCTTTGTGACATGCCTAACAGCTCAGTGTATTTACCCAGTGTGATGTTATGTCTAGATATATGTCACATGTACTGTTGCTGAGCCACCATAACTGTTCTGTATTTCTGGCAAAGCAGTGGGATGCTGTACAGATGTATGTCACTAACCTGCAAGGGCTGTTTATTCTGTTGCTAGGCAGAACATAGGCTGTTGGATACAGAGTGGTTAAGGCAGGTAAGAGCAGCCTGATCACATTCCAGTCTGATATAATAGCAGCATAATGACATTTTTAATAAGTGCATTTAATTCCATGTACATAACATGCATCTATATGTTGTCATTACAGTAGCAAGGGGTGAGAGTCTACTGTCTGGGACACCTGAGATTATATGGCTTGTACAACACTCTTTTCCATTTGAATGTGTTACATACATGGGTAGTATCCCAGGTTATATGCAGTCACACTGGCATATAGTGTATCATTACATTACTACTGTTGACAGTGCTTTCACAGGTGAGAGTAGATTGTAGATTGTAGTACTGGAACCAAACACCCCTGCATGCAACGATGGACTCTGAGTCCTCACTGTCATGTTCTTGGTGTGTGTGCTGTGTGTCATAATGTGTTTCCTACTGGATATTGATCTGACGTGGATATTAACTGTAGCCTACTGTGAGTATAGGACATGTCATTGAGGGCTGCTGTCATGTAGTAATGGCATACCTGTCAGTGTCAGACATCTATCCGTCAACACAGTCATCCTACTGCATAACCAGTTGGCTATCTGATGTCTGTCTGTCCTCTGTACAGATGTGCAGATGTCGGGACTCCAGCTTGGCTGCTTACAGGCAATCTATGCTTGAGTGACACTGACATGTCTGCCCAGCTGTGTTATGAATGCCACAGCTAGGAATCAACATCCTGTATGCACCACATGCCATGGATACCTCAATTACACTACCACAGTCAACAGAACATGCTTGGGTACAGGTCTCCAAGACAGACACTGACCATGTTATGTAATACATGTTGCATACATGTCAACTGGAGCACCTCACTGACCCTCTGCAAGATGCAACCAGATGATTGGATGTTGCATGTAACTCTCACCCTGAGGAACACCCCCATGGTATCTGTTGATAGATGGCCCGCTGGCAAATGGCAGGTGGCATGATTTCACTGTACCCACATCCCCTACTCTTCCCATCTCTCCATGGACAATATCCTGGTACACACCTATGAATACCTGCACCTATGGACCCCAGTACTGACAAATGTGTACATGTGCATTACTGAGAAAAACAGTGTCTGTTTGTTTGTAGACCTGTAGTTGATAATACCCTGAGGCCCTTTACACCCACCGCAGCCCCCATTGCCATAGTTAGATATGGCTGCTGCTGTTATGGACATTTCATGTACCTTGTTACACCCTTCACTCTATGGACTACCTGGAGCTTGCCCTAACAGCACAAGATTGTTGTGCAAATGGGTTGATAGGCATGGGTTACCCTCTGAGTTCTGGCAAGTGTGTGTATGTGTGCAATTGTGTATATTTGTAGGATACAGCATTCTGAGGCCACATTCTCCTAATACAATACACATTGCCACACAGTATAAGGGATGGTGATGTTGCTGACCATAGGAGAGCCATGACAAAGCATCACGCTACTATCCCTGTGGCATGTGCAATAGATGCATATCCCTGTAGTAGCACTCTTGAGATAGACAAGGGGTTGTATTGCAGTCCTGGTCAATGTGTGATGTTGGGTATGTCAGAGTATTATCATGGGTTTCAGTGAGTACAGGTAACTGATAACACTATCCAGCCCAGTGATGCATGTGCTGTGTGCAACTTATCTATAACAGAATGGACACACTGACAAGGTAGTTAACACTGATAAGCCCAGGTCTCTCAGATGTGTGTATGACTGTTCTGTGTTTGTCAATGTGTATATGACAGTACGTCACACTATGTATTGTTCATAAACAACCAGTACATCCCCCAGTGCCATACTGTACAGGGCCTGGTGATGTTCTTCACTTAACATGTAACCTGGAACACACCTCATCCTAAAATCTGTGTGGTGTGTGCAATTAAGGCCACACACATCAGTAGCACTGCATATCTAGGTAGGGATTCTAGTCCCAGTGTTGCCAATTAAGAGTGTGTGTGTATGTGAAGGGATCTACTTCAGTTTGCAGAATATACATATCCAGGAAGTTATCTATTCGAGAACTGCCTGGCAAATGCTAACATTTCACAGGTATCATCCTGTGGAAATTCATTCCATCACAACTAGTAGTAGATGTTTAAATGCCCTCTTCCCCACTGTATAGCTGTACAGTGATACTGGGGTTGGTATATATAGCTGGGAGTGGAGCTTGTGGACATAGCCACCATCATTGCAGTTACTGTTGAGTGTATCCCCCCACTTAGCTGGCTGTAATACTGTACAGTTCATGTTAACAGGTTAAGTATTTGTCAATCACACTGTCTGCAGTTCTACACAACCTCACACCCTCCAAAGGGTAGGGCTGTGCCACCCACAGCAGCACACTTATGTTTACCGGGTTGAGGTTTGCACTACTTTGGGGAAGGGGACATTCTCCCTGCCAGTACCATCTTCAATGACATTAAACTAGCAGACTGCTTATTTCCCAAAGTTTAGTTGTGCCTATTCTGTCTTGGTGGAATTATATAGGCTAAAATGAGTTCCTTGCACTAGTACATGCATCTATGTCTACAGTATTCTCTGTGTATTGCATCAACGCCAAAGCCTCTGTGTGTGTTATACACAAACATGTGGTATGTACCACCCAGTACACTTACCATTGTCCACTGTAGAAGCACTGCTGACATCAGCCACCATGCACTCATCTGTATACACCCCCAGACCTATCAGGCATGTGGCACATGCAGTAACTGTTATACAGACCTGTGACATGTGTTCAGCTGAACCCAGGTTATGGCACAGTCAAGGTGTCACCACAGTGCCATACCCCTTGTAGGAAACAACAGCAGACCAACATCCTACTGACACATGGACACCTACAACACAAACGGAATACATTATGGAGACCACAATCCCTCAGTGTTAATAACAGCTATAATGTATCATGGCCGGACAGCTACACATCCTGACATGTAAGCATTAAACTTTAGTGCTGAAAGCATGTTACACAACATTACATTGGTACACCATAGTACAGTCAACCGGTGCATCAGAAGCATATTAGCCTGTCCCTGCATCAATGTTATGGATGACAGTGATGTGGCACAGGTGTCATCATATGCACAGGGTGTGTTGTTGATTTATCAGAGACCTAGGCTGAGCCATACATTTGACATTGTATGTGTGTGTGTCTGTGTGTGTGTGTGTGTGTGTGTGTGTGTGTGTGTGTGTGTGTGTGTGTGTGTGTGTGTGCGTGTGTGTGTGTGTGTGTGTGAGGGGTTTCATTATTAATTGGGCTGTTGTGATGTGGTGTGTGTAGGTATGGGATTGCCCTAGCTGTGTTGGTGATGTGTGTGTGTATGCATGCACACAGGTCTGCCTTGTAGCTGCCCTATACAGGGGTCTGTTGGAGAGTTGCTGACCATACCTGGCAGGGTGTGCAGTTCACTGTCTCTGCCCACGGACATGAAAACTGTGCCTAGCAGGGGTTCCACAGGCACCACCAGGTACAAGCCAAGATATGGTACTCTCCCCTGATGATGACATATGTCTGCTGGATACAGGTCCCTCTTGGGAATGGCCAGGTTCATGTGCATGTGGCCTGCTGTGTTGTGGTGTGGACATCACCCCCCTGCAGTGCTGGGGCTGGTACAGCCACTACGGGAGTGGCTCTGACTTCTTGCACATCCACGTAGACCTCCAGCTGTTGGTGTTGCTGGCCTACGTCAACGTGGCCGTTGCACTACTCCCACAATATGCTCAAGCACAGACATTCCACAGTCAAGGATTCACACCATCTCACTCAACTGTCTATCCATGACCTCTGCAAAATAACGGTAGGCACCTGAAAGATCATGGATATTGTCAATAACAGTGGAATGAGTAGCCCTCTGCAGCTTCAGATCCTGTCTGGTATACCATTCCATATGTGCCTGTGCCTCCATGATGGCATGAAACATATGTCTGGTGGCACCAGTTGTGGCACTTCTGCCAGGGGCATGATGACCAGCAGCCCTCCTAAGAGCACCAGTAGACATCTGCCTGTGTGGTACCCCGCCAGACATCTGGCTATGCTGCTATGTACAGACACACATGCCATAGACACCACACTGTCCTGTCCCATGCCACCACCTGCCAACTGTCCCTCATCTATGGCCACTGATGATGGGGCATGTATAGGCAATGTGACTGTGTGCGGGGATGGGGTGGATAACTGTGGGATGTCAAACGATGGTGCAGCTTCAACCTCTGACAACCCTGCCTCTGCCTCAACACACCTATCATCATTATCAGTGTCTATATGGACACTAACATCAGTTATCCTGCAGGATTGATCCAGACCCACCTCATCTCCTGTGAGGGGAAAACATGAAACACACTTTAAGACCTGTACATCATTGCTTAACAGTACGTACACACACACACACACACACACACACACACACACACACACACACACACACACACACACACACACACACACACACACACACACACACTTACAGGTGAGGTTGCACAAAGATATTACACACAGACCTCTCATTACCCATCTGTCAACATGCATGACATATGGCACTCAACAGCATGCAGTGCAGCTATAGTCAATCCCTGTTACCAACATTATACATCTCTGTGATGCATGGGTTATGTTAGTAGGTGATGCCCCTTCCCCTGGAACACACTGCACCCATGTAGACAGTATTGCTGTGCACCTGTTCAGCACCCTAGCATGTAATGTGCACCATAACTCACAAGTGTACACACCATTGCTGAATGTGTATATGTGTGTCAGTTATGTTTGCTCTGCTGCTCACAGGTCCTGTGTGTTTGTCCAACACATATCTAGGGAGATATGTGGACAGATGTCATTAGTGAATACCTGATGTCTAATTTACAGATCTCATCATCAGTGGTGCATGTATGGCCAATAAAATACAATTACACTGACAACCTTCAAACCTTACTGTGGCTATGGGGAGTGTACACATCCCTACTGACATGACACCCTCTTCCCTGGTATGCCATGGGGCCACATTACTGCATATGTTAACATTACATGAACCTGATATGTGAAATATGACCTGCACAATCAAATGCAGTATCAAACAAATGTGTTAGTTGTGCTGATGCTGATTGAGATGCATACAATTTGTGGGTGCATAAGTGTGCACACCCTTATGATAGTTTGTTGCACCAACTGTTAAGTGTACTACAGCAGTTACTGTTCCTGGAAGGGGTATACTAGCATGGGCCATCTGTATTTGCCAGTATTTGGTCACTCTGCCCTACAAATGTCCCCCAACTCTGCATGATTGCAAGGTCAACTCAAGTGCACAGCCCTTGGAGGTCACACAGTGCCGTCACTATTGCTGTGGAGTCAGGGTTATGCCTGCCACAATTCATGACCTTGACTGTGTGCAGATACAGCCATTCTTAGCGAACTTTAGATGTCTGCTTCAGTTCACTGTTGTGTTTTAGGATGACACCCCCTCCCCATCCTCATCCTTTTTGCAGATGCTAGACAACTATGGGCTATACATGTGTGTCATTTTGCAGTGCCCCAAATTCTGAACACCATGTGTATTGGCCTAGTCCCTGCTAATGAATGGCAAACATGCAGTTGTACACTGGCACCAGCAAGGTACAGATGGGCATGTTTGGCCTGAGGTGGGGTGAGGTGCTGATTGTGCAGCACCCGTATCTTAATTGATACTGTCTGTAGGTTTCCAACTTGGTCTTGGTACACCAGTGCACATTGCAACACATGCCTTTGGGGGACTTTTGATGTTATGCATACACTACCTGTAGAGAGCTCTGGCTGATGTTTCCTGTGGAACAACTGTCCCATCTGATTACCCTAACCCATGGGCCACACTTATACCAAGTCCAGGCAATTGATGACACAAGTACTGCATAGCCAGTACTTGCTAGACATTCCTGCAACTCTCTCAGTGTTGCGGCATGTTACTAGGCAGCCTGCTTGACCAGTTTGCTGCATGTTTCGTCATCCATCTTGGACGGCCATCTGTTTATTTTTTACATTAATCTTGTCCAATACATTCTCTCCACATACATGACTGTCTGCACTGTTTGACATGGTATATGCAGTGGTGAGGTAAGACGACATGTCCCATTCCTGCATGTTACCTGTTGGGTATGGGATACATTCCATGGCTTGTAAGATGTTTGCAAGCCATGGCTGCCTCTGTTGCAGGTAAGTGGGCACATTCGATGGACAAATGTCTCGGACACCCGACCATTTCTTGATGTGACATTGAGGACCTGTACTTGTTGGAAGGTCCATACTCATGAATAGTGAATGCTGTCAGTACCTCAAAAGCTGCTTCCAGATTGTTTTGTTGCAGTTAGCAATGTTTATATCCTAATTTTTGGAAACGTGTTGTGGCAGTTTTCTTCTTTTATATTTCAATAAATTGGATTTTATATCTGGCAATCTCATCCTTCTTCAGCAGCCTGTAATTACATAGAAAACATGTTGTGGCCATTTTCTCAGGCACATTATATCTGGCGAGCAGTTTTGTGGTGATCCGTTCACTGCGACTGGTATTTGGTTTATTTCTGCTTCCAGAATATGTTATTTGGAATGTATGCATTCATATGCTTCCAGTGTTTGTTAAGGTATGTATTCCCCATATTTGCTGTCCTAACATAGGATTTCATATTCACATTCATTGCTCATGTTAGGACTACATTACAGGTTGTAAAGGTTGTGGGATGTGATATTGTGATGTGCCGTTGTGTAGATCTGTAACAGTTGCCATTGTAATAGTGGTATATGCACTGTTGTAGCACTGTATAAGGGTGATGTTTCAAACATGTTCCTACTGTAGGCCATTTGTCCCACCATTATGTTCATCACTGTGCACACATCTTGCAATAACAGGTTGTTAGTTATATTGCAGGACTCTTACATACCCTTCAGATATGCCACCATGGTGATCACTGTGATGCAGTGCAGTTAACAGCAACAATAAGTGAACATGTACAGCATGCATTATGGGTAGGTGTGTTAATGTGTGCATGGCAAATACCATGGCCATAACATGGGTGGTGTATTGGCAAACCTGAACAAACAACACCATACTCACCAGCTACAGGCTGCTGCCCCAGAGGTATACCAGAGAGACCTAGAGAGTTGTGTGAGAGATGTGATGTCAGTAGCCACACCTGTGGCATTGGTACAGGATGGGAGCAGCATTATAGTACATCAACAGTACAAACCCACAATACAACAGATTATGCACTTCTGTTTATTACTACAATGCAGTAATAGACCATATATATTTTATCCCACATATGCATGATTAAACTCCGAAGATACACATGGATAAGCAACAGTGGTCTACTGATGTGCCCTGTGGCCTTAACTGCACGCTCCTCATCCATTGTGTGGGTAGCACTCACCTCCACAATGCTCTCAGCAGGGTCTTCTGTTTGTGGGTGGGTAGGTGCTCTGAGGCTGGCAAGGAGCTCCTCAGCATGTGTTGGGGGGGCTGGATGGCATGACCCCCCCTGTTGCTAGCTGATCACTCCTAATTACAGCAGCATGCTGACGGGCATGGCAGAGTAGGTCAGTGCACCAATGTCGGACCTGCTCATAACTGCAGTTATGCAGGCCGACATTGTTTACCCTGTGGACGAGCTCATTCCACAGGGTGGTCCTCTCCTTTAGTTTATGGGCTGTAAATCCAAACAGGGTGTGGTAGAGCTGCACCAGGTGTTGTATAATCACCTCATTCTCCTGGAGGGAGTAAACTGGCAAGCGCTCCTGTGACATGGTGCCTGAAAGACATAAAGAGGAAAAAAGGTCTGAGGACTTCATACTGCAAGGATATAATAGTTGTTAATACACATCTCTGTCTCCCCCCCACCATATTTGCAACAATAATCTGAACACACAACTCAATGGGTTTGTTTACAATAAACCTACTGTTGGGATATATATCATATTGTACAACAATTTGTGCAATGTGTTTCTAGTCATGTTCCATGTTGAAACACTATCATTGGTGGCCTGTTGTGAACAATGTCACCTGCATGCCATTGTAAGGGCCACTATGGTTCCATATATGCATGTGTTCTGTTTGGTATGTGACTGCTACAAATCTGGTGTTTTGTGTTAATGGGGAGATCTATGCATGGTGTTAGACATAACCTTGGAATGTGTGGACTATTACTACTCACATATGTTCTACAACTGTGACACAACAGCATGTTTGGGAAAACAGTTCCCATCATAACCACCTCTCCCACTTGATCTGTCCATGTTACCAGGCCACAGCACATCTGGAACCTACCCCGGGACCTCATCATCTACTGGTCCTGCACTACCTTCAGGTGGAACCACCTCAGGGGATGGTGTTCGTCACCCCTCTGGGAGCACACACAGACAGGATCCTGTCACCCAAAGTCAGGTCCAGTTTCTGGTACATAAGAAGCTCCACAGAGACTTGGGGGATGCGCTACACTACCTTGAGGCCCTCAGTACACAATCACAGGGTTTGCATGCTCCTCCTGCTAAGCCCCCAGCCCAGGCACCTTCAGGGCTATGAAGGTGCAGTTGTGACTGCCCATGGGTGTGGACCTTGGTCCCATTATTTCCATATGGGGGCTCATGGGCTTCCACATTCCAAACACCACTCCCCATCCAAGGTGTTTATCCACCACATGTCATATACCTCCCCTGTATGCTGTCTTGTCTTTCTTCCAACCCAACCTACCTCCCCAAATATAACTACTATCCTTCCCCAACATACCAATCCCACCTTCACAAACAAGGGCAATGTGTTCCCAACATGGATTTGACATCAGATATAACTGTCCATTTTGCACCCACTTACTACTTTATATATATATATATATATATATATATATATATATATATATATATATATATATATATAACTGTGTGTGTGTGTTTGTATCTGTACATCTGTAGACATACACACATATATATATATATATATATATATATATATATATATATATATATATATATATAGGTTGCATTCAAACATCAAGTCCACTATCTCTAACACTCCTTCCTCCACAGCTGCACTGCTCTGCCTTTGTACAAAACAGACAGGTGTCACATGTGAACACAGCCTAACATTAGGGGGTATATATAGGGACAGATTTCAGGTAAGCCTATTACATACCTATGGCATTTGTGCATGCTAAATTTCACGTTAACATGACTGTCCTGCAAGTGGTGGGGACTGAAACTCATGTGTCTATCATAATCGCATTACTTCCACCACCAGGTGTTTGCCACACTAATATACATGTCTTGCGGTACAGAACACACACTGTGATGGCTTACATCTTGTCATTCAGTGCTGATTTACACAGCTGACAGGTATTTCCCACTGTCCACAGTTCCAGATGCTATGTCCATAGCAGTTGTTCAGCAGGACATCATTACAACAACAACACCTGATGGCACATATAAATCTTTCCACATCATCTATCCCATTATTATAGACCAAGTACTACATTCAATTATACGCATATATGTTTCACATACCTGTTGTAGTATTGTTCTCTCTTCTGAGTACACTTCTATGTGTGCCCTGTGTTATATAGGGTTGTTTTTTTAGTTTTAGTTGGTTTAGATAATTTTTTTCCCTGTTTGTTTGTTTCTCTCTCTCTCTCTCTCTCTATCCACTACAGGGATTGAGCTGCTTTGAACAGATTGCAGCATGGATTTTGTAGGTGATGTACATGATCAGGTGATTACCTCTGCACCAGTCAGTGTTCACCACTTGCTAGTGGCATGCAGTCAGCTGTGTAGTACTACCAATTACTACTGTCATGGCAACCCGCTACTATAAATTACTACATCATGTGGGCATTGTCACTTTACCTTTCCTGTGTGGAAGACATCCTTCCTCTGTGTGGGTGGCAGTGTTACAGACAGCAGGTAGCAATACCTCTTACAACAGGACTTGCAGACACAGGTCAACTACATATTTGTATAAGGCTCCAGACCTACAGACAGTGAGTAGTGATTATATGCATTGTATTCCACTAGTTTTACAGGTTTCGTGTGTACATGCTAGTTTAGCATGGAATGCAGTCTGTCTGCATAGCTCTCAACTGTGGTTCTATCCACATGATAGCCAGAGGATTGGCTGTTATGTTTTGTCTGTTTACCACACAGGTCTTGTCTCTGATATATCAGTGGCATTCTGTCTGTTGAGTGCTATCAGTACATGGCTACATCCATTTGTGTTTCTGACATCATATTCCTGAATAAGGGTATGTTGCAACCAATCCTGCAACACCAACAACTTTCACAGTGTATAACAACAATATTGCAAATATGGCCCTGTGTTCCAGCCTCTGTCCTCCACCTATATACCAGGCTTTGTCCATATGTCATGCAGTAAGAGGTTGTTAAGTAGTGGCCTATCACTATGTAGTGCTGGCATTCCTGCCATCATTCCTGTGATGTTGAGGACTCCCACACATATTGTGGAGTAGAGTCTGTATATATGTGGGCTACAGCTGGAAAAAATGTGTGTGACCTTGTACAGTCCAGGAATCAGTGTATGTAACACTATTATATGTCATTGTAAGTCATTCTATGAGGGATTGGGTATGCACCATTTTTAACCTAGGTTGTAACAACATGTCAGGGATATCATTAGTAAGACACATTAAGGTATATGGCTGTACATTTTCATACATTTCACCATGGGAGCAGTGGTGGGCTAGTGCTTCTGTCTTACAGACAGTTCTGTTTGTCAGTGTGATAGTGATGTTTTAAGTTAAGCATTGTTATGTAACAGATACATTTTCATTGTGACAACTTAATTCTTTTCCCCCTAGGGGTTGAGTCCAGAGTGTAATTGGAGGCTGCTGAACTACATCTGCATTAATTAGTGTTGATTGATTCTTATCTTTTAGGCCAGTGTTTCTTTACTGTTGTACTACTTGAAGGCCTTGGCCTGGACAGCAATACATGTTATGCGTTCAGATTACTGTATAAAATGTTTTGCATGAGAGTTGCATTACTCAGTTAGTATGTATTTCAAACACCTAACTGCTATATGAAATGGCATATACAATTGAAATAGTACAAAAATAAACATTTCCATGTATGCAAACCTGTGTGTGGTGTCATATCCTTTGACTTCTCTGTGGGTATATGTTTCATGCAATAATTGTCTTTTGTATGAAAAAATCAAACACTGTCCATTTTAAAAGGTGGCAACTATATATATATATATATATATATATATATATATATATATATGTATATATATATATATATACATACATATATGTGTGTGTGTATATATTTATCATTGGAACATTCTACATTGTACATTCCCTATGGTAGACAGACTGTTCTGCATGATATGTTATTGATATCCTGACATCGCACAGCTGAGCTGGATTACTGCTAACTTCTTGTGGCTATGCTATGTAGGGTCCATGGTAGGAGACTTGCAAGTGTTGGTATTGTGTTGCAAGGCAGATCTATTTGGCTGTGGAGGAAGGGATGATATCAATAATTACAAGAGGTACTTAATTTGGGCTCCCTCACCCCCATTAATGGTGCCTTATGTCATATATGTATTTGTTGTGTTCTTTTATATATATATATATATATATTGTTTGAAAACTCACTTGATTGAAAATGAAATTACTCGGACCACTTCACTGAAAGCTCACTTCACTGAAAACTCACTTGACTGAAACTCATTTTGTTGAAAGTCATAAATGGCCTTTTCCCCACTGTAGTGCGTCCCTGGAGTTAGTTTATAAAGTAAGGGGGTGTGGGGGGTGAAGCCCCCACATATCTTGGTTATATATTCTCTTTTGGAAACAGTTATTTATTGAACATGTAAGTATCACTTTGAATAGTTTAAAATGTTTATAATATGTGGGGGGCTATGCCCACACACCCTCAATGTGGGGGCTGTGCCCCCACCCCCCTAACTTTATATACTAACTCCAGGGTCGCACTACAGTGGAGAAAAGGCCATTCATGACTTTCAACGAAATGAGTTTCAAAGAAATGAGTTTTCAGTGAAGTGGTCCTAGTAATTTAATTTTCAGTCAAGTCAGTTTTCAATCAACCGTAGTAGACCCATATACATATATATATCTTTTTTATATATATATATCAGATTTGTTTATAGCTGAAATGACTTAGTGGTAAATCACTTTGGCTATAGTGTGCAGGGTTTGAGGTTTGAGACTTACAAGGGCTGATTATTTTGTTGCTGGACAGAACAGGGGCTGTTGTAGACAGAGTGATTTAGGCACTTTAAAGCAGTTGTAAGTGGGTTTACGTGGGTTTGCGCAGAGTTAAGTGACACTTACGTAAGCTTATCTTCGCTTACGCCCGCTTACGTCTGCTTATGGCCACTTTAACCCGTGCTAATTTCAAATAAAGAAAAGAAAAAACAGGGAGATAGGAAAGTGGTAAAATTGGGGCAAGCAGGGGGACAAACAAGACGTGAAACAAGTAAGGATGTGCAGGACAGGTGTAGGAAAGGTCCATAGCTCTACATTTCTTTGGCAGCAACAGCTGCTTTAAATGTGGGCAATTTAGAATTTGGAGCCTCACCCCCTACAAGGAGGTATGTGGACATCATACAATATGGATATTGGTAGGGTTAGATTGTGTGCTGGGTACATGTCTCTGGGCGAAATGCAGATCTATGTATGGGATGTGTTTTTTTTGTGGGACAGATGCCCTTTTTTTAAGGTGAGAGTGGGATGTTAAGGGAGGATTATTGGTAAGTGTGGTGAGGAGGTTTGGTAAGAGGGGTTACATTTGCAGACAGACAAGACAGACAAGACAGCAGACAGGGGCGGTGTATGACATATGAGGTATAGACACCTTGACGGGGGGGTTAGTTGGGAATCTGAGGCTCATGAGCCCCCCGGATGGTAGTAGTGGCACTGATATCCCCACCCGATGGTAGTCACCACTACTCCTTCACAGTCCCGAATGTGGCTGTGCTGGGGGCTGAGCTGGAGGGGCTGCCTGCCCCTCTAGCTGTGGCAGCCTGCCCTCCACCTGTCTCAGCCTGTCATCAGCCTCCATCTATAGGACACTGCACACCAAAAAAAATTTTTCTAAGCTTGTTTCCTGCCTTTCCTGGAATTCGTCTAGTCCAGATACAGATTTACTGTATCCAGGATTGTTTGTAAGCTTCTGAGCCCCCAAGCCTTTCTGTGTTAGAGGGAAGCCTTCTAGCTTAATTTTGTTTCTTAGAACTAGCCAGGTTTCTAGTTTCAGCACTCATATCTGTTTCTTTGAGCTCAGCATTTTTTTCAGAAGTCATTGTAAGCACTAAATAAGGTACAAATTACTACAGCACTCAACTTTCATCACTTGTATAGAGCAAAACAGTTTTTAGTAATTAATAAATAAGCACCTATCCAGGCATGTCTAAGGTTCAGCTCCTGGTATTTTCTCTTGTCTACCTGATGAATCTGGGCATCTTGGGGCAATGCAGCAATTGCCTCATGTACATAGAAAACCCTCTCCTCCTACTAGCCAACACTATAACATGTGAGAGATGTACTTATATAGCCAAACTGGAATCAAAGCTCTCTTCACCAAAGACTGGACTGGACTGGACAGTCAAGAGGAGAAGGTAAACACTTGCACCACACCACACTCATCACATAGTTCCTTAAAACCTAAACCACCAAAACACACACATAGCAACACAAAACACACACCTACATTCGCGGAGGCTCTCAATAAAAATCTACCCAAGCAACAGGGACCTCCAAAGCAGAAACACAAGCAACTGCCATCCCCCAATACAACCCAAATGACACATAGCCCACAAACTCAATGTGCCACTCAATCACAGCCCATAATACATAACAACGTACCCAACACTCTAGTCCTAGGTGACTCTACAGTCAGGAACACTGATGTTCCACTCAACAGGCTAAACAAGGAGAAAGTTACTGTCAGCTGCCTGTCAGGTGCCAGGATCTGCCACATAACGCACTCACTCAGGTCACTCCACAACAAGTACAAATATGACTCTGTCATTGTCCATGTTGGTGTGAATGACCTGAGATGTACCTCCCTGGACTACATGAAAAGAGACATGGAGGCACTGTCCGATCTTGTAGCCCAGGCAGGTATGACCCTAGCCCTGAGTAGCATCCTGCCATCACCCAGAATGATACCACAGTACAAGGACAAAATGATTGACTTCAACAATTGGCTAAGCTTCTTGTGTCATTCTAAGGGGATCTAGTATCTGTCTGTCTGGGATGACATGATCGGCAGACCACGATGCTTTGCTAGAGATGGCCTGCACCTGTTGCCCTTAGCAGGATACTGGCTAAGGCTCTTGCCACTTCTATAGTGCCTTTTTTAGGCAAGGTTCAAATGACAAATTCACCACCATAACAGGTACAAGCAATCAAAAACTGAGAGTAATGCTACTTAATGCTAGAAGTCTAAACCTCAAAATGCGCTCACTCGAGGCACTCCTTAAAATGGAGAACAAAGACATCTGTGCAGTGACAGAGACCTGGTTCAGGGCTCCAGAGAGCACCCCTGCATTACCAGGCTATAATTCATACCACACCTTTCGGCCACCTAACCTGCACCGAAACACTAAAGGCGGAGGCGTGTCCATAGTCATTAAGGATATTCACACCTCCAGGCTAGTTGCTCATCATTACGCATCTGAGATTATCCAAGTACAACTAACTCTGGGCAAGACCGCAATCCAAATTGTAGCTTGCTACACATCCCCCACCATGCCCAGGACTTCCACTCCTCATTTCTTGATACGCTGTAAAATATTATGGTACAACCTGACACCCTAATAATGGGCAATTTCAACTACCCCACCATTAACTGGGAAAACTACTCATGTACCAACTCTTGTGCTCAACATTTTCTGGAATTCATAAATTCCAATGCCGTGGATCAACTTATCCACACCCCCACCAGTGGCAACAATATCCTAGACCTGGTCATTACCAACATGAACAACCGGGGTTCCACACCTGAGGTCAATTCCTCGTTGGTCAGATCCGACCACAAGCTAATCACCCTAGACATCCACATCCCACCCCCACCTCCCATTAGGGAAAACACCATAAAAAAATTCTCCAAAGCCAACTTCACACCTCTTAAGACAGAAGTGGCAAACTTCACGACACCCAAGCTGACGGACAATAGAGGTATGACTGCTGAATTCTATACAAATGCACTTTATAAGCACTTACAGAAGTGCATGGATTGTGTAATCCCTAACAGAACCAAGATGCTATTCTCCAAAAAAAGGAAGCCAATCTGGTGATCCCCTGCCATAAATAAATTCTACAACAGAAGAAGGAAACTGTTGCAAAAAAGAGTAAAATCCCATGATTGGAGGAACTCCATGGTCAGCCTTACTAGGAAGCTGAGATCCCTCATAAAATCCTCCAAAGCTAGTTACGAAAACAAAATCACCACTGATTCTAAAGACAACCACAAAGCATTCTATAGCTATGTCAGGAATCTCAATGGCAACACTCAGATCTGCTCTGAGTTACAGCACAATGGCACTAAATATACAGAACCAACTGATATTGCCAACATCCTGGCAGATAGGTTCAGTGCTAACTTTACCCCTCTCTCACCCCCTATAAGGCCCATCTCTATACCAGAAGAATGCAAAGTTCCTGTAATAATGGCTACACAGGTAAAAACCCACTCTCAAAGGCAAGAACACAGCATCCATGTGACCTGACAACATCCCAGGCTGGGTTCTATATGAACTACAGAACAAACTGGTAGCCCACCTAATTATCATGTTCAATCATAGCCTCACCTCAGGCTTTGTGCTCACTGAATGGCACATAGCAACAGTTATCCCACTCCATAATGGGGGAGCCAACATGGACCCTGGGAACTACCGCCGCATTAGCCTGACAAGCCTGCTATGCAAGGCTATGGAACATATCATCATGCACCTTATAAACAATGACACTGGTAATCTCCAAACTCTGGATCCTACCCAGTTCGGGTTTGTAAAAGGCAGATCATGTCTTCTAAACCTGATAGATTTCTTTGAATTGGTTGCCAAAGCCATAGATGAGGGTGATGTGGTTCACACAGCCTAGCTAGATCTCATCAAGGCTTTCGACACCATCCCCCACTCTGGAATGATAGATAAACTCACTAAACTAGGTATAAATCCCTATGTCACAAGATGGTTTGCCAACTAGCTCACTGACAGAACCCACACTATGAAAGTAGCAGACTCTAAATCCAACTTCAGACCAGTGACAAGTGGAGAACCACAGGGATCAGTCCTTGGTTCTCTCCTGCTTGGTATCTACTTCTCTGAAGTACAGGCTAACACAGAAGGTCATTGGCTAACAAAGTTCACAGATGACTGCAAACTAGGAGCCATAATCAAAACTCCTAACAATGTGGACATCCTACATAAGAGCCTCACTGAGACAGATGCCTGGTGTCAAAGCCATGGTCTCAAGGTCAATGCCAAAAAGTGCATTGTCATCCCTTTTGGTAAAAACTCTGTACCCATGAACTATCAGATAGGAGGCAGTCTACTGAAAAGTCACTGAAAGTGTGATAAGAGACCTTGGGACACAGGTGGACAGTAGTCTCTCCTTTGACAATCACATCACCACAGTAGTCAGGAAATCATTCTACATGGCACACCTCATCACAAAAGGTTTCTCATCCAGGAAAAAAGAGGTCATTGTTCTCCTATACTCATCACTCATTAGACCCATTATAGAGTACAAGGCCCTTTTTGGTATGTACCTCACAAGACATCTACAACAACTGGAAAGGCCGCAGAAATACCTCACAAAGAGGATTATTGACCTCAAACAGATGCCCTACGCAGACCGTCTAAAAAAAATCCAGCTTTACTCTGTCGCATATCGCCTACTCAGAGGTGATCACTGCCTAACATACAAAGCTATGTCAAACCCAGAGCTGTTGGATATGCTCCACTTAAAGAAATCCCAATCCCTCTGAGCTACATGTTCTAGGGACCTAAACCTTGTCACCACAATAAACAGAACATGCTGGAATGATAGATTCCTGTCCCAAAGACTTCCCATACTCTGGAACAAACTACCTATCTATATCAAACAAAGCTCCTTGTTAGCACTCTTCAAGAAAAATCTTGATGATTGGATGGGAGACAAGAAATTCACCCCGGGGATCACTTCTGTGGCTCTGCTTGACAGAGGCACAGGAAAATAATTTTCTTTGGTAGCAAAAGCCAGGGTACCATTTGGCTAGGCTAATATAGGCCCTAGGGCCAATAGCCTAGTACCTACCTATGAACCTATGAACCTATGCCACAGACCTCATCCCAGGTGACAACGTCCTCATCGGACCCACTTGTGGGTGGGGGGCGAGCCCCATCCCCTGCAGCGGTTCTACCCGAGAGTTTTGCAGGACCAGCAGATGAGGAAGATCTGGGTTGGGTCCCAGAAGAGCTGGGACCTGGTGCCTTGGCCAGGTGGAGTGGGAGAGGCAGATCCACTGGGATCTGCCTTCCCATATGTGCTATGGTGTGGAAATTAACAATGAATATTGGTTACTCATGCACAACACATTACAACATTAGTCAAACTAGCATGCATGGATATTCCCATTAACCCAAAACAGTGCAATTATAAGAGTGCCATAGCAAACAGAATCCATGAATATATGGAATGGCATCCAGGGTTGCCACAGCATTCCAGTTAGTGGTATGTCAGGCAGGCAATAAGATGATTATTCAACAGTTGATATTAGTATGCACACAGTTTAAACAATGATAAACCAAATGGAACAATGGTCCCAACAGTAGAGGTTTGTTTAGGAACATATCAATGTTGGTTTTAGTATGATGGTTGGGTCACTTGAGTGGTGGGGGAAGGGAACAGATTCAATTAACAACTGCTATCAAGTATATTTGTCAGTACACTACTATTCACTACTCTACATTCTGACCACACGTACACTCTACCTGGGCCATGAGGCTGCTACAGCACACCAACAGCTGCAGATATCAACAGAGCAATTGTACCCTTATTTTAGTTATGCATATCAGACCTGTTTCTATACCGATTTCTTTACCTGTGGGCCTGTCCAGATGAACTGTGTGCACATTACATTGCTGTTTCTACACATATTTCAGATTCACATATTAGTTGAAGGCCCTGGAGTGTGTGTTGTGTCTTTCACATACATCTACTGGGACACTCTCTGTGTGCAGGTTTCTTGTCAGCTAGGGAAACTATCAGTGACAGCATGACACTTGTGGGGCTTGTCTGTGCCAGATTGCAGATTGTGGATGTCTAGCTTGCATCTATTTGTAGGACCGGGGCTGGTCAACCCAGCAATTGTACATCTTCCATAGTGATACACATCATATTAGTATTTCTATTCAGATTGCTTTACCTGTGTGCCCTGTATGGAAAATGCATGTGTTGCAGTACATTATTTTTTCTATTCAGATTGCAGTTTAAAACTGTAGAACCAGACTGAGATGTTAGTGATGGTCCCTGATTCGAACCGTACTGTGTGTGCAAAACTGAACTACAGGCCTAGTCCTTATCAGACTGAGCTACTGGGGAAGTGCTCTGTTTTGTTTGTGACATTTCTATCTAGTACACATTTTTGTGCACAGTACTTTTATTATCACATGTTGCATTATTTGTTTCCCATTTCCAGTACATTTTATGCATACACAACAGATATTGGTGTCACTGTTTGTGAAACGTGCACGTTAGCTTTATTGCACATTTGACTGTTTTACAAATACATACTGCAATTTAGATTCCAGAGTACACAGTGTAGGTTTTAGGTCTGCACCTGTTAGCCTTATACATTTCTCAGTACATTCACAGCTACATAAGGCTGAAATGGAAAGGTTAACAAAGGACAATGCTGACAGACAAACAAGTAAAACGCATTCTGATGGGAATATGTACTGTTGCTTTTTTCCAGTTATTTGACATACCCATGCTAAAGTATGCAGACAAGCAGTGCTAAATCAGTTCACCTCAGTTAATGCATTCTGCAGGACATACATATTTCTATTTATCAGGTACAAGTGAGATGACACACACCAGAGTTTGGGAATCACCTTTATTAGTTTTGACATACTTATCTGTGTACAACTCAGAAATCCACAATTGCAATTCCTGCATGATCTGCACAGGGGAATGCTTTTCATTTCTAACTGTTACAGTAGTCCTGACATGGCACTTTCTTGGCAGGTTCACTCAGACACACTCATACATATTCTAATATTCCTCTCCTGCATATTGTACTTTGTTTTGCTATTGATATCTGTCTTACACAGCAGCTGGGAATACTCCATTCTAACACTGGCAGCCTGACACAGGCATTTATTCCTGACTTTTACAGCACAATTATATATACAAGCAGTACTACCATTACTATAATTTTGATTTCTTACTGGTAATAGTAGGGGGTATTCTGTACTCACTATACTGCCGACACAGCTGGGCCAGTTGCCGTGCATGAGCCTGCACATTGTGGGACCTCTCCACAGCAGCTGTATGGGGAGACATCACACATTAATCACATCTGCACAGTCACAAGTTGAACATTTTCCATACTTAGAGATACATAAGATTGCATACTTACAGACAGGTGGGACATCCTGTGCTTGGGCATCTTGGATCCACTGGTCCAAGAGTGCACTCCTCCTCTGCTTCAGGTCATTATTGTGATGACTTACCTGCTTACCAGTCTGGGGTATGCCAGTGGCACTGGTGAGATCACATGCAAGCTGGTCCCAGGCCTCCGCTTTGTACTGCAAGCCCTGGTATTGGCCCTGCAGCAGCCTGCTGTCATGGTTTTTAACTAGGAGCCCAACCATGACCCTGGACTCCTGGATGTCCAAACATTGCGCTTGGAAGCACATACTTTCTCTGACACCAGCCATTTCGGTCCTGCTTTGTGCAATCCCAAATTGTTATGGCTATATTCCTGCCTGTGCAGTTTAAATAGGACTGCTTTCCCACACATTTTCATGATTGGCCAGTTTTAATATGCTGCACTATGCTTAGCTCCACGCAAATCTGCATAGCAATGCTTACGCCAGCTAAGCAGAGCTGAATGCAGGTAAGCAATGTTTACACTAGCAAAGCATTTCTTAAATCTATTTTTTTTTCATTAAAATTATACATTTTTTTACATTTACATTTTACATATTCCCACCCCAACTGTGCTATATGTGAGACATATGATTGACATCTATCATTCAAATTCCTTAAAAGTTTATTAAATAATTTGGCTTAGGGGGGATTTGAACTGAGCATGTTCTGCATACTATACCATGGCAGTACCACTATGCTACAGCAGCTTGATGATGTTTTTTATCACAGCAGCACTTATCTATCATTTTCAGGATTTCAGCCAGGCTAAGCATAGAGGTGTGCTGCAGAAACAAGCTGTGCGGCGCTTAAACTTTGGATTTACTTAATGAAAAAAAAATATTATTCCATTTTTTATTTTTTACTCCTTTCCTCTTGCCCTACTGCTTCCATGCATGCAGGGCAAGAGTGCATACATTTGGGGGTGTGCACTTGAAGGCTGCTGTTTTCTATAGGTGTTTTTATTTTTTTATTTTCAGTGTCTGCAGACACTGAAATGTTAGCTATTAACATTTCAGTGTCTGCGGACACTCGTTTACTATATAATATTATATCCAGGCTTTAATATTATATAGTTTGATACTCATCCATCTCAGAAAGTGCTGTACAGCACTTTCAGAGCAAAGGGGATGTGTTTCAGGTGCTGGGGCTGCTGACACACCCCCTGCACTCGTTCCTGGTTTGTGTCCATTTAGTTTAGATAGCAGTGCACCTTCATACATATGCAAGGCACGCTGCTATCCTAAATGGGCACAAACCACTCCGTGCAAGTATAGCCTTATTCTTGCATGGAGCTTCCTGAATTCAGGGGAGAGTTTTTCTACAATCAGTGTGAAACCTATCTTGCAGTGTTATTTTCATAATTTCTGTGTGTGAAAGTCTGTAGTTTATTAGAATCAGTTATTCAGTGTATAGCTGTTTTAAATCATTTTATTTATTATTAAATATTTTACTACCTTTTATTGTAGCTGGTTATTTATAAAGTACTTTTAGTAACCTGAGAGTGTTTATTCTTATTGTGATAACACCAGGGGCACTCCAAAAAGCCTTACTGTCAGATTACATGCTACCATTTATATCAATATTTATTTTACTTAATATAATTGAATGCCTCCTTTGAAGGGTATTGCTATATTTGACTGGTGGCAGCCATTACCTTGTAATTTGAGAAAGATGACATAGCAGGTAAATCTGTGCCAGTATTTCCCAAGAGTGTTTGTATGAGTGAATATCAAATATTTAAGAGTGAGTGTGTCAAATATCTAGAACTGGGACACAGTGCTCTGCAGTGGTTAGTGTGAATACTCATTTGGGGACCTGGAGTGAAGTATATAGTCAATTTCCAGGTTTGGAGACTGTTCCTGGTGTATTCTTAGGGGAAATTGTGTGTTTCTATCCCTGCTTTCAGTGACAGTCCCATACCAGAGACAGTGGTGATGATGGCGGCTCCTTAGTTACTGCCCCGGGTTTAAGTGGGGTTGTCACAACTGGAAATAAATTTACCAAAATAGATCTAGGGTGGTGATTTCTTACTCTTGTTTGGAGGTGTTAATGATCTATGGGTTCTTTCAATGCTATGTGAAAAATCTTCTTGAAGATTTAAGATTTTTTGAATAAATGTAGTAAGAAAATTAATCACATTGTTTCTTTCAAGTTTTTCTTGTACACTGTACACTCTTAGATTGTATCTTCTTACTTTGTTTTCAAGTTCATCAACTTCTTCACAAGCCAGGTGTTTTGTTTTGATAACATTGCAGTTTGTGACTCCTGTTCTCTCAATCTTCCATCACAATAATTTAGTGCTTCTTCCATGTCAGTAATTTTAGTATTCTGTTGTTTTACCATTTCCCTCAAAAAATGAATTTGTTTGTTATAGATTTCTTTAATGAAGTTAATTTTAGCATCTAGTTTATCCATTTTCAAAGAGATCTCTTGAATACTTGAGGCTAATGATTAAATTTATTTTTTTTTCATATTATTTCTTGATATTGTGACTTGGAGTACTCATTCTGGATGTAAATAGGTTCATAGGTTCATACTTGGCTAATGACCACCAGGATCTTTATAAGCCAAGCCATGCAACCTAACCCAGTTTTGTCCCCAAGTACCTTGGCCTATATGGTGGAATATATTAGTATGTAGATAGCTATGTGAGGGTATGTTAGTTGGGGATTAATTTATGTACTGTCGACCTCTGTCCATCCAAGATATGGGGCCAGACCTGGAGTGAATTTGTAATTTCCCATCCAATGATTACAGTTTTGTTTGAATAAGGTCAGAGATGAATTCTGCTTCATGTGGATGGGAGCTTATTCCATAGTGTGGGGGATCCTTTGGGATACATATCGGTCTTTCCAGCACGTTCTATTTATGTCATATGCAAAGTTGAGTTCCTTGGATTTAGTTATGTCACATGCAAAGTTGAGTTCCTTGGATCTAGTGTTTCTGGCACTGTTTATTTTGTGGATATGCAAGCGATCTGTCAAAGTTGGATCTGAGGATACATTATATACTAGGCATTGATTGGCTGTCAGTAACCTGTAGAAAACTGGCTACAAAGATAGGGACTTAAGGTGATCTGTGTAGGACAGGGCATTTGTTCTCTGACTTCTCCTGGTGAGTAGCATTTGAGGGCATTCCAGCTGTTGTAAGTGTCTGGTTAGGTCCATGCCAAAGGAGACATTGTACTCACCGATCAGTCTGATAAGGGCTGAGTAGAGTGGTACAATAATTTCGTTTGACCAGGATGCCATACCCTCGCTGATGAGTTGAATGACAGAATGAATCTCTTATTATCTGAGCTATGTATTGGTTGAAGCCATATTCCTTTTTAAATACTTTCCCAGATCCCTACTGCCAGGTCAAATTTTAAGGGTTATTGATGGAGTAATTAGCTGGGTGGGCAATTTTCCAAAGGGTGCTATAATGCATTTTTTTTTTGCCTTGAGATTTAATCTGTGGCTTTGACACCAGTCATTTGTTTATGTTAGACCCTCTTGTAGGATGCTGGTGTCATGGGGAAATGTATGATAGCTCCAAAATTACAGGCATCTGTGAACTTGGTGACCTAGAGGCCTTTGACATTAGTCTTAACTTCCAAGACGTAGATGCCACACTGCAGCAAGCCTAACATAGAGCCCTGGAGTATTCCGCTGGTGAATGGTCTCTTGGTGGAGGTAATCACACCAATCCTTACTTCTTGGGTCCTATCTGTGAACCAGCCTGCAATCTAGTGAGTTATGTAGAGATTTATTGCTAGTTCTGAGAGTGTTTCAATAATACCTAAAAGGGGTACTGTATCAAATGCTTTGGCCACGTTAAGGTATGTGGTATGCACCATTTCTCCCTCATCCATAGCTTTGGTGACCTTCTCAAAGAAGTCATCCAGGTTAAGTAGGCAAGACTTTCCCTTAACAAAGCCAAATTAGGGAAACTCCAGTGCCTCTAGGTTGCCATTGCCCTTGTTGATCATTTCCACTATCCTTCATTCCATGGCTTTGCATATTAGACTTGTCAGAGTGATGGGTCTGTAGCACCCAGGGTCAGTTGATGGCCCACTCTTATGAAAAGGGATGGCCTTTGTAGCCCTCTATTCACCTTGCATGAAACCTGGTTTGTGGCTGTAGTGGAAGAGTGCTTCAATTGGTCCTGCTAGGTCATGTTTTATGCTATTTAGAAGGCATGGGATATTGTTGGGGCCCACTGAAAAAGTGTTTTTGAATTTAGCAAGCACAGCCTGGACATTCTCCCTGTTGATAGCTGTGTAGGATATGTTGGAAGGGGGAAGTAGATTGGGAGTGGGGGGAGGTGAAGTTAGAGCTAAATTTATCAGCCAGTAGAGTTACTATATCATCCGTCAGTAAAGGTTGTGCCATTTACGACCAGTTCTGCATACTACAGAGTGTTACCTGTAAGTTTCCAGATAAAGCTGAAGAAAGCCTTGTCATTGTCTTTAGCTTGGGGTGCTCTCCTGTCCTTGTAAATGACCCTGTTGAACTAAATTAGATGTTTTAGTTACTTGTTTAGTTGAATCAGAGAGCTCTTGTCTCTATAAGAGTTGCTCATTTTGATTCTGGCCATGACTTTTTTTTGTTATATACCCTGTTATGGCAATGATTCCACCAGTGAGGTTTGCTTTTGGTGTTACATTTGGCTTACATCTTGTAGAAACAGTAGCCTTAGTATAGCCATTTAGACTCCAAAACTAGCTGTGTTCTCAGGGTTTGAGGAAGCTGGGAATTTTGTCAAACTATCACTTAAAATGATGTGGTTTCCTTTAGAATAGTTCCTAACTGCTACCAGTTTGTTGGGTTTTCAGGGTTGATTTCTATTTCAAAAGCAACATCTTTGTGGTCCAACTTCTCCAATAAGGACATGACAAAGGGGAGGGTACAATGCTCTGCCATGTTGATGATTACTAGGTCCAGTATGTTTGATCCTGTGGTTTAAGTGTGCATTACACATTATCTGGTCCAGGGTATTTATGCTGATAAAGTCTAGGAAACTTTGAGCCTGTGAGTTAGATGCCCAGTCTATAGAGGGGTAGTTAAAATCTCCCATAAACAGAGTATTTGGTTAAATGTTGAGTGACATTAGTCTGTCTAGGTAAGAGCTGTGAGCTTCTTGAGTCATAGAGGGTGATCTGTAGCTGGCAAAGATATGGTAAGGAACCTTTTCTATGAAGACTTAGATGTGGAAGAACTCCAGGCATTCCTCCCTTTTAATCAAGCTGTAATTGTTTTTGTTAATGTAGATTGAAACACCTCCACCTTTAGCCCCTGTCTGTGCTTCTTTTAGCTTAAAAGTCTGTAAAAGGCACTCTACCCTGCACTGCTGCAGTTGTTTCTGTGGCCTTAAATGAAATCTCCTTAACAGCACAGATGTCCACATTCTCCAGGAGAGCATGAAGGGCTATGAGTTTCTTGTTTAGGCTCCTAGCATTGAGCAGTAACATCTTAAGGTTGTTTGAGTTTTTTTTTTGCTATGTTGGTAGTTTTGTCATTTTGACATCGCCTATAAAAGACTCAGGGGTGGGGGTAAAGTTTTAGCCAGTATCCAAAAGCCTACAGAAGAAAGGTGCATGCCATTCTTAGCAAAGCAACGTGGTCTGTTAACCATGCCCTCCCATGCAGAAGACATTGGATCCCTCTGGAGATACACAAGAAACTAAGCCAACTATTAAAATCAATAATTGTTTGTTCATACTACGGCATCATCTTTGCTGAAGATAGAATGCTGCTCAAATCAAGGCTTGTACCTGTCTGAAGCACATTTTCAGAGAGATCCATAATGTCTCTTTTTGTAAGGCCATTGAGATACATCTCAGGTCATTTACAGCCACATGGACTGTAATAGAATCATATTGGTAGCTACGATGCAGTGACCTGAGTGCCTGAGTGATATTGCTTATCTTAGCTCCAGATAGGCAACTAACCGTTGTCTTCTCCTTGTCCAGCTTGGTGAGAGGGGCATCTGTGTGTCATACAATAGAATCCTCTATGAAAATATTACTAGGTAAAGTGTTTGCTTGTCTTATGGGTTTTGTTCTTGGGGGATCATTGGGTATAAGCTTGTGTGTGGTGTTAGGTTTTGCTTCTGGTGTGCGATTTAGTGATTGCTGAGCATAGATGTTGTTGTTTGATGGCTTAGGAGGTATGTGGGGTTTGGGGAGGTTTCTTTTAAGTACCTCAGCATAAGGAGGTCTATGTGAAAGGTATGTGTGAAGGATGTAGTGTGTGTGTTCTTGACAACCTTGTTTGTAAATGAGATGTTTGTCTCCAAGAAAGTTATGCATGTACATCTCTTGCATACTGTATTCATTTCTTTAAGGATTAAAATACAGTCTGTGTACATTAGAGAATTGCTACATGGTTTAAGGATGTGCATATCTACCAAGCTGGCTACAGAGACATTAGGAAATTGCATATCCATTTTGTCAGGACCTGTATTACGGTTGGGATATTATGGTTTAGAGACTTGGTTTTACAGGGGTCACCTGAGTGGTGTCTACGGTTAAGACTAGATGCAGATAGTGCTATAGTCTAGTATTAGTGCTGTTTAACATGATAACTAGTTGCCATAAGCTTAACTTCATGCAAAGCCTTTCTGTGTTACAGGTTAAAGTCCTAAATACTAGCTTTAAAGGTAAATTTTACAAAGTAAGGATTTGCTACTATACAGGGTACAGCTAACTACCACTGCATGGTGAGTAGCACTGCACAAAAGTGACTAATTTATAGCAGATGGAAAAAATGTTGAAAACTATCTCCTCTGCTCTTTTCCAAATAAATGACTATCATTTTAACTCCCTGCAGTATTTCCCAACTGAAATAAACCATGTAAACAGATTTTGCCACAGGATAGATAATTCTCTAATTTCTTAAGGTAAAAGCACAGCAAAAGTAACTTTCAAGTACAGATTAACACCAAGAACTAAGTCCCTAAAAGCCCTCTGGCTGTTAAAATAATCTCACTTTAACCCTCCCTGTTTGTTTTTTGACTTGGACAGAACAGGCTACCATTGTACTACCACTAGAATTGCAAGTCCAGTTTTCTTGATGTATAACACACTTTAGTTAGCCAAAAATGAAAAGGTTTAACTAGCTACAACAAGTAATTGTCACTTTAAGTCTCTCCCCCTGTGTGTTTTCCAACTCGGACCAGGACACTTTTCTTCTGCCACTAGAATTGCAGGAACAGTTTTATTAATGTAAAAACACACTTTAGTTAGCCAAAAGTGAATAGGTATCAAAAACAAATCAAACAACGAGCTACAATAAGTAATTCTCACTTAATCCTTCCTGTGTGTATCCCAACTGAGACAGACCAGGCTATCTTTCTATTGCCACTAGAACTGCAGTCCAAGTCTTCTTAATATGAAAGCATACATTAGTTAGTGAAAGGGTACCAGAAACAAATCTAGCAACTAGCTACAAGTAATTTCAAGGTGATTCAAAGGTAGGCAAGCCAGCAATGAAGAACACACACACTTTAAGGCAATTTCAAAGTACACCAACAGTCTAATGAGAGGTCCTTCCCAGTTTCATTTGTCAGTACCCAGTAAGATGAGCAGAGAAGATAAGATTGACAGACACTTCTAGGGTCAAGTATGCAGAAGATGAGATTCCGAGGAGCTTTGAAGGCCAGTGATAACAGTAGGAGTGGGCAACTCAAAGGCATTCACGTTTAAAAGCAGAAGAGGAAAAGGCTGGATGGAGGGGGGAACAAATTCAGTAGAGAGACAGTAAAATTGCAATAAAATTAGAAACCACTCAGATATATTTGTTTAAATGAATGACAGGAGAAATCAAACTTGTGAAAGCTAAAGGAAAAGTCCAGATGTTTAGTATATTAGTATGAATGAGAATTGAAGTTGAGTTAAAACCTCTGGAATTCTAAATTCAATACCCTGTCAATCAATAAGCTATACATCTGAAGAGCTCTTTTTTAGTGCTGCTAGCAGGTGGCCATCTTGCTCAGAATCCTGAGTTTGGTGACTTGTAATCATCCAGGAACATAGTAAGCCTCAATAGATTATGTTCTGATACTGAATAACACACTGTGTCATCTTCAAGGGGTGTGAATCAACACATCCTTAGTGACTAGCCAGTAGTCCAGTGTATGGCCTGCTGACTGCCAAGCAGAGATTAAAATAAAATCATTGCTAGTAGGATATATTTCCTTCTATGGGTCAGTCAGATGGAGGACACTCATTTATCCCATCAGTACTGCTAGGGCCTTTCTTGGTATGGGATCATCCTATCCATCATTAGAGGATGTGTAACACTGAGTCCCCACTACTTAACATTACACAATCTTGGGATCAATGCCCAATAATTCCCTTAGAACATATTACAAAACGGGACCATATATATTTGTTCCATAGAGTCTGGCAACTGACATGAACCCCATAGCTGCCTTATAATGCCTTATAATGCACCACTGCTCACTCTGTATGCTGCTCTCCAGTTGCCAGACCAAATATTTAAAAACAAAATGTTGGCCTTCTACATTGAGCCCATCAATTCTGCCCTCAGCAATGTGACTTATTTGTTCATCATTTGGTTGATTGAAACCAAATCGCCAACTGTGGCAAGTGTAAAACTGAGTTAAGCTGAGTCCTAAGGCAGTTTAGATATTTTTTGTTAATGAGCTAGTCTTTGTCTTACCAACACTGCAATAACATTGTTGGAGATCTATATTTGTGGATTAAAAATGAATGTTTCCCCTATTTAAAGAAGCCCAGAATCACCACCAAGGATACAGGACACTGTCCATTCCACCAATATCTCCTCCATATCTTTATGGCTTTTGTCTCCCTTCCCCAGTGTTACTTATTTACCAAGTTCCTTAATCAGGTCTTGGATTTTGTTCCACACTGGAAAGGTAAACAAACTCTCTGGCAGTACCATGTTGTTCAGGTGAAAATGCTTTTACCTCTAGCTCTTGTTAGTGATGTTTCTTTGGCCTACACTGAAGGTGACTGCCTCAAATTTCATTCAGCTACAATGCAGCTTCATACTTTTAGTGACAGACAAAGACGTTGACTCTTTTCAGGCAGTGTATTTTTCCTGCTTCTGTACAGACCACCATTGGCAACTTAGACTACTCAAAGGTGTGGGCTTCCTCAGGGATATTGAAGCTCAATGAATGGGATCCTCATTGGACCATTGAGGTTGATGGGTATCCGAAACTACAGAGAGCTTTGTTCTTGTACAGAATTTGATGAACCTTGTTTAATGTCCATCTCTTTGTCACTGCCTCTGCTGAGAAACATGAGTAATCCCATCCCCTGGCCATCCAGCTTCACTCCCCCTACTGTGAAGGCCACTTTAAGTATAGCATGTCCTGTTTTTCAGCTATGCAGGTAAGTTTTATTTCTAGGTTTTCCTCCTTCATTGGATATGGGTAAAAGTGACCTATGGATTTTTTCATCCACCGATGTTAATTGCTTGGTCATCTTATGTGCCCTGGGAAACTCATTTTGCAATGGTGCCTTTATACCCTTTGACTGTCTGGCCTACTCGAATTTGTCCCATCATGACATATTTCCTAGATAATTTACTTTTTTCAATTGCTGAATAACAGCAAGGCTACCACTTTTGAAGTTAGCTCATTATCACTGACAAAATGTATTTGATAAATCCTGCCTGGACCTTCAGACATCCATGTTCTGCTGTTATCTGTTCTGCATTAGCTTTGAAAGATGAAGTGTCTGAAGTGAGTTAGAGAACTCTCTCAGTTATAGATTCATGCATTCATACATTTTACTAGGCAATCGATCAGGCAGTTCATATGTAGCCTAGCCTGTACAATTCCTACTACTTGCTACCCCTTTTCCTGTGGATTCATGGGGCAGGACTGGCTGTGAATTTGCAGTCATTCATCCATCCATTCTTTCTAGTTACACATGAAAAAGGTGAGGGATTACTTTGTTTAGTATAAAAGGGGAGTCTGGTCTAGAAGAGAAGATGTCTTTGAGTAAGGTAGCTAGCATGCCAGCAGGCTCTGTTTATGTTTTGGAGAAGATTAAGGTCTTTTGTATGGGTATTCATAGTGTTGCTGGCTTTGACAATATGAAGGAGCATGGTTGCTCAAGAGAGGGTCATTTGAGGCCTTGTATGCCAGACGGTAGTCACCTTTAAGCATACCTCTCCACTGTCCAG